>NC_092640.1:24888872-25488872 GCF_039555335.1 Amphiura filiformis
AAATTTTATTCAGCACAGACAACAGTTGTGGAGTTACATTCAAAAATGAGGGAAAACCAATTATTTGATCAATAACTACTTGCCTTGAGTTGTCGAATTTTCAGTGCAGTAGTTGTCCCCCTTAATACAGCTTGTATGGTGATTTGTATTTGATTTGCTACAGGGCAAAGTGAAACCAGATATAGTGTTTTTTGGTGAAGATCTACCCAAGAGGTTCTTCTACTACCTTAAGGACTTGCCACAGTGTGATTTAGTTATTATAATGGGCACATCATTAGAGGTAAGTGATGGGGTTGAAGCTATAGACCTTTTCAAATCAACAACAGAAACGTTTGGGAAAACCAAAAAGTACAATAAAGCATACTCGAGCGTCCTTATCAGGGTTTGAATTTCAGGGAGGCCACCAAGGCCATTGCCTGCCCTTTTTCAGTTTTGGCCTTATTGCCCCAGATCTTTTGTCAACTTCCAGGCATTCTTTATCACTTGTTGGCCTTGGTGTCCTTCTATGTTTTTGCCCAGTGGCCTTGAAAATGAATACCCCAAAAAATTAAAAATTTGAGGCCTGGTCCTTACCCTCACATAAATTCACATTAGTAAACAGCTGTATGATGACCCGGAATATAAACTGGGGCACCATAAACAACCAGCAGCTGTCTTCGGAAAACTTCGACTTGAAAATGTCTATTAGTCTATCAGCTCAGTTTCGTCACACTTTGCTGTTATCAAATCTGATTCTAACAAACTCATCTGATTATGATATAGTCTGTCTCGCCTCAAGTTGAGAGCAACGCTAAGTTGGATTTCGCAATGGCCAATTCGAATCGGTGCGTTTACGCATACGGATACGGACAATTTGCCATTCTGAGCATGTGTATACACCCTGTAGGATTAGGTTAGCCTGTGCGATTCAAATCTGCTACTGTGAAATTCAACATGGCGTTAGTCTCAATGTGATACTAGGGCTAACTAGGCACACTATAGATACACATTGTGCAAAGTAATACGTATTTGATAGGAATCTACTCTAAATTATTATGCTCATAACATTCCAATGAATTACTCCATAATTAACCCCCTGAGCACTACCTGCCAATCTAACATTGCTTCTGATTGGTCAATTACGTGATATCTTCACTTTAATCACCAATCAGAATGGAGCTTTGCAAATAATTCACCCTAATTTTTTTGTGTGGTGAAATAATTCTAACAATGTTACTGATTGGTCCAATTGATAATGAAAACTTCTTCTTGACCAATAGGCAGGTAGTTCTCATGGGGCTAAACAGTTGTTGAAATTGACCACTTATCTCAATAGCAGGTAAAAGTCAGAATTTATGATCTAAATTTTGTAACCATTCCTTTCGTTGTTTTTCATCTTCATCCCAGGTGTACCCATTTGCTCAAATAGTAGACTCAGCCAGGGGATACATTCCCAGGTTACTCATCAATCGAGATCTAGTAGGACCTTTCAAGAAACGTCCTGGTTCATCCTCTAGAGGTCGCTTTAATGATGTCGGCATTACTGGAGATCTAGTTGAATGCATACAGAAGTTTGCAAGGGTGCTGGGATGGAAAAAAGCCTTGGAAGATTTAATCAAGGAGCATGAGGTTTTGTTGGTAAGTTTCAGTGGCGTAGATTTCTTTTTGACATTGGGGGGATGGTGTTGAAAAAAATTCTTGAAGAATAGTGAATCCAGCACCTTTTGGCGACAGAATAAGTTGATGTTACAAATGGGCGCGAAAAATTTTGCTATTTTCGCGAAAATTTGCACTTTTGGGGCTAAAATGGGCAAATGTGAGATAAATTTGGTCAGAAACCTATATTCAGGCGTCAACATTGGGGGGGATGATTGTATGGACCATCCCCCCCTGGCAAAATATTGGGATAAATCCCCCCCATCCCCCCCCCCCGGATTTACGCCTATGGTAAGTTTGAAGGGAGTGGGGAGAGGAGGGAGGGAGGGAGGGATGGGGAGAGGAGGGAGGGGGAAAGGAGGGAGGGTCAAAGGTCAGTGAGAAAAGGAAAAGCGCAAAAGTTTCATTCTTTACTTGAAATACTTCTATATTCAAAACTCGGGGAACTGATCCTGGTTGCGAAGGTTATTTGTGGAATGTCTAGGGTATACGTTCTTGTAGCAGCAAAGTCCCTGATTTGTTGTTAAATGGGTTATGGAATGATGTGGGGCCGTAGTGGTCAGCGACAACCTGTAAAGTGTGCTGATGAGGCTTGTGGATCAACGTCTAGGCGTTGTGCATGTGCGTAGCGTACTATAAATCACTGCGCTTTTTTTTATCCTGTTATTTCTCTACCATTCAGTCCCCTGGGTTGCAGGGTTACACATGTTGTTACTAAACACTGCTGCACAGCCCTCTGGTGTGCACCAATTTGTTAATCTCTTTGTAATCCCAGCTTACAATCCCCACATTTCCTGGGACAGGGGGAAGCGGGGTGAAGTACTAGTGAATATTATTTTCCAGCAGATGTAACTAAGGGAGATACTAAATGGGCTATTCCAGTTGAAATCCATACACCCTCTATGGAAGACATGACATTAATCTCCCACAGAGGGGGTGTAGATTTCAAATGGAGTCACTCATCCAGGTAATCCCGTTTAAAATTCACATTCCTTGTGTGGAAGATTAAGGTCATGTCTTCCATAGGGGGTGTATGTATTTCAACTGGAATAGCCCAATGTCACTTCTAGGCGTCCAAGTCACTCTTATCAAATCATTACACTTGAGGAGCTTTTCAAGAGTCAAGTTTTACCAAGTAGTTAAGTAGTATGACAGATTTTGAAAACTGAAGTTTGAAAACAAAAACAGTTGGAATTTTGAGTATGCATATAGTATTTCACTACCAAACTTTACCTTTGTAACTTTTGTCGTTTCAGGAAACTGAGAGCCAGAAAGTTCTTCAATCCACAAGTAATGACCAATCAGCCAATGGTGAAGCACAAAATGGATCACATGACAGTAAATCAACCAATGAAATGAATGGAAATTCTGTATCCAACTCCAGTGCCAATGGTAGAAAATCCGCCCCTGTTGGAAGTAGCGCATCAAAAAACGGGTCTTCAAATGGCACAAGAAATTACCATACACTGGTAGAAAAAACTGTCCCACTCAACTCAAATAGCAAGACTTCACCTGTAAGATCCTCTCCATCAAGAGCAGCTAGTACGTCACTACCTAAAATTAGCGGTGGCAGGAGTAAGGATAATAGTTGGGCAGTCAAAGTGGGCCGGTACAGAACTCAAAGCTCAAGCACTTCTAGCAGCTCATCGGCAACAGAAAGTAGTTCCGATGACTCTTCCAGTGACGAGAATTGAAAGTGCCCAATTCACATTCTTGAGGTGTATTGATTCTCAAGTGGTATTATTTTTGTTGGCATTATTGCTACGCATGTGTGTGTTTATTGGTATGTTATTGCACACAACTGTAGGGATTCTTTCTGTGACTCGATGTCAATCTGGAGAATGCTGCAATATTCAGTCCATGTGTGGAATCAAAATCAGAACTGGTCGGTCAAATGTATGAGATCACAGACTAGAGGAAACTAAATGATCATGAGGTACAGATTATAGTCTATTTTGGCTGTTGAGATATAGTGCAAGCCTTATGTCACAGGGGTGTAGCAAGCGGGTGTAGCAAGTCCAGGAGCCCGAGGGTTCAGGGGCCCTGTGCAAGGGGGATAAAAGAGATGTTAAACCCCAATCTGCTCCTTGGTCCCTGAGGCTCTTGCTATGCCCCTGGTGTCAAGAGCATACAACCTATTCAAAACACCATGGAAAGATACTATAGAGCAGAGAATATTGTCGCTTCCCAGGACAGGGTCAAACGCGGGTCATGTAATGATATATGACTACTTCTGTGCTGATAATGCATGACATGATTCCATCAGCCAACCAGAACCCCACTTGTTTGATTATGCGATGAACGTGCTGCAACGGTAAAAATATTCTGATGTTCTATGATAAACAGTGTAGAGGAACAGCTTCAGGCCCAGTTTATAATGTTGTGTGTAATAAGGGTGTGAGTGAGTCCCGGGAATTCGAGTCCCGCCCGATAATCCTATTACCCGGGCAGGAAATTCCCTGCCCGGGTACCCGAAATTAAAAATTTTGTTAAATTTTTGTTTCAAAGTTTTTTTCGGTTTTGTAGTGTCTCTGGACCTAGACCTAAATGCTAGGATCATGGTTGACCTAAAAAAAAAAAATTTTTAATTTTTTTTTTTGCAATTCAGGTACCGGTTACCCGCCCAAAAATGCGCCGGGTATCCGGGCACAAAATTACCCGAAAATCACACCCCTAGTGTGTAATATTGAGATATAACAGATATTGCATTTGGCAATAAGGATTGTATCAAATAATATCTAGTAAGTTTTGTTCTGGCAATCTTTATTGGAATTCCACCCAACATCAATGTTTTGTTTGTTTGGTTTTTTGGGTTTTTTTTTCTTCTTCTTTCATTTATAAATTATTTAAGTAGATGTAAAGTGGTTTCAAGTTATAGGCCATTGCTACCCTACTTAAATGTTCAAAGAAATGGGCTATTCCATTTAAAATCCACACTACCCCTGTGGAAGATTTTGGAAATATCTTCCTCAGGGGGAGTATGAATTTCAAATGGAATGAACACATTAGGCTCAGGCTGCTCCATTTGAATCCCATACACCTTCTGAGAAAGATTCAAACTGAATCTTCCACTGAAGGAGGACAAGTTTCAAATAGAGCTGCTTATGTGTTAATTCCATTTGAAATTCATTCTCCCCCTGTGGAACATATTTCCAAAATCTTCCACAGGGGTAGTGTGGATTTCAACTGGAATAGCCCAATGTGGAGTGGTATTTGCTTCCTTCAGGCAGTACATGCTGTTACCACAGGTCCTACATTCATGTAAGCATTCCTCAACATTTCAGAATGAACTCTAACTATTAACCTGATCCTAACCCTAAACTCTACCCCTAAACCCTAACCTTAAAATTTGTGATTAATGCTTACATGAATCTAGAACACTATAGTCTATATATCTACCTCGAATCACCTGCACTAGCTTTGAACTTCAGCGTGTTCTGTATTAGCTTAGCGTTACTTGGTGCGTGTACATAATTTTATGTGCGCGATCAACGTGCCGCATATGTACACGCAAGAAAGCACGCTAAGTCAACACAGCACACGCTGAACTTCAAAGCTAGTCCTGGTGACTCGAGGTAAATATATCTACCACTACTATATTACTGCCTGTAGGAAATCAGAAAGGGCTTTAATTATACTCATGGTTATGGGAAAAAAATACTGTAAAAACTCGATAGTAAGCATATGTGCTTACTATCGAGCGCTTTTGAAAACATGAAATTGTACCAAAGTCCGGTGCTTTACCAACTGAGCTAATGGGGATAAGACACACATTTGCAGGTTTAATTGTTCGTATAACTATGAGTATCAATGATTTGCTCAAAACCCTTTACACCTTTGTGGATAGAACTCTTCATATTTGCATGTTTTAAAAGCGCTCGATAGTAAGCACATAATTATGCTAACTATTGAGTTTTTGCGGTATGCAGTTAGGTCATGATGAGTGAGTCACCACTTTAAAATAAAGCTCTGAGAATGGCTCATATAATGAGATTGAAAACAAAATTTTGATTTTGATCGACGACAGACTCATTTTGCTTGATCGCATCACATATGTGATGTGATCAAGCAAAATCAGTCATGTCAGAAATATTGATTTCCAGATATAGCCAAACAAAGAAAATAATTTCTTTTGTTGCCTATCATTTTAGAGACAGTTCCACTGTTCATATCTTTAGAAATAAATGTTCGATTTCAGTGGGGTTTCTGCAAAATGTAGCTTTGCACATGCTTTATAAAACCATGTTGAAAACTGAAAATTGAATATGCCCGACTTCATACTGATTTTGCTTGATCGCACCACATATTTGAAAGATAAATTCCAGCTCCACCAATAATGGCCAATAGAGTTGCATTTGCTGTAAAATTTGGGCGACCAAAGCAAGCCAGAAAATTTGTTATGAGCCCCACACCTTCCGCCCCTTCAAAAGCTTGAGAAAAACCTTGTATGAGTGATAGGAATTTCTTAAGAAGTGCAATATTTCAATAATTTGAACAAATGATGTAATTCTTGTTACAGTGTATCTTGAAAGTACATCTAAATATGTAAAGAAGCTATGACCCGTTTACACAGAGCCTGAAGTTGTATTTGAACTTAACTTTATTTGCGTGTAAACAGGGTTGTCGTGATTTGAACTTCAGAAGTCGACTTCAAATGACGACCCGGAGCAACATTTGTCAAATTCAAAGTCGACTTCAAAGTTGACTTTTGCAGTGTAAACGAACACGTAATTAGAAGTCGACTTCATTGTGGTTATTTGAAGCATGCGCAAGTGATGGCATAAAAATCGAATTCACAATTTGTTTTGAAGTCGACTACTGTTTAAACACCCCGTTAAGAAATAATTTATGCTAATCCTTGGTCGCAATCTGAATTCGATGTCGCAATTGAAGTCGACTTCTCTCTGTGTAAACGGGGTCTATTATTAATGACAGTTGGGTGCAGTATATCTTGCAGAAATTACCAATAATTGAAGGTGTTTTTTTTATTTCCTCAGACGACTGGACCTTTTGAGGCCATTTAGTAAACTTGCTTACCAGTCGTTTTTTGTTATCCTACCTTAAGTGAACTTCGATGTATGTGGTGCGAAAATTCTTGCATACATTTATTGGTTTATTAATATTCATATTCCAGCTAAGGCGGTTACATCCTCAGCCACGCATCAGTATACATATCACCAGTTCTAGTTGATATATAAATTCCTTGAAGCATGTAGATGTAAATCAAGGGTTTAATGCAAGTAGACCCATCTAATAGCTGCCAGGTGCCACATTTTTAGATTTGTATACAATATAGAATGCAGAAATTGTCAAATGTATATAGGGCAGCTATTGCAGATAAGGCCTGTGTGCACTAACCCCTCAAAATTGATGTCTTGCTTATTTGCTTGAATGTAAACCAGTGTCGTAGCTGGGCAGGGAATTTCCTGCACACATTTTCAGAGATAAGGGGGGGGGGCACATGCCCTGAGCGCCACTCTTAGGGGGTGCCAAATTGACCAATTCAGCATCGATTCAGCGCTTCTTCAAGCAATCAAAATTCAAAATTTCTGTGTGTATTTCAGGTCAAAATCATTTGAAAGATCATTTTAAGACCGATATTCAACTCCATTATAACCAAAATTAATCAGTGGCAGGTTCTATTTGTCCAAATATTTCGAGAAAAATGGGGTGCCATTATGTATCCTTAGCCCTGGGCGCCACAACCCCTAGCTACACCACTGGAAATATTGGACAAACGTGTGAGAAATTGGGCGAAAATTTGAAAAAATATGGATTGAAAATCAGTGACTGCCTTTTGAGGAGAGTGAGAGCAATCGCTCTCTACCATGTCTACTGCTCTCCTTAAATTTGATACAGGAGAGTGATTTTTAGCTCTCTTTAGTTGACCATTCTCTCCTTACATTCTATTGTTAATGCTCTAAACAGCTCTCCTTGAAGGCTCCAGAAGAGCTATAAAATGCTCTCCTGCAAATTACAAAAGACACTCCCTGAAAAATGAGGCAAATGGGGACAGAAATTTGAACAAGCGAGATTAAAAATGGGGACAAACATTTGGGTTTTCCTCCCCCGTATTAAAAGGTTGGCTACAGGTGTATCAAAATGATTGGTACCGACGACTTCTCATTTTTGGAGATTTTTTTATTATTTTTTGTACCAGTTTGGGGTTAATTGTTTCAATATTTGAAATTATAGTAGTTTATCTTCTCTAAGAAGGAAAGTAGGTGTTTTTACACTTTTCATCATAACGCTGGATCCGTAGCGCACCATTTCAAAGCTCTATTTTACTACAAATACGTTGTGAGAATGATATGTCGAAAATCTTGTTTATATGTTTTATTTTTTCCTTGCCTATTTCTTCATTCAAATGTTCTAATCAATGTTGGTTGAGAATAATGTCAAAGCCGTAATACCTTATAGACTTGAATACTTTATGTGGGGTGAAAGAAGGTTTGTGTATTTACACCTTCTAGGGCTGTAATTTAAATTGTAGTATAAGATGCATTGAGATTACTATGGTGTGGCAGAATGGTTATAGGGGTAGACAGTGTCTGTTAGGTTAGACCTGGTGAGTGGTATTGGAATGGGTCCACAGTATTCCACACTTCAGCATGTTTTTGCGAAGCTATGGAGAAGTGCAGACAGTTTTTGTTAAAAGATAAGAGAAATAAATGTTATTTTAAGCATGAGTGAGTTGTATATGTCAATTTTTATGATAAAAATACTGTTTAATAATACCGAAATAAAGGTATTTTAGGGCCTACCAAGGCATGAACCCCCTATATCCCTCCAAACATCGTAATAGTCGGCCTATTATCGTGAAAATATTCCAATCAGAGTATATTGATCGTGATATTGAACACTTTATTGTGACATTAATATCATTGTTTATACATTTTAAGCTTTATTCATGACACGGATTTACAAATTTTACAACACGGATTACAACACAGAAAATGGATTTTAGAAAACGGTAAACTTCGGACTCTAGGTTAAGTTCATTCAAGATGGGGCTTCACCTCACACTACTAGAGTCGTAAGGTAGCGACTTCAGGAATAGTATGGATGATTATATACCTGTATCATAATGATGCACAATTCATATCTATGCATTTGGTATATTTATTGTATAGTATTTATTGTATATGTAATAAACTCTTAACCAAGGTTTGATAAAACTATTAAATTTCAGGTAGATTGCCTGAAAATGGAAAATATGATATCTTTGTCACTATATATATAATATTTTGTTCTGTGTAAATTTGGGGTGTTTGCAATTTCCAATGAATCTCTCAACCAGAAGGCTGTAAAATGAATTTGAAACAAATATAGTTGTCATCAATTATATATGTCTACAGTAGATGTATTGTAAGGAATGTGTTACTTCATCATTGATGCACAGATCTACAGTAAATGCAAGCAATGCACTACTTCATCAATGCACAGATCTACAGTAGATGTAAGTAGTGCACTACTTCATTAATACGCAGATCTACAGTAGATGTAAGCAATGCACTACTTCATCAATATGCAGATCTACAGTAAATGCAAGCAATGCACTACTTCATCAATGCACAGATCTACAGTAGATGTAAGTAATGCACTACTTCATCAGTACACGGATCTACAGTAAATGCAAGCAATGCACTACTTCATCAATACACAGATCTACAGTAGATGTAAGCAATGCACTACTTCATCAGTACACGGATCTACAGTAAATGCAAGCAATGCACTACTTCATCAATACCCAGATCTACAGTAGATGTAAGCAATGCACTACTTCATCAATACACGGATCTACAGTAAATGCAAGCAATGCACTACTTCATCAATACACAGATCTACAGTAGACGTAAGCAATGCACTACTTCATCAATACGCAGATCTACAGTAGATGTAAGCAATGTACTACTTCATCAATACCCAGATCTACAGTAGATGTAAGCAATGCACTACTTCATCAGTACACGGATCTACAGTAAATGCAAGCAATGCACTACTTCATCAATACACAGATCTACAGTAGACGTAAGCAATGCACTACTTCATCAATATGCAGATCTACAGTAGATGTAAGCAATGTACTACTTCATCAATACACAGATCTACAGTAGATGTAAGCATGCACTACTTCATCAACACGCAGATCTACAGTAGACGTAAACAACGCACTACTTCATCAATACACATATCTACAGTAGACGTAAACAACGCACTACTTCATCAATACACATATCTACAGTAGACGTAAGCAATGTACTACTTCATCAATACACAGATCTACAGTAGATGTAAGCAATGTACTACTTCATGAATACACAGCTACAGTAGACGTAAGCAATGCACTACTTCATCAAAATCTCGGGGCAAAACGGCTATAATTGGCCGTGCGCTTAAAAAAATAGCCAATAGGCCGAATGCAAAGATACGAGTGTATAAAGAAATGTTAAAATGAAGAAACTGACCAAAATTTAAAACGGCACTTATAGCAGGAACATGAAGGGAAAAAAAAGAAGAAAAAAAAAGCAAAACATGGCTGGTATTAAAAGACAAAAAAAACAAACAAGCAACAAACAAAACAAAACAAAAACCAATGATGATTCAGTACGCAAGAAATTACCTTTTGTCTTATATAAACCCGCCGTAATTGCTATCTTCAGTAGATAGTCAAAATAATTAATTAAATTTAAAACGGCACTTATAGCAGGAACATGAAGGGAAAAAAAGAAGAAAAAAAAAGCAAAACATGGCTGGTATTAAAAGACAAAAAAAAAAAACAAGCAACAAACAAAACAAAACAAAAACCAATGATGATTCAGTACGCAAGAAATTACCTTTTGTCTTATATAAACCCGCCGTAATTGCTATCTTCAGTAGATAGTCAAAATAATTATCATTAACAAATTATTAAACATTAAACATGCGTTCTACATGATGATTCAGTACGGTACGCAAAATCTCGGGGCAAAACGGCTATAATTGATAGCCGTACTGAAAATAGCCAATAGGCCGAATGCAAAGCTATATATAATGAAAATGTTAAAATGAAGAAACTGACCAAAATTAAAAACGGCACTTATATAGCAGAGATTATCATGAACATGAAGGAAATAAATAAGAAACAAAAATGTAAAACATGGCTGGTACTAAAAAAACCCCAAAAAACAACAAGACAAACAAGAAAAAACACACGTCAATACATAAAACATTATGAGACATGTTTGTTTTTAGATTGTTTTACAGTAGACTTACGCAATGCCCTACTTAATATGAGAAGAAAAGTGATCAACAAGGCTATGTGAAGAGAGGGATCTACGAGCCTTAATATGAGAAGAAATGTGATCTACGAGGCTAATTTGACAAGAAAATTAAAAAAATTCTTGAGGGAGTTCTCCTCAGCAAATGTTATAATAATGGCTTAGAAAAAAAAATCACTAGAAACATGGTGAACAAAAAAGGTGATCAACAAGGCTATGTGAAGAGAGAGATCTACGAGGCTTAATATGGGAAGAAAAGGGATCTACGAGGCTAATTTGAGAAGAAATGTGATCTACGAGGCTAATTTAAGAAAAAAGGTGATCAACAAGGTTATGTGAAGAGAGGGATCTACGAGGCTTAATATGAGAAGAAAGGGGATCTACGAGGCTAATTTGAGAAGAAATGTGATCAACAGGCTATGTGAAGAGAGGGATCTACGAGGCTTAATATGAGAAGAAAAGGGATCTACGAGGCAAATGTCAGAAGAAAGGTGATCTGTGAGTTTAATTTGAGAGAAAATGTGAACTATGAGGCTAATTTGAGAAGAGAGGGATCTACGAGGCTAATTCAAGACAAAAAGTGATCAACAAGCTACGGTATGTGAAGAGAGGGGTCTACGAGGCTTAATATGAGAAGAAAGGTGATCTACGAGGCAAATTTCAGAAGAAAGGTGATCTGTGAGTTTAATTTGAGAGAAAATGTGAACTATGAGGCTAATTTGAGGAGAGAGGGATCTACGAGGCTTAATATAAGACTGAAGTCGATAGACGAGGCTAATTTGAGAATAAAGGCGATCTACGAGGCTAATATGAGAAGAAAGGTGATCTACGAGGCTAATTCAAGAAAAAAGTGATCAACAAGTCTATGTGAAGAGAGGGATCTACGAGGCTTAATATCAAAAGAAAGGGGATCTACGAGGCTAAATTTAGAAGAAATGTGTTCTACGAGGCTAATTTGAGAAAAAATGTGATCTACGAGGCTAATTTAAGAAAAAAAGAAAGGTGAATAACAAGGCCGTGTGAAGAGAGGGATCTACGAGGCTTAATATATAAGACAGAAGTCGATCTACGAGGCTAATTTAAGGGGGAAAAAAAAGATATCAACAAGGCTATACGGTATGTAAAGAGAGGGATCTACGAGGCTTAATATGAGAAGAAAGGTGATCTACGAGGCTAATTTGAGAAGAAAGGTGATCGACAAGGCTATGTGAAGAGAGGGATTTATACGAGGCTTAATATCAAAAGAAAGGAGATCTGCGAGGCTACTTTGATAAGAAAGGTGATCTACGAGGCTAATTTGAGAAAAAAGGTGATCGACAAGGCTATGTGACGGGAGGGATCTACGAGGCTTAGGCCTAATATCAAAAGAAAGGAGATCTACGAGGCTAATTTGAGAAGAAAGGTGATCTACGAGGCTAATTTAAGAAAAAAAGTTGATCAACAAGGCTATGTGAAGAGAGGGATCTACGAGGCTTAATATAAGAAGAAATGTGATCTACGAGGCTAATTTGAGAAGAAAGGTGATCAACAAGGCTATGTGAAGAGAGGGATCTACTAGGCTTAATATGATAAGAAAGGGGATCTAGGCCTACGAGGCTAATTTGAAAAGAAAGGTGATCTGTGAGTTTAATTTGAGAAGAAATGTGCACTATGAGGCTAATTTGAGGAGAGAGGGATCTACAAGGCTAAATATGAGAAGGAAGGGATCTACGGGGCTAATTTGATAAGAAAGGTGATCTACGAGGCTAATTTGAGAAGAAAGGTGATCTACGAGGCTAATTCAAGAAAAAAGGTGATCAACAAGGCTATGTGAAGAGAGGGATCTACGAGGCTTAATATGAGAAGAAAGGGGATCTACGGGGCTAATTTGATAAGAAAGGTGATCTACGAGGCTAATTTAAGAAAAAGGTGATCAACAAGGCAATGTGAAGAGAGGGATCTACGAGGCTTATTGCAATGTACTACTTCATTAACACACATATCTACAGAAGACGTTAGCAATACACTACTTCATCAACACGAAGATCTACAGTAGGCCTATAGATGTAAGCAATGTACTACTTCATCGATACACAGATCTACAGAAGACGTTAGCAATACACTACTTCATTAACACGAAGATCTACAGTAGATGTAAGCAATGTACTACCTCATCAACACGCAGATCTACAGTAGATGTAAGCAATGTAGGCCTACTACTTCATCAATACACACATCTACAGTAGATGTAAGCAATGTACTACTTCATCAACACAAAGATCTACAGAAGACGTTAGCAATACGCTACTTCATCAACACGAAGATCTACAGTAGACGTAAGCAATGTACTACTTCATCAATACACAGATCTACAGAAGACGTTAGCAATACACTTCATCAACACGAAGATCTACAGTAGATGTAAGCAATGTAATACTTCATTAACACACAGATCTACAGAAGATGTTAGCAATACACTACTTCATCAACACGAAGATCTACAGTAGATGTAAGCAATGCACTAACTTCATCAATACACAGATCTACAGAAGACGTTAACAATACACTTCATCAACACGAAGATCTATAGCAATGTACTACTTCATCAACACACAGATCTACAGAAGACGTTAGCAATACACTACTTCATCAACACGAAGATCTACAGTAGATGTAAGCAATGTACTACAACAAATATAGTTGTCATCAATTATATATGTCTACAGTAGATGTATTGTAAGCAATGTGTTACTTCATCAATGCACAGATCTACAGTAAATGCAAGCAATGCACTACTTCATCAATACACAGATCTACAGTAGACGTAAGCAGTGCACTACTTCATCAATGCACATATCTACAGTAGACGTTAGCAATGCACTACTTCATTAACAAGCAGATCTACAGATATGTAAGCAACATACTGCAGTTACTGTCCGTTTTCCTATACACAATACACAGTGCTCTCACCATTGACGCGTGACCTCTAAAAATGATGTACGTTGTAAGAATGGGCACTTGCCTAGTTAACATCACTGTGTGAAAAATAACCAGCCAATATTTTAGCTATTCTCCAAACTTCTAGCAAATATATTTCTCTAACATGACCTAAAATTACAGCTAGGTTAGATGTTCAGAAATAGTCGCACTTTTGTAAAATATGAGTGAGGGCAAGGCATAGCTAGCCAACTCCCGTGTTAATTGAATGGAGATTTGACCGAAAATATTGGTATCGGACCGCTCACTTCTGAAGGATGCCACAAAAAACGGTACAAGCTACATTTTAACTATTCTAAATAGGTTCTAGAAAATATAGTTTTGTAACATGTCCTAAATTTTTAGCTAATTTAGATGTTTGGAGAGGGTCGCACTTTTGTGTTTTAGGAAGGATATGTAACCGACAGATAACACCAAAAATATGAAGAAATTATTTCCAAACCGTGTTAAGGGCTGGGGTATGAACGTTTGGACAGTATTTATTTTGGGACATTAGAGCACATCAGACATATCGAATTGCATTCTGAATACGAAGAATGTCATTCTGATATCAAATAATTTTGAATTTTTGAAATTCGCAATTTAATACACATTTTATGGCAAATCATTAAAAATTGGTATTTTTGATATTTAACAGTACTTGAAGCAAACTTTATAAATCTGATGATTTATACTTAAAGTGTATGTAGGTGGGTTGAAAAGCCGACGATCAATTGAAAATTTTGACCTTTCGTATTGAAGATATGGATTTTTTTCCCAAAACACCAAAAAAAAATTAGGTCTTTTTGGGAAAAAATCCATATCTTCAATATGAAAGGTCAAAATTTTCAATTGACCGTCGGCTTTTTCCTCCCTGCTACATACACTTTAAGAATATATCATTAGATTTATATAATTTACTTCGAGGACTGTTATATATCAAAAATTCGAAAAATATCAAATTTTTATAATTTGTCATAAAATTTGTATTATATTGTGATTTTCAAAAATGAAAATTATTTGATATCAGAAAGACATGCTTCGTATTCAGAATGCAATTCGATAGGTCTGAGGTGCTCCTCTCATGTGCCACAAAAAATACTATCGAAACGCAATAAACGCTCATTTTAGATCCCTTAAGTCAACAATCATTATGTTGCTCATTTTGAAGAATGCTTGTTAACAAAAAGCAGGTCTTTGTCTCATTTCGTGAACAAAACTACACATACCATTGTTTCCTTTCGTTTCCTTTATAATCGGTTAACCAACTGAAGCTATAATACCAGCTTTATTGCGATGTCGCACATTGAAAACAGACACTTGTGCACAACCATAGAAGATCTGATTTATTCAGTTGAGCTGCTTCAATGAGTGTTATCTTGGTTTAATAGCTTTTAATGGGGTTTAAGTCCTGCAAAGGTCGAGATGAATTCTACTGTAGACATGACTGCATCATGATATACTACTTCATCAATACACAGATCTACAGTAGATGTAAGCAATGCACTACTTCATCAATACACAGATCTACAGTAGACGTAAGCAGTGCACTACTTCATCAATGCACATATCTACAGTAGACGTTAGCAATGTAGTACTTCATCAATACACAGATATACGGTAGACGTAAGCAATGCACTACTTCATCAATGCACATATCTACAGTAGACGTATTATAAAGCAATGTACTATGCTTCATCAATACACAGATCTACAGAAGCTGTAAACAATGCTCAATTTCATGTCTTCATCAATACACAGATCTACAGTAGACATAAGCAAGAAATACGGTTTTGATAGTTCATAAAATATCTATTTTCTACCGTTCCCGACATTGGCCTTGTTTATTCGCATTGACTCATTATGTGATGGCGAGATGAGCATGGTGTTTGGTTAAATCGATCACTTTACCATGCAAGAATAATGAAAACAGAAAGCATAAAATCATCTCTTTGAATTGAAAAGGTTGAAAAAAAAACACCTTATGGGATTTCCCCGAACCTCCCCCAAACTTTTTAATCTGACTGAGCGATCGATCTTGGGGTCTATGATGCAATGGTGTGCAGGAATTAAAATAAAAGATTCATATAACAATGACTTTGTATTGTGATTTGCTATCATAAAAAATGTGGGCGTCACCGCGCATACTCATTATGTACTTCAAGTTTAAATCAATCTGACACATGCAAACAAAAAGTTATTGCCCTTAATTTATACACGCTTAACGACACCAGAGCAAAACTTCTTGAGCTGAAGACCATCCGAACTTTACAAGTTACTAGCGACGAACTACTTTACACAACAAGAACTTGTATCTTTTGACTATTCTTCATTGCACGACTCCGAGCTTTTGAAGCAAACATGATGCTCTTCATCGCATTCGTTTTACTTTGGAATGCCAACATAGCAGAAGCCCAAACCTGCGGCATTGATACATTCTCCGATTATTGTTCCAAATATTCTCCAGAGCCATGTTGTTGGGAAAAGAAGAGTGATGACACTTTCAAATCTGTGCCGGGTAATGGAGGTATGCTATATTATCTTATTAGGCCTATATCTTTTTAGGAAGGACCTCGGGGCAAGAACATTGACAGAGTGCATATAGGCGTGTAGATCCCGGGGGATGTAAATTCCCTCCATATTTTTAGGGGGATGATCCATACAATCACACCCCCCCCTCCCCCCCCCCCATGTTGACGCCTGTATATGGGTTTTTGACCAAATTAACCTCATATTTGGTCATGAATATGTTCCACTTCTGCACCATATTTCATATTTTAACTTCAATATGGCAACATTTTTCGCGCGCTTTGCGTGCATTGTACCATAAACTTATTTGGTCGCAAAAGGTGCCAGGTTCACTATACTTCAAGGAATTGTTTACAATCCCTCTCCCCACCCAATCTGAGACTAGTATACCTCAGGTATACTAGTCTCAGTCCCCAATGTCACGCCGGAAATCTACGCCACTGGCAGAGTGACGAATGAGCAAGCCACTGTGGAAGATTTCTCTTTTTGTCAGGGGGGGGGGTGGAAAAAATCTTGAAATAGCACCTTTTGGCGACAAAATAAGTGTATTATATAAATGCGGCGAAAATATTTGGCATATTGAAGCTAACCTGGTGAAATGTGATGCAAAAGCGGAGTAAATTCGCGCGAAGCGCAAAAAATGGCACTTATTAGGCTAAAATGACCGAATATGAGGTTAATTTGGTCAGAATGTCACATTTAGGCGTCTACATGGGGATTGATTGTATGGACCGTCCCTCTATCAAAACGTGGGGGGATTTATCCCCCATTCCCCGGGATCTACGCCTATGGAGCATGCTTCGGATTATGTTTTAGGTGATATTTCATTTCCACCAAAAAATTAATGGAAAATATAATTCCCCGACGAATGACGAATCGCACCAATTTGCGATCTTACGATTAATTTCCTATCATCCTATCTGCAGTGTGAAATCTTCAGTACCTGAAGTACACACTTAGGAAGAAGAAGAAGAAGAGAACCGTTAATGGTTCTTAAAAAGAACGATAAAAGGATTTTTGGTCACTCCTAACTGTTTTGGTTCTCTAAAGAGGCTACAGAACCTGTAACTAAAAAGGGGATTGTCAGGAACCTGGGGTTCAAGTTATAAGTGTAAGGGTTCTCCCAGAGGACATTTTAGAACCTTTGGAACATTTTATCTAAGATTGTATTAAAGGGGCATTTCGTGATCCACAGCCTCATCCCCCCACTTTTCTCAAAAAAAAAGTTGAGATTTTTATATCACTGGAAACCTCTGGCTACATAATGTTTATGTACAAAATATTCCTTGCAGATTAATTCGTTTAGCAAAGATATCGTGAAATTTGAATTTCGTTCTGGTAACAGAACGAAATTACAACGCATTGTCTATGGAGCAGTGTAATACACATAATCATGCATAACTCGCGAACGCAAAATCGGAAGCAACTGAAATTTTGGGAATAGATTTTTTTCGTGGATATCTAAAGAAAAATGACATAAATAGAGGATGCTAGGATCACGAAATACTCCTTTAATCAACTTATCTATTACATTCTTTTATCATTTCACGTTCTCCTATTATAGTTGACCCAGTTGTGGATCGTGTGAAAACCCAAGCTCGTGATATGTTTTCACTTGATAGCAACACAGCCACGAAGGTCAAGATAACCAAGAATTCTCGCGTCTTCTACTGTGTCATCGCCGGTGCTGCGCGATGATCCCGTTGCCATGAAAAACCAGTGGTTCATCACGTTTTGACCGTGACAGAGTCGTAGTATACTATGATATCATGGTGATAGTACTTATATACACTCGGTGTGCATTGAGGTTAATTTGCATGTTGGTATTTTCGTATTTGCATAATGTTAGGAGAAAATAACCCGTTCATTTGATGAAGGTATCCAAGGCTGTATTTAACAGATTGGTACTGGCGTCTGCTCCGGATTGATACTTGCATGGGATCTGTGTTTAGGGCTTAGGGGCTCTCATTTTCTTCGGAAAGGGGTGGGTCCCAATTATACGGAGGGGGGGGGGGAGGTTTTAAAGAAAAACAAATTGATGACCAAAATATAGAGAGTCACAAATGACCACAGATAGTGTGTTTAATTTATTCAAAAAGACTGATTTCAATAAAATTTTAGCGTAGGGGTAAGTAGGTGTATCGGTGAGGGGGGGTCGCAATTTCATTGACGCTCACTTTTTGTAAATTTGGATCCCCACATCCAAAGAAAATTCTAACCATAGGTGGTATAATATTTAGGCCTACTTTCGTTTGTTTGTTTAAATGGTCGTTCCGTGCGAGACACGCTTGGGTCTTGATATGACCAAGCTCAAACAAAATGTTGAAGCCAGGCTAAAGAGCATTGGCCTACAGAAAAATAGGAGGCACGTGTGTTTTGGGCATCTTGCAATATTATACTTCATAAAAGGCACAGAAAAACAATAGGAAAACGGTGGCAAATAGTATGCACAATTTCCTGCTCGCTGTTGTCACGTTTTTAGACAATATTTCGGTGTTTTTTAAACTATGCCACAGAATTAAGCCTATGCGGTTTCCAAATTCCAAAATGATCTGGCCTGTCATTGTGTGTCAGGTAATGGATGGGGGCATTTTAAAGGTACGCGGCCCTACATGGGTTTCAGGGGTTGGTTTGGAGTTTAAAGGGTACATGTTGGAGTTTCGTAGATGTCATGGGGTTTAAGGGCATGTGTTGTGGTTTACAGCTACAGGTACAGGTTGGGGATTTAGGGCAGGGCCTTCATATTGGGGTTTAAGGGTAGGCCTACAGGTTGGGTTTGGGTTTTAAAGGCAAGCCTGACTTTTAGGTTAGAGTTTTAAAGGTACATATGTTGGGGTTAGGCCTACGTATAGGTCTACAGTTTGGGGACAAGGGCCTACATGTTGGGGTTTAGGGAAGGGTAGGCCTACAGGTTGGGTTTGGGTTTAAAGGGCAGGTCTGACTTGTGGGAGTTTTTAAGGTACACGTACATGTTGGGGTTTAAGGGTAAATGTTGGGCTCTAAGGGTATGCCTACGTTTGGGGGTTAAGGGTACGTGTCGGGGTTTAAGGGTACATGCGGTTGGGCTTTAAGGGTACATGTTTGTATGTTGGGTTTCAGGGACTGGTTGGGGTTCAAGGCAGTTCAGGTTGGGTTTAAGGATAGGCCTTGGCCTACGTGTTGGGGTTTAAAGGTGCAGTTTGGGGAATAATGGTACCTACGTGTTGGGGTTTAAGGGTAGGCCTACAGGTTGGGTTTGGGTTTAAAGGGTAGGTCTGACTTGTTGGACATATAGGTACATATAGTTTGGGGACCAGGGCCTACATGTTGGGGGTTAAGGAAGGGTACAGGTAGGTTGGGTTTGGGTTTAAAGGTTAGGGCTAACTTGTTGGGAATTTTAAAGGTACATGTTTGGGTTTAAGGGTAAGTGTTGGGGTTTAAGGTTAGTCCTGCGTTTTGGAGGTTAAGGGTACGTGTTAGGGTTTAAGGGTACAAGTAGTTAGGCTTTAAGGGTACGTGTTTGTTGGGTTTAAGGGTACTGTTTGGGGTTTAAGGTAATTCAGGTTGGGTTTTTAGGGTACGGATTCTAGGTTTAATGGCATGTTGGGGATGGGCTGGGTTTTCATTTGTATCCATCAATTTTGTTTGTGGTAGTCATAGTACTTCCATTGGCCTCCAAACACCCATTATTGATCTGATATATTGCTTCCTTCTTGAATGCCTGTCTTTAACAAGTTTGGATGGTCACTTTCTCTTTGAATTTCAATTAACAATACATTCCACATTTATTTATGAAATGTTTGTAATTTAAACCAAAATTCATGACTTTTCAAGGCAGTACAGGACACGCATTATGAAAGCACAAGCCTTACGAAAATACAATGCTGAAAGTGGTTTTGGAATAACATAATTATTTTTGATTTAGCAAACACATAACACATTTTATGATTTAGAATTAATTATTTGTGAAGATTTCATGATAGTGACCCAATAGTGATGTCAAAAATAGACATATCACATCCAGTCTCCTCCTGAACTTTTCCATGATTTTTGTGCCTTTTTCAAAAAAAAAAAATATGTCATGAATTTTGCCGACATATTGCAACACTGGTGAATATATTTATAACCCTGATGATAGTCATGATACCTGGTAAGAGACAGTAAAACATGCAATAATTACACTGGCTATTGTTTAATTTCTCTCTTGAACTGTTTATTATTATAGCATCATAATAGAACACTTAAAATTGAAATACTAAAAGTTACATAATTTCTCGTTTACATACAATAATAGCAATCATGTACTTGTGCAATTATTAGAACCACTCAACCATCTGTTTTATGCATGTCACAATATACATACACATGCAATTTACTAACAATATTTTTCTTTGTTCCCATCAAACAAATTTGGTTTGGTACACAAACTCAGTCAAGTAATAGATAACTTTATTTTTCTATAAATGATATTTAATGTAACTGGTATGTTTTCAATTGACTATGATTTATATTTTCATTTAATTTATTATATTTAAGGGGGTACTACACCCTGCCCAATTTTGTGCCTATTTTTGCATTTTTCTCAAAAATTATAGAGCATTGGTGACAAGTAAGATATGTATATTATAGGGCAAGGACTACAACTGCTACACTGGAAATTTTATTTCAGCACAGACAACAGTTGTGGAGTTACAGTCACAAATGAGGGAAAACCAATATTTTATCAATAAATCAATAACTACTTGCCTTGAGTTGCTGAATTTTCAGTGCAGTAGTTGTAGTCCTTGCCCCTATAATATACATATCTTACTTGTCACCAATGCGCTATAATTTTCGAGAAAAACACAAAAATAGGCAAAAAGTACCCCCTTAAAGGGACTGTGCATTCTCAGATATGCATAATGGGCTAGTATTCCAGTTGAAATCCACAGGGGAGTATATTTTTCAAATGTAACTGCCTAACTGGTCAGGGTTTATCATTTTGAAACCCATACTCCCCTCTGTATTATGGCTTTACCTATATCTTCCACAGCTGGAGTGAGTATTTCAAATGAAGTTACCCAATGGTTTATTCTATTCAAAACTCATACTCCCTCTTTGAAAGACTTTTAGCTAAATCTTCCACAGGGGTGGTGTGGATTTTAAATGGAATGGCCCAAAAGTTACTAATCCAAGATAAAAGTATACATTTTTGGAAAGGAAATTATCTAAATATAAATACAAATTTGGGGTGAAAAGAACAATTTTGAAGAAAATAAGAAAAAACCTCATGATTTTGCCTAAAATTGTTTGGAACACACTATAGGAAGGAAAATCCAAAATTTGGATTTTGTGTTTTTTTGTAACCTAGACTCAAGGCTTAGGCCTTATTTTGAATTATTGACCAAATAAGACGAAAATTCAAAAATTCAAAAATAAGACTAATATCCAAATCATGAAAAACCGCTCCATGAATGGAGTGTCTAATTACAAAAAAAACCATGAAATCCAAATTTGGGTACAGTGTGTTCCAAATAATTTAAGGCAAAACAATGTGCTTTTTTGAAGTTTCTTCAAAAAAAAAAAACTTTTGCATAACAAAAATATATACTTGCATTAAATTTTGTTTAATTTAAAGTTACAGCACTTTTAATTAATGCATTTCTGAGAATACACAGTCCCCTTAATATGACACTTTGAATAAAACTTACTTTTAATCATATATGGCAGATTTATCCAAGATTCTCACTCTGACTTGATGCTCATTCATTTGAAACAAAAAATGTTGGGGGGAGGGGGCTCAAATTAAATTTTAACAGGGGTGTGCTGATGGCAATCTGAAACCCCTACCCATCTTAAGGGATTTTTTTACCTAAAACTGCTGATTTGACAATTTTTTTAAATCAGGTCATATTGTAACATTTGCTGAGGAGAACAACCTCATGTTTTTCAAAACTTAACACACAATGTTCACAATACTCTCCATACAAGGCGTCATGGGACCGACACCAGTCACATTTGAAGGAGTGGCTCACATTGGCGGCTTATGTGCTGGTATTATACAGTGATTTTCTTTTTATTGCATCATTTGCTCAGGCCAAATTTAAAAGAGGACATATCTGACAGTGAAAACTACCATTTTGTGGAAAAGAAGTTAAATTCTATCTCTAATGGAAATGTTATAATGTTGCAATGTGGGTAGCTGTAAGGGCTATCTAGAAACACATTACATTTAACTTTTTGCTAATTTCAATCTGCATAATTTTCAATTATGACTAATTTTTTGGACAAGTCAAAATTAGCTCTAATTAATTATGCAGATTGAAATTTGCAAAACTTTTAAAGAAGTTTCTTACTGTTACCTAGCAAATTAAATTAATATACAGGGTGTTCCAGAAAAAGATTACAAGGTGAATGAATTTTGACATAAGCTGACAAATAAGCATCCAAATCCAAAACATAAAAAACAGCATGTAGCCCCTCTTATTCTGCATCTTACACACTTGAATCGGTTGACTGATTGCAAAGATATGAGCGATTACATAACATACATCTCAATTCATTTCATTAAGTTTGAAAGAAAGATCATTCAACACAATGCACACTAATGCT
The DNA here is from genome assembly GCF_039555335.1 of Amphiura filiformis. NCBI lineage: Eukaryota > Metazoa > Echinodermata > Ophiuroidea > Amphilepidida > Amphiuridae > Amphiura > Amphiura filiformis. Next base: position 24,911,822 of record NC_092640.1, read on the forward strand.
TATCAATTGACTTTGTGTTTTGTTTGGTGAAATTCTTTTATTCTTCTTACACAATCTGTGTTTTGCTAAACATGTAATAAACTTTTGTTAAAATGTGAAAATACTATGTGATATTAAAGCTTGAATCTAAAATGGTGCTTGGTACTAGTAAATATATTTTTTCGTTAATATTAATATAATTATTGCATAAAGAATTATTGTATAAAGAATTCCATCTGACAAAAAAAGTTTTCTCACACAATAATTAATGTTTTGGAATTTTCCAAGAAATGGCTATGTAAAATGTAAATCTTTTAAAATTTGAACATAATGTTGCATGGTATCAAAATTACACGTAAAGATGTACAAGCACTTGATCATTGTCATTCTTGGCTCACATGTTCTTTGGAAAGTTGCAATATAACATATTGCACAACACAAAGAATTAAAGCTGGAAAGCTTACAAAAATCAAAGTTTTCTTGGACAAAATGTTGCTTCAAATATTGCCATGAATGCAAAGTTTTAACTTAAAAATTAAAACATTAAACATAATATAGCACAGTATAAAAATTAGAAGCTCTAAGCTTAATCATGTATTTCTTGGGTTTTGCAAGTTTAACATATTATGTAAAGAATTAAATCTGTTAATTGTATAGCTATCCAATTTCTGCAATCCATGTTAAGTTTCTTACAATTCAGGCACTGTGTATCAAAGTAAAGGCAGATCAAATGTTATATTCACTCACGCTTTTCACCTTCAGTGCAAGCATGAGTAACATAATACCATCGTATAAAATAGATCAGAGGACTGAATTGAATGAGATACACAAACTTTACGAAGGGGTGAGCAAGTGTGACAAAAGTGCCTGTTAATCAAACTTGGAATGAGTTGTTGATGTGTGCATTGTGTGATCAATCACTCATTTCTTTGCATCCAGCCAACCGAATTAAAATAAAATTTGTGTATAATGTGCACAATGAGCTACCCACTGCTTTTAAAATATTTTGATGATATTGTCTATTTCTGGAGATGTTTTCTGGGACACCCTGTACTGTGAGAATATAATTATAATAATTTGCATCCCTTTCAGTGTTTGACTTTGCTAATTCCAGCCTAATTGGAGTTAGCTGAAAGTTATGAAAGTTCCATGTCTGAATTTCATTGCTGTGTTAATGAAAATTGATCAAGAAACCTTTACATTCAAACCAATTTTTTACCCAAATTATTTTTAAAAACAAAAAAAACATTCTTCAGTAAAAATTTTTATTTTAAAAAACTAGATATATGCGCTGATGAGTTACGTAGATTAATCGGATTAACTACCATAGCAATAGGTGCAAACAATTTTGAATATACCGCTGCACTACAAGCAGGTTGCACTCATCACCTGTCGTCAATCATATAGTAGATTGAATACAATACCGCTCTTTTCAAAGAGACTAATCTTACAGGTGCAAGTGATTAGCATTTCTTTGACATCTATGGTTCAATGCAGAGGTACCGCATGAACGTAGTAGTGCAGCGATATAATCAAAAATTGTTTGTACCTATTGCTATGGTAGTTAATCCGATTATTACGTAACTTCGCCAGCGTATAGATATCTAGGACCATTTACTTTTTAAAATTTTGATCAACTTCACCAAAAAAAAAATGAAAATTGAGCGAAAAATCAGGCTTTTTTTCATGTTTTTTTTTTCGCAAAATTGAGCATTTTTCAACCAGTTTTGGTGAAAATTTCTCAAAGTTGGTCAAAATTTAAAAAAATGAATAAAAAATTGTTTTTTAAAAATTAATTTTGTAAAGAATTTTCTTGGTACAATGCCCATGAAAATTTGGGTAAAATTGTTTTTAATTTTCTCCATAACTGAGCATTTTTGCCCAAATTTGACCTCGCATATGAATTCATCAAGTCTTTGTCATTTTAAAAGACCAAAAATTTAGCAGTTATGAGGCCCATAATTCCCTGAGGGTTAAGACCAACCTTAAGAATTATTTTTTTTACTGTTATGTGACTATATTGTAATACCATTTATATTCACCAGATAGCCAGCTCACATAAAATCATCACTTCAAATCACAGATGTTCCAATATCTGTGTTCAAATACAATGTTAACAGCTCTCCTAGCAATCATGCTAGAGAATGATTTGACCACTCGCCTAGCATCATACTAGAGAGTGAGTAACCACTCCCCTTTAAAATCTAGACGACAAAGCCTGTCACAAGGATCCATGATTGGCCCTGTTACATGTATGTCATTCACCATAATATTATACACTTGTCAATCAAGAAACCTCTCTATATGTTACGGTGATGACATTCAGTTATACAGATATTTTAATGTATCTTATCCAAACTCCATGAAAACAGCCTCATCTAGCATCACTGAATAAAACACTGGATGACCATAAAATCTCTGGAAGCTAAATGATGAGGAGATAGAGTTTTCTATTGGCGCATCAAATTATCATACACATAGCTTATCTCCTGCTATGCTAACAGTTGGCGATGATTCCATCAATCCAGCTCTGCAATCCAGTATGCAACCTCTGTGTTATATTTGATACACAGATGACAGTGGCTGCACATATCATATACATTGTATCCCTGTAATCTATTATAAATTAGCAACTACATAAAATATCAATTGGTTTCAAGGACCATGGCATCTACTATCTGGTGGTTTGTGCCTTGATCTTGTCCCAAATGGACTATGGCAATGGATTGTTATTAAGTTCCAATAATGACATCCAAAGACTTCAGGGCAGTTCTTATTTGCTGCATTCTTGATTCTCTATACTCTCTTGTTCTTTGTGTTGTTGCCTGTTAAAAGGCTGCTTCAATCTGCAAACTATTGAAGGAATCCTTACTCCTTAGACAGTGCTAGTGCCTGCAGAAAAGTTATTAATGAGAATAACATGAATATTAATAATAATTAACACAACATTTTCAGACCTTCCTTTTATTTAAGAAATAAAGGGTAATGCATTATCCTTTACACCCAAATAATGTGTCCTCACCCATTATTTAGACGCTTTTACTGCCAAGGACACATTATTTGCGTGTAAAGGATAATGCTGCACCCTTTATTTCTATTCTATTACCAGAAAATAGTGCGATTTAAAGAGAAAATATCATTTTTTTTTTCTTTTATTTTCAGTTGTTTACTTCAAGGTGGAGCGTGTATCGCGGAAATATTGCACAGCGTAATGCTGTGCGTAGAGTGTGTTACGGCGCTTGACGCATTATTGCAGAATAATGGGCTCTCATGTGACGTGTTTTAACAAATCACAGTGCTTGCGATTTTGAATAATGGGTCGTAAGAGTAATAGAATTATAAATAAGTCACAGAATTTTTAAAAATTATATACGGTAGATATTTAAGGTGACAAAATTAACTATGGTGTTGTGCACAGAATTGCTTTAAAAGTATCGTACAGGATGTGATTTTTCAAAACAGCTTCTTGACTTATGCAAATTCACAAAATCCCATTTAAACACTTTTCTTTGCTGATTTAAGTTAAATGAACATAATGGATTTGACATAGCTAGCTATTGTATCTGTAAGGTGTAGTATTTGAGTTAGCTATCTGAAAATACATATAGACAAAATGCCACCTAAAATGGTCAATATGTTCTATGTACGCCTTTCATAAGGCGAGCTAGATAGTAGCATGAACTAGCAGCATTTGCATTCGAATATTGAGACAAGTAAAGCTGACACACATGAGGAATGGTATTGGTTTTATTAAGGAAATCCCAATGATTGATATAAGTAGTGTCATTTCCACCCCATTTGCATGATGTTTTTTGGGAGGGTTAAAATGGCAAAACTATTGCTTAGATATATTAAAAAATAAATCAAGAAATATCAAGAAATAATTGCAAATTTTCATTTATGAAACTTGCAAATCTAAGCTAAACTTATTTAACATTCGGCCGAAAATTCTGCCCAAAACATATAGTGTAAACCTTAACTCACCTCTAGGAAGATCAATTGCAAAACATCAGATGCCCTGACACCCGAACTCGCAGCCAATGGCTTCACATGTTCATTTACTTCATGAAGTTTGCACCATTCTTTAAAATATAAAACACAAAAACATAAATGTTACATGTGGGTAAAATATAGAAGATTAAAATTGTGCTTTACAAGATACCCATGAACACCGCAACTTTGTCACAGGTGGGATAGGATAGTAAAGATGATTTGATTTAAACAATACAACATTCCCTTGTATACCACAACTTTGTCACAGGAGGGACAGGACACTAGAAATAATTTACATTATAGCACAATAGATACTGTCCTGTTCCACCCATGATAAAGTTGTAGTATACATGGGAGTGTTGTATAGCTCAATGGAAATCATCTATAGTACTCTGTTCCACCCATGATAAAGTTGTAGTATACATGGGAGTGTTGTATAGCTCAATGGAAATCATCTATAGTACTCTGTTCCACCCATGATAAAGTTGTAGTATACATGGGAGTGTTGTATAGCTCAATGGAAATCATCTTTGTGCTCTGTTCCACCCATGATAAAGTTGTAGTATACATGGGAGTGTTGTATAGCTCAATGGAAATCATCTACAGTACTCTGTTCCACCCATGATAAAGTTGTAGTATACATGGGAGTGTTGTATAGCTCAATGGAAATCATCTACAGTACTCTGTTCCACCCATGATAAAGTTGTAGTATACATGGGAGTGTTGTATAGCTCAATGGAAATCATCTTTGTACTCTGTTCCACCCATGATAGAGTTGTAGTATACATGGGAGTGTTGTATAGCTCAATGGAAATCATCTTTGTGCTCTGTTCCACCCATGATAAAGTTGTAGTATACATGGGAGTGTTGTATAGCTCAATGGAAATCATCTACAGTACTCTGTTCCACCCATGATAAAGTTGTAGTATACATGGGAGTGTTGTATAGCTCAATGGAAATCATCTACAGTACTCTGTTCCACCCATGATAAAGTTGTAGTATACATGGGAGTGTTGTATAGCTCAATGGAAATCATCTTTGTACTCTGTTCCACCCATGATAAAGTTGTAGTATACATGGGAGTGTTGTATAGCTCAATGGAAATCATCTTTGTGCTCTGTTCCACCCATGATAAAGTTGTAGTATACATGGGAGTGTTGTATAGCTCAATGGAAATCATCTATAGTACTCTGTTCCACCCATGATAAAGTTGTAGTATACATGGGAGTGTTGAATAGCTCAATGGAAATCATCTTTGTGCTCTGTTCCACCCATGATAAAGTTGTAGTATACATGGGAGTGTTGTATAGCTCAATGGAAATCATCTACAGGGACTTACTCTGTTCCACCCATGATAAAGTTGTAGTATACATGGGAGTGTTGTATAGCTCAATGGAAATCATCTACAGTACTCTGTTCCACCCATGATAAAGTTGTAGTATACATGGGAGTGTTGTATAGCTCAATGGAAATCATCTTTGTACTCTGTTCCACCCATGATAAAGTTGTAGTATACATGGGAGTGTTGTATAGCTCAATGGAAATCATCTTTGTACTCTGTTCCACCCATGATAAAGTTGTAGTATACATGGGAGTGTTGAATAGCTCAATGGAAATCATCTTTGTGCTCTGTTCCACCCATGATAAAGTTGTAGTATACATGGGAGTGTTGTATAGCACAATGGAAATCATCTATAGTACTCTGTTCCACCCATGATAAAGTTGTAGCATACATGGGAGTGTTGTATAGCTCAATGGAAATCATCTATAGTACTCTGTTCCACCCATGATAAAGTTGTAGTATACATGGGAGTGTTGTATAGCTCAATGGAAATCATCTTTGTGCTCTGTTCCACCCATGATAAAGTTGTAGTATACATGGGAGGGTTGTATGATAAAGTTGTAGTATACATGGGAGGGTTGTATGATAAAGTTGTAGTATACATGGGAGTGTTGTATAGCTCAATGGAAATCATCTTTGTGCTCTGTTCCATCCATGATAAAGTTGTAGTATACATGGGAGTGTTGTATAGCTGAATGGAAATCATCTATAGTACACTGTTCCACCCATGATAAAGTTGTAGTATACATGGGAGTGTTGTATAGCTCAATGGAAATCATCTTTGTGCTCTGTTCCACCTGTGATAAAGTTGCAGCCTAGTATACATGGGAATGTTGTATAGCACAGTGGAAATCATCAATAGTACTCTGTTCCACCTGTAATAAAGTTGTAGTATACATGGGAGTGTTGTCTAACACAATGGAAATCATCTATAGTGTTCAATTCCACGGTGATAAAGTTGTAGTATACATGGGAGTGTTGTATATCACAATGGAAATCATCTATAATGCTCCGTCCACCTGTGACAAAGTTGTAGTATACATGGGAGTGGTACCTTGACTTAGTAACTCGAGGTCCGAGATAGTAACTTGGGGCCTCAACTTAGTAACTTGGTATCCGAGATAGTAACACGGACCCTATATAGTAACCGAGATAGTAATTCGGGCCCCGGACTTTATAACTCAGGGTCCGGGATAGTAACTCGGGGTCAGAGATAGTAAGTCGGGGCCTCGACTTAGTAACTGGGTCTGAGATAGTAACACTGACCCGAGATAGTAACTCGGGTCCGAGATAGTAACTTGGGCCTCGACTTAATAACTTGGGGTCAGAAACAGTAACACGGACCCCGAGATAGTAACTTGGGGTCTGAGATAGTAACTCGACCCCGACTTAGTAACTCGGGGTCTGAGATAGTAACTCGGGGCCTCGACTTAGTAACTCGGGTCCGTGATAGTAACTCGGGGCCTCGACTTAGTAACTCGGGGTCCGTGATAGTAACTCTGGGCCTCGACTTATTAACTCGGGTCTGAGATAGTAACACGCACTCAGAGATTGTAACTCGGGTCTGAGATAGTAACTCGGGCCCCGACTTAGTAATTAGGGGTTAGAGATAGTAACTCGGGGCCTCAACTTAGTAACTTGGGGTATGAGATAGTAACACAGACCCCAAGATAGTAACCCGGGGTCCGAGATAGTAACTCAGGCCTCGACTTAGTAACTTCGGGTCTGAAATAATAACACGGACCCTGATATTGTAACTTGGGTCCAAGATAGTAACTCGGGCCCCGGCGTAGTAACTGGGGGTCAGAGATAGTAACTCGGGGCCTCGACTTAGTACCTCGGGTCTGAGATAGTAACTTGGGGCCTCAACTTAGTAACTTGGTATCTGAGATAGTAACACAGACCCAAGATAGGAACTCGGGGGCCGAGATAGTAATTCGGGCCCCGACTTAGTAACTCGGAGTCCGAGATAGTAACTTGGGGCCCGAGATACTAATTGGGGGTCCTGAATTACTATCTCAGACCCCGAGTTACTATCTCGGTCTGTGTTACTGTTTCAGACCCCGAGTTATTAAGTCGAGGCCCTGGGTTACTATCTCGGACCCCGAAGTTAATAAGTCGGGCCCGAGTTACTATCTCGACCCCGAGTTAATAAGTCAGGGCCCGAGTTACTATCTCAGACCCCGAGTTACTATCTCGGGTCAGTGTTACTATCTCAGACCCGAAGTTACTAAGTCGAAGCCCTGTTAGTTACTATCTCGGACCCCGAAGTTACTAAGTCGAGGCCCCGAGTTACTATCTCTGACCGCCAGTTACTACGCCGGGCCCCGAAGTTACTATCTTGGACCCCGAAGTTACAATCTCCGGGTCCGTGTTATTATCTCAGACCCGAGTTATTAAGTCGACGCCTCGAGTTACTATCTCGACCCGGAGTTACTATCTCGGGTCCGTGTTACTATCTCAGACCCTGTTACTAAGTTGAGGCCCCGAGTTACTATCTCTAACCCCCAATTACTAAGTCGGGGCCCCGAGTTACTATCTCGGACCCCGAGTTACAATCTCGGGGTGCGTGTTACTATCTCAGCCCCGAGTTAATAAGTCGAGGCCCCGAGTTACTATCTCGGACCCCGAGTTACTAAGTCGAGGCCCCGGTTTACTATCTCAGACCCCGAAGTTACTAAGTCGGGGCCCGAAGTTACTATTTCGGACCCCGAGTTACTAAGTTGGGGCCCTAAGTTACTAAGTTAGCCCCAAGTTAGTAACTCAGACCCGAAGTTACTATCTCGTTGTCCGTGTTACTATCTCAGACCCCGAGTTACTAAGTTGAAGCCCGAGTTACTATCTCGGTACCCGAGTTACTAAGTTAGGGCCCCAAGTTACTAAGTTAGGGCCCCAAGTTACTAACTCAGACCCCGAGTTACTATCTTGTTGTCCGTGTTACTATCTCAGACCCCGAGTTACTAAGTTGAGGCCCCGAGTTACTATCTCGGACCCCGAGTTATTATATCTCTGACCCCAAGATATTAAGTCGGAACCCTGAGTTACTATCTAAGGGCCCCGTGTTATTAAGTCGGGGCCCGAGTTACTATATCAGACCCTGAATTAGTATCTCGGGACCTTGAGCTACTATCTCGGATCCCAAAGTAGTATCTCGGGGCCCCGAATTACTATCTCGGACTCGAAGTTACTAAGTCGGGCCCCGACTTACTATCTCGACCCTGAGTTACTATCCCGGACCCCGAGTTATAAAGTCGGGGCCTGATTACTATCTCGGACCCCGAGTTACTATCTTGGGGTCCGTGTTACTATTTCAGATACCAAGTTACTAAGTTGAGGCCCCAAGTTACTATCTCAGACCCGAGTTACTAGGTCGAGGTCCGTGTTACTATCTCAGACCCGAGTTACTAAGTCGAGGCCCGAGTTACAATCTTGGACCCCGAAGTTAATAAGACGAGGCCCGAGTTACTATCTCGGACCCGAAGTTAATAAGTCGGGCCCCGAAGTTACTATCTCGGACCCCGAAGTTAATAAGTCAGGGCCCGAGTTACTATCTCAGACCCCGAGTTACTATCTCGGGGTCAGTGTTACTATCTCAGACCCGAGTTACTAAGTCGAAGCCCCAAGTTACTATCTCAGACCCCGAGTTACTAAGTCGAGGCCCCGAGTTACTATCTCTGACCGCCAGTTACTACGCCGGGGCCCCGAAGTTACTATCTTGGACCCCGAAGTTACAATCTCCGGGTCCGTGTTATTATCTCAGACCCGAAGTTACTAAGTCGACGCCTCGAAGTTACTATCTCGACCCCTGTTACTATCTCGGGTCCGTGTTACTATCTCAGACCCTGTTACTAAGTTGAGGCCCCGAGTTACTATCTCTAACCCCCAATTACTAAGTCGGGGCCCGAAGTTACTATCTCGGACCCGAAGTTACAATCTCGGGTGCGTGTTACTATCTCAGACCCGAGTAATAAGTCGAGGCCCCGAAGTTACTATCTCGGACCCCGAGTTACTAAGTCGAGGCCCCGGTTTACTATCTCAGACCCGAGTTACTAAGTCGGGGCCGAAGTTACTATTTCGACCCCGAAGTTACTAAGTTGGGGCCCTAAGTTACTAAGTTAGTTCCTGCTAGTAACTCAGACCCGAAGTTACTATCTCGCTTGTCCGTGTTACTATCTCAGACCCCGAGTTACTAAGTTGAAGCCTGAGTTACTATCTACCGGTACCCGAGTTACTAAGTTGGGGCCCCAAGTTACTAAGTTAGGGCCCCAACTCAGACCCGAGTTACTATCGGGTCATTCCATGTCGAAACAGATTGAGTGTACACCCACCCTCTTGGATTTTGCTCTCCTTTGGCTCAGGGGTACCTTTTATGGATCCCTAGGTGAGGACACCAGAAAGAAATTCAAATTCCATTTCGTTTGCGAATGGCGGGCAATCAAAGTTTGACGACCTCGACCAAAATTGTGAATTTAAGGGGTCCAAATGACAAAGTGCTCTCTTTGAGGGCACTTTCTTCTTAATTGAATCAGTTGTGATCCTCTTTTTGAATGTGGTCACTCACTGGCTGTGTCTGAAATACCTAATGCCAAAAAGATAGATTTGATTTCGTTGGGATTTCAGAGGGGGTTAAAATCAGCACTTCGTATTGTTCAATCAAATTATCTTGATTTTGAAGGACCCATGATAATGTCACAGTGCACTTATAAGTCCTAATTATGTTCAGAATGGATTAACCATATGCCAATGTCTATGAGCAATTAAAAAAAGAGATTTCTAGACCCTACATAATTTTAGGCCACCCCTAAAGTGGTTCAGCCACAAATGGCACTTAAAGTCGGCACATTTTGACCCCTAATAACTTTAGGTGTACACCAGATATGAATTTCTAGTCTTTTGCATCTGAAAGAATGTAGTTTAATGTTACTAGGAACATAAGATTTGTTTTGTATTTTTGTGTTTTAGTATTAAGTTGACGCTTTCAAAAATAGTCATTTTTGCCTAACATACCACGCATACAGGATACGGTACAAAATGCCAATTTTAGTATGATATTTTTTTATATTTTTGATCACTTTACATGCTTTATAGCCATTTGTATTATTTATCCTGATATTTCAAGTTGCTCTTGAGTCAAGTAATAAGAAAAACTACTTTCTAATCCTCTGTATGGATTTTTAAGGGGTCAAAAATGCACTTCCTGGCAACGATGCACATGCAAAGTACAGGTTATGGGGGTCAAATTTTCAGAATGCTCCCAATTATGTCAAGTAATATATCAAATTACTCGTATGGTCATGAGGATTCCAAAATGTATAGTTTGTTATGTGTCAGACCTTTCAGGAGGGCGCTATGACGAAAAAATGTTCATAGGTCAACGACCTTTTGAAAGTATCAAAACACAAAAAATACAAAACAAATCTTATGTTCCTAGTAACATTAGACTACATTCTTTCAGATGCAAAAGACTAGAAATTCATATCTGGTGTACACCTAAAGTTATTAGGTGTCAAAACTTGCCGATTTTAAGCGCCATTTGTGGCTGAACCACTTTATGGGGGCCTAAAATTCTGTAGGGGGTCTAGAAATTTCTCTTTTTTTGAATTGCTCATAGACATTGGCACATGGTTAATCCATTCTGAACATAATTAGGACCTATAAGTGCACTGTGGCATTATCATGGGTCCTTCAAAATCAAAGATAATTTGATTGAACAGTATGAAGTGCTGATTTTGACCCCTCTGAAATCCCAAACGAAATTCAAATCAATCTTTTTGGCATTAGGCATTTCAGACACAGCCAGTGAGTGACCACATTCAAAAAGAGGGTCGCTGATTTAATTAAGAAGAAAATGCCTCTCAAAGAGAGCGCTTTGTCATTTGGACACCTTAAATTCTAATTTTGGTCAAGGTCGCCAAACTTAGATGGCCCGCCATTCGAAACGAAATTGAATTTGAATTTTTTCTTGATCCTCACCTAGGGGTCCATGAAAGGTACCCCTGAGCCAAAGGAGAGCATAATCCAAGAGGGTGGGTGTACACTCAGTCTGTTTTGACATGGACTGACCCTATCTCGTTGTCCGTGTTACTATCTCAGACCCCGAGTTACTAAGTTGAGGCCCCGAGTTACTATCTCGGACCCCGAGTTATTATATCTCTGACCCCAAGATATTAAGTCGGAACCCTGAGTTACTATCTAAGGGCCCGTGTTATTAAGTCGGGCCCGAGTTACTATATCAGACCCTGAATTAGTATCTCGGGACCTTGAGCTACTATCTCGGATCCCAAAGTAGTATCTCGGGCCCCGAATTACCATCTCGGACTCCGCGTTACTAAGTCGGGCCCCCGACTTACTATCTCGGACCCTGAGTTACTATCCCGGACCCCGAGTTATAAAGTCGGGGCCTGATTACTATCTCGACCCCGAGTTACTATCTTGGGGTCCGTGTTACTATTTCAGATACCAAGTTACTAAGTTGAGGCCCCAAGTTACTATCTCAGACCCGAGTTACTATCTCGAGGTCCGTGTTACTATCTCAGACCCGAAGTTACTAAGTCGAGGCCCGAGTTACAATCTTGGACCCCGAAGTTAATAAGACGAGGCCCCGAAGTTACTATCTCGGACCCCGAAGTTACTAAGTCGAGGCCCCAAGTTACTATCTCAGACCCAGAGTTACTAAGTCGGGGCCCGAAAGTTACTTAAAGTCGAAGTTACTATCTCGGGTCCAAGTTACTGTTTCAGACCCTGAGTTACTAAGTAATTAAGGGCCCAGGGTGTAGACATCACCCTGGGTGTAGACATAATTATTGCACAGTCCCTATAGTATTGTGTTGTCGTGGATACATGGTAGTTGATAAATTACTCGATCAAATCATTTGGATAACGGGGTACTACACCCCTGCCCAATTTTGTGCCTATTTTTACATTTTTCTCAAAAATTATAGAGCATTGGTGACAAGTAAGATTTGTATATTATAGGGGCAAGGACTACAACTGCTACACTGGAAATTTTATTTCAGCACAGACAGCAGTTGTGGAGTTACAGTCAAAAATTAGGGAAAACCAATATTTGATCAATAAATCAATAACTACTTGCCTTGAGTTGCTGAATTTTCAGTGCAGTAGTTATAGTCCTTGTCTCTATAATATACATATCTAGGCCCTATATCTTACTTGTCACCAATGCACTATGATTTTTGAGAAAAAAACACAAAAATAAGCAAAAAATTGGCTAGGGTGTAGTACCCCTTAAACATAATAGATCCCACACAATTTAAAACCAACATAACCCAACATCTACAAGAAATCTATAGACTAAAATTTGCATGCATCGCATATCAACCTAACCGCTTTTACTCCTCTAGGACTGTTGGGCAGTATCAAGATCAAGATGATGTGCAAATTCCAAGTTAGACTTCATCATGTTCTTGCTGTCATTGACATATTTGTAGAGACGACTAGAGTACACTGGAAATTTTATTTCAGCACAGACAGCAGTTGTGGAGTTACAGTCAAAACTTAGGGAAAACCAATATTTGATCAATAAATCAATAACTACTTGCCTTGAGTTGCTGAATTTTCAGTGCAGTAGTTATAGTCCTTGTCTCTATAATATACATATCTAGGCCCTATATCTTACTTGTCACCAATGCACTATGATTTTTGAGAAAACACAAAAATAAGCAAAAAAATTGGCTAGGGTGTAGTACCCCTTAAACATAATAGATCCCACACAATTTAAAACCAACATAACCCAACATCTACAAGAAATCTATAGACTAAAATTTGCATGCATGCGCATATCAACCTAACCGCTTTTACTCCTCTAGGACTGTTGGGCAGTATCAAGATCAAGATGATGTGCAAATTCCAAGTTAGACTTCATCATGTTCTTGCTGTCATTGACATATTTGTAGAGACGACTAGAGTCCCCGCTATATGTCGAATGTATGGACTAGGGTAGTTCAAACATCATGGCCCTGTTCCTTCCTCACTAGGGCCATGAATGCCCTACGTCACGTAAAAAGCGGGGCACCGTGAACTCACGTCATGTGATGACGTCACACTGACGGCATCTATTTATAGAAAGGTTTCAAAACATTTTCCATCCTCAAATGTGCGCAAAATTTCCGAACATGCACCAAATATGTTTTGTTTAAGTCTCATCTTCACGTGAGGAATGGTAGTCTCAGACCTTCGTACGGAGAAGGACAGTGGAAATCAGGGGTAGGCCTACAGCATTAAGGCCCAAAAGTCGGGGGTTGTTTTCCTGTGTTTTTCACTCCAGAGCTTGCAGAAAATCCAAATACATGGGGTGAAAATTAAATCTTGGGGGTGAAAAATATTTTGCAGTGTAGTCAGGGGTAGGAGTACGGTCCACAAGTAGCTAGAGGGTCAGTTTTCACCCCGAGCTTGCACATATTCCCAATAGAGGGTGAAAAATTAATATTTTTTAAATTTAGGGGTCATTCACCCCGCTACCCCTGGTGGAAATCGTAGTGACGGACGTGTGAGTACCTCGGGCTAGGACTAGGGAGCCAATTGTCAAAAGCCGTAACTCACACATATTATACGATACACCTATCGAATGTGTGTCATCGGTCCAGTCATCGGCCTTGTAGGAACCCATGGATTAGGTCCATGTACACATACGATGGGTGTACCCCGCTAGAGTCCCGGACTAGAGTTTTAAATTATAATATGTAGTATGTACAGTACTCGGAGAACGTGGTTGTGTATATTTTTTCTGTATACGTCGCTATTTATAGAAAGGATAAATCAACTTGAGAAAATATTGTGACTTGCTCAAGTTGTTATACTCGCGTACATACTCACACTGTACAGTATGTACAGTGCAGAAACTATCACAGCTTTTGGTATTAATATTGGTAAGCTTACACTACCATAATTCATTGCAACTGGTAAGAAACTGGACGAAATGTACACTTACTGTTGTTTAAAATGCTTGAATTCCGAAATTACTGGTTAGAAACTGGAACAAAAGTACACTTTTCTATAATACTGTGGTTTAAAATTCAACCGCCGTGTGTGTGTTAATTAATTTCACTGTGGTGACGAGCTAGATCTATTTAATTAACATCATTCACGATCTGTACGAGTCGATTATTAAAAAAATGTATGACGCGGATGACGTAGAGTTCATTAATATTCATATATACTACTACGATTTCATCATGAGAGGGGTCTGGCACACGACACCGGCTATTCACTCTGCATTTACCAGAAGGCTACTCAAGAGCAGGACGACACCTGGACATGCTCCTCTCTTCGTTCCAAGGGCATTTATGGAAGAAATGGGAAAACATCATCTTGTTTTCTGTGGGATACTTGCAGTAGTGATGAAGTTTGCAATCACGACAACACTGCAAATGAAACTGGTTCTATCTTGGGAGGCATATTCGGGGTTTTGTTGCTGCTGGGTATAATCGCGGTGGCAGTTTGGTGCGATAATCAAAAGAAAAATTCCATTACAATAATTTATTGATTGCTCCGCTTTATGTAAATTTTAAATGATGATAAAGATTATTAGTTCAGATAACTTAAGTGGAATTATATAAACAACGTGATTTGATGTTAGTTCCAGATTTGAAATTATACCATTTTGTGTACATAGTCTTATTTTACCACATAATATTGTGGAATGCCGATCAATTTTCTATATTAGACGGTATATTATAGAGCCATCGTTTGCTGGAAAACATGAGCAACATTTAATCAGTATTATAATAGTATACTAGTTTCTAAAAAAAGTCTATAGAATTATAAAAACAACACTTTTTTACATGCGGCAGACAAACAAAAAATGGTTTGGATGTGCACCAATGCACCGACTAAAACGGGGCGTCAAAAGGGTGTAATGCGGTGCATATGACAGTGACGCCCTCGGGCCACAAATGACCACGCATGTTTTAACAGTGGTAAATATGAAAAGGTGCTTCAATGCTACTAAATGCACCATATATTTCGCCGGGGGGGGGGGGGCACTTCAATATGAAATGGATATAGGTGTAGGGCTGGCACTTTCGCACTAAGGGGCATTCGGTAAGAGCAAAATGTAAAAATATGTGGTCATTGGGTGAGAGCATGACCTTTTTTTAAATGGAACCTTTGGGTGAGAGCCGAAACAGCGCCACAGAAACCTCGAACATCGAATTTCTAGTTCTAAATGACTTCAAATTTCTTTGTTTTTTCAAAATAAGTAACAAAATCAGTGATAAATGAAAGTTGCTGTTCAAATCGAAAATAAGGGTCTTTGGGTGACAGATCATATGGAAAAATAGGGGGTCTTCGGGTGACAGAGCATGTGTTCGTAAAAAATATGGGGTCTTTGGGTGACAGCGACGCTGAAAAGGGGGGTTTTAACAGCCCTACATACGCGTCACCTCCAAAGTGGGAGTGTCCCCGGGGGGGGGGGGCGGAAGCAAGGATTTTAACAGGCCGAGGGGGGGGGGGAAGCAATATTTTGGCTCATGATTATTGCACAGCCCCTTATTAGCTTATGAATTCAATTAACTTTGAGACAAGGTTTTAATAATTTTTTGAAAACTAAAAAGAAAGATGTTTTTGTATCCTCTGACCTATAACATAAAACCAATTTCTTAATGCCACCTCTTCTCAATTTTACCACATTTTAGCCTAAAAAGCGTGTTTCTTTCAGAGCGACCTAAATCACAGCTTCGAAATTGTGGAGCTTATATTTGAAAAGTGGCATTTTAGGACTTCTTTAGCAGCAGAACCGTTTAGATTCAGCAACATGAAAAGACTTTCCTCTCACAATATATCAAAAACATGATCACGCTTTCAAATATAATAAACAATCAACAATGTGTGTCTCATTTTATTGAACACATACCGATTGTTATTATTGTTTCCAATGTGTTTTCTTCTTTTCATTTGATATATAAGCATGTTACAGAGGAGGCATGAAAATGTTTAAAAGCTCGCCAGTCAATTTTACGACAATGTCAAGTACTTTTTTAAAACTAATGGAGATCAACGCAAGACACCAATATAATGGAGCGTCATTATCGATGTTGGAACGTGTTTGGGAACTCCTGTCATATGTAGAGAAAAAACAAAACATGCTTAACAAAACTTTGTTAAGCCCCATGCAAAGGTATAACAATACAATTATGAACCTATTATAATGTAACGGGTTTCAAATGGGAATTTCCCTTTGCGAAACCTTCCATCATGGGAGACATCATTTTGTAAGAAGAAAAAATGAACAAATGAAAGGTGAACATGAGCCAAAAATGAAAATGAAAAGGTGAAGTCCTTTTCAGAAAGACCCACTGTGACATACTCTTACTGCTCAAAATACTAGCTTGATGAAGTAGCAGCCCAGTAAACACAAAACGTTTTTGCCTTCGCTCGTAAAAGCTTATAAAAGGTTGTCAGAAGACGTTTGAATGTCGGGTTATATAAAGGGTATAAACGAAAACGTGTTCATAACATTAAAATGTTTGCAAATAATAGTTAACAATAACATTTTGAAAACATTTTGAAAATATTGTTGTGTGTTTTCATACAAAATGTTTTAAAACGTTTTCATGACCTTTATATAACCCGACATTTTAATGTTATTAAAACGTTTTTACCTAAACCAAAACCCAAAATATAACTTATTTAAAACGTTTTTAAAACGTTTTTGTATTTGCTGGGAGCAGATACCCATTCAGTAAACAGAAAAATGTTTTAAAACGTTATAAAGAGGTAATAAATATATTTTGGTAGTGTTGATCAAAACGTGTTGATAACATTCAGTGGTGTAGCCAGGGAAAAAAGGGAGAGTAGCTGTTATATGAACATGTGTTTAAACGATTTTTATTGAAAAATCACAACAACATTTTAATATTAGTGTTGATGAAGTACCGTAGCCATCTACTGTTGGTATCAGTGTTGATGAAGCTGATACTAGTGTTGCCGAATTAACTATCTACTGCTGATATTAGTGTTGATAAAGTAGAGCTATTTAATGCAGATATTATAGTGTTGATGAAGTAACTATCTAATGCTGATATTAGTGTTAATGAAGTAGCTATCTACTGCTGATATTAGTGTTAATGAAGTACCGGTAGCTATCTACTACTGATATTAAGGTTAAGGTAGCTATCTACTGCTGATATCAGTGCTGATGATGTACGGTAGCTATCTACTGCTGGTATCAGTGCTGATGAAGTAACTCTCTGCTACTGATATCAGTGTTGTAGTAGCTATCTAGACTACTGCTGATATCAGTGTTGATGAAGTAGCTATCTACTGCTGATATCAATGTTAATGAAGTAACTATCTATTACTGATATCAGTGTTGATGAAGTATCTACTACTGATATCAGTGTTGATGAAGTAACTATCTATAAATCTGATATCAATGTTGATTAAGTAGATATCTACTGCTGATATTAGTGTTGATGAAGTAACTATCTACTACTGATATCAGTGTTGTATATAGCTATCTAGACTACTGCTGATATCATTGTTGATGAAGTAGCTATCTAGGACATACTGCTGATATTAATGTTGATGAAGTAACTATCTACTGCTGATATCAGTGTTAATGAAGTATCTACTACTGATATCAGTGTTGATGAAGTAACTATCTAAATCTGATATCAATGTTGATGAAGTAGCTATCTAATTCGAATAATTAGTGGTGATGATAAAGTAGCTATACATTGTTGATAGTAGTGTTGATAAAGTTGTTATCTAGTGTTGATAAATTGCTATCTATATTATCAGTGTCAATAAAGATACCCACTGCTGATAATAGTGTTGATGAAGTAGCTATCTACTGCTGATATCAGTGTTGATGAACTATCTACTGCTGATATCAGTGTTGATGCAGTAGCTATATACTGCAGATATCAATGTTGATGAAGTATCTATCTACTGCTGATATCAATGTTGATGAAGTATCTATCTACTGCTGATATCAATGTTGATGAAGTAGCTATCTAATTCGAATAATTAGTGGTGATGATAAAGTAGCTATACATTGTTGGTAGTAGTGTTGATAAAGTTGTTATCTAGTGTTGATAAATCTATATTAGTGTCATTAATATACCCACTGCTGATAATAGTGTTGATGAAGTATGGTAGCTATCTACTGCTGATATCAGTGTTGATGCAGTAGCTATCTACTGCAGATATCAATGTTGATGAAGTATCTATCTACTGCTGATATCAATGTTGATGAAGTAGCTATCTAATTCGAATAATTAGTGGTGATGATAAAGTAGCTATACATTGTTGATAGTAGTGTTGATAAAGTTGTTATCTAGTGTTGATAAATCTATATATATTAGTGTCAATAAAGATACCCACTGCTGATAATAGTGTTGATCAAGTAGTTATCTACTGCTGATTTCAATGTTAAATGTAAATGTAAATGTACTGCTGATTTCAATGTTAATTAATTATAGCTATATACGGTATACTGTTAATATTAGTGCGGATGTGCATGTATAGAAAGAGTGTCAACATTGGCGAGATAGGAAAAAACCTCTTAGAACAAAGGGTTCCGTGTATATCCTAAAAAATTTCTTAATTAAGCTGTCCTTTAATATGTTGAACCTAAAATATTTTTATGAAGAAGAATGGTTCTACAAAGGCCAAAAAGAACCATTTTAGACATGAACAAACATTATGTGGGCCTAAAGGCCAAAGAACCATTTTGGGTTTTTGCATTTTCCTAGAACCCGTTTCTCATGTAGGCCTAAGTAGAACTCATACAACCCATTTTTAAGGGGGCACACACATCCAACCTACATACTGTTAGAACACTGGGTAAGAAACCGGTTGGATAAGGTGTTTTACCCAACATTGGGGTAATTATTGAAAATAGCCCAATGTTGGGTAAAAAACCTTACCCAACCGGTAACTTACCCAGTGTTCTGACAGTGTAACACAAACATACATAAAAGGAATACAATATCGTAACATCCCTTATCATTGCTAAACCTGAGGAATCAAATATATTAAAGAAAATAGAGTGGTTCTCTTTCATTTCTATGGCAACCACATTGCTATTTTGTCCATTAGTGATTAGTATGAACGAAAACATGTCGTTTCTATAGGAATCTTAATATGGATGACTGCATTAGACGCGTCTGAAACTGAAAACCGTGGAAACAATTTCAATTTTAATATAATTTCAACGCGGGTAGAAAATGTATCATTTGTTTAACAGTTACTTTAATGTTGTGGACATGACATAGTAGAAACATATTTGTTGTACTGCCTGTCTGCAGGATTAGTGCTAAGGTAGGTAAATATATATTTAAAATATTGCTTATTATCTATTTGTTTTGATTTTGAAGATGACCAGTTATTATAAAATTTAAATATTAATAAAATATAAGTAAATATTTTAACAATACGCGATATTGTCTTTATTTATTAATTATATCATTTCTTTCTTTTTTCTTCGACAGAATAAACCGATGTACCATGACGGGAAAACAATATTTTGGAGCAACAGTTCTGTATCTGCTTTCAGGTAGGCCTACTTTTAAAATATGTTGTTGACCCTGATGTTGACGCAGTGGATGGAAACATTTTTGCCTCATTGACCCCTCATGGGGGGGGGGCTGATTTTGAAAAAGTGGACGTTTTTCAAAATTTGGACCTTTTTGGACGGGGCAGATGTTGAAAAGGTGGACTTTTCCCCAAAAAAAATTTAGACCTTTTTTGACCAAAAAAGCCTGAAAAACCCTATTTTTTCGCTCGCTACACTCGCAAATGGGACATTTTGGGGTCAAAAAAGGGGACTTTTTGGACATTTTGGGATGGGGGAGGGGGCGTCCTTCCACCCCCAGCACCCCTCCTGGTTACGGGCCTGTATAGAATCAATATTTGTGTCTCTTTAGACATGAAAAAGGTGGGAGTTTTGACAAAAAAATCAACAAAAAATGTCGCGTTGCTCCTCGCGTCCGCTCAAAATCACTATTCGGATTCCCCACTTGAGTCCCATTTTTATCCATTTAAAACTTAATATTCCCCCTCATGGTTCAAGTAAAAAATTCATGGAGATCACACCCTCAATTCCTTAAAACACACACTCCCTGGTGTAAATATTCAATAGCCAATTAGAGGAAATTGTCATTATAGCATCCACTGATAAAGTCATCTTAGGTAAATAGCACTGACTTATTGATGAAGTCATAGATAGCACCCATTGATGAGATCTTCGATATAACACCCATTTATAAAGTCATCATTTAGGTACATAGCACTCGCTGATGAAGCCATCAGGTAAAAAAAACCCATTGGTGACAAAGTCATATAAGATATAGTACTCGTTGCTGAAGTCATCTTCGGTAGATAGCACTAATTGAGGAAGTCATCTTAGGTAGATAGCATTAATTGATGAAGTCATCTTAGGTAGATAGCACTCATTGATGATATCATCTTAGGTAGATACGGTAGCACTCCTTGACAAAGTCATCTTAGGTAGATAGCACTCATTGATGATATCATCTTAGGTAGATAGCATTAATTGATGAAATCATCTTTGGTAAATAGCACTTATAGATGAAGTCATTTTAGGTAGATAGCACTCATTGATGAATGAAGTCATCTTAGGTAGATAGCACTCATTGATGAAGTCATCTTAGGTCACAGAATTATACTAAAAGATCTTTGTCTTAGGTAGATAGCACTCATTGATGAAGTCATCTTAGGTAGATAGCACTCATTGATGAAGTCATCTTAGGTAGATAGCACTCATTGATGAAGTCATCTTAGGTAGATAGCATTAATTGATGAAGTCATCTTAGGTAGATAGCACTCATTGATGATTTCATCTTAGGTAGATACGGTAGCACTCCTTGACAAAGTCATCTTAGGTAGATAGCACTCATTGATGATATCATCTTAGGTAGATAGCATTAATTGATGAAATCATCTTAGGTAAATAACACTTATAGATGAAGTCATTTTAGGTAGATAGCACTCATTGATGAAGTCATCTTAGGTAGATAGCACTCATTGATGAAGTCATCTTAGGTCACAGAATTATACTAAAAGATCTTTGTCTTAGGTAGATAGCACTCATTGATGAAGTCATCTTAGGTAGATAGCACTCATTGATGAAGTCATCTTAGGTAGATAGCACTCATTGATGATTTCATCTTAGGTAGATACGGTAGCACTCCTTGACAAAGTCATCTTAGGTAGATAGCACTCATTGATGATATCATCTTAGGTAGATAGCATTAATTGATGAAATCATCTTAGGTAAATAACACTTATAGATGAAGTCATTTTAGGTAGATAGCACTCATTGATGAAGTCATCTTAGGTAGATAGCACTCATTGATGAAGTCATCTTAGGTAGATAGCACTCATTGATGAAGTCATCTTAGGTAGATAGCACTCCTTGACAAAGTCATCTTAGGTAGATAGCACTCATTGATGAAGTCATCTTAGGTAGATAGCACTCCTTGACAAAGTCATCTCAGGTAGATAACACTCGTTGATGAAGTCATCTTAGGTAGATATCGCTCGTTGATGAAGTCATCTTAGGTAGATAACACTCGTTGATGAAGTCATCTTAGGTAGATAACACTCGTTGATGAAGTCATCTTATGTAGATATCACTCATTGATGAAATCATCTTAGGAGATAGCATTAATTGATGAAGTCATCTTAGATAGATAACACTCATTGATGAAGTCATCTGAAGGTAGATAACACTTATTGATGAAGTCATCTTAGGTAGATAGCATTAATTGATGAAGTCATCTTAGGTAGATAGCACTCATTGATGATATCATCTTAGGTAGATACGGTAGCACTCCTTGACAAAGTCATCTTAGGTAGATAGCACTCATTGATGATATCATCTTAGGTAGATAGCATTAATTGATGAAATCATCTTTGGTAAATAGCACTTATAGATGAAGTCATTTTAGGTAGATAGCACTCATTGATGAATGAAGTCATCTTAGGTAGATAGCACTCATTGATGAAGTCATCTTAGGTAGATAGCACTCATTGATGAAGTCATCTTAGGTAGATAGCACTCATTGATGAAGTCATCTTAGGTAGATAGCACTCCTTGACAAAGTCATCTTAGGTAGATAACACTCGTTGATGAAGTCATCTTAGGTAGATATCGCTCGTTGATGAAGTCATCTTAGGTAGATAACACTTTCGTTGATGAAGTCATCTTAGGTAGATAACACTCGTTGATGAAGTCATCTTATGTAGATATCACTCATTGATGAAATCATCTTAGGAGATAGCATTAATTGATGAAGTCATCTTAGATAGATAGCACTCATTGATGATATCATCTTAGGTAGATAGCATTAATTGATGAAATCATCTTTGGTAAATAGCACTTATAGATGAAGTCATTTTAGGTAGATAGCACTCATTGATGAATGAAGTCATCTTAGGTAGATAGCACTCATTGATGAAGTCATCTTAGGTAGATAGCACTCATTGATGAAATCATCTTAGGTAGATAGCACTCATTGATGAAGTCATCTTAGGTAGATAGCACTCCTTGACAAAGTCATCTTAGGTAGATAACACTCGTTGATGAAGTCATCTTAGGTAGATATCGCTCGTTGATGAAGTCATCTTAGGTAGATAACACTCGTTGATGAAGTCATCTTAGGTAGATAACACTCGTTGATGAAGTCATCTTATGTAGATATCACTCATTGATGAAATCATCTTAGGAGATAGCATTAATTGATGAAGTCATCTTAGATAGATAACACTCATTGATGAAGTCATCTGAAGGTAGATAACACTTCTTGATGAATTCATCTTAGGTAGATAGCATTAATTGATGAAGTCATCTTGGGTAGATATCACTCATTGATAAGTCAGATAGCACTTATTGATGAAGTCACAGCGCTCATCGATGAAGTAATTTTAGGTAGATAGCACTCGTTAATGAAGTCATTTTAGGTAGATATCACTCATTGATGAAGTCATCTCAGGTAGGTAGCACTCATTGATGAAGTCATCTTAGGTAGATAACACTCCCAATTGACGAAGTCTCTTTTGCTATTTTGCCCTATACAGATGGATCGCTTAGCCCTGCTCCTTCCCCTCTTGGACTTGAAGACAGATCTATTACAGACCACCAAATAACTGCATCTAGTTTCTATAGTAGTACATTGACACCGTTTGCAGGACGCCTCAACGATGCGGATTACTGGGCTGCTCGAGTTGGGGAATCGAACCCATGGCTACAAGTTGATTTTGAAACTACGGTTATCATTATGGGGATCCAAATCCAAGGTGCAGGTCGCATAGAACAATGGGTTACTGATATACAAGTTGAATTCGGAACTGAGGAAAGTGCATTGACCCCAATTGAAGAATCAGGTGTCATCTTGGTATGTATGTGATGATGAATTGATAACACATTTATACATAACATTCTTAAACACTTGAGAATGTTCTTGCAATCTTATTGGTTCTTACCCGTGTGATATGACACGATATCACACACTTTAGCGTGTGTGTGTACTCGTACGCGCTATTTGAACCAATCAGAAGCGCATAGCAACAACGGGACTGATCGATTCTGAGCCCTATAGGTAATTCCTTGTAAAATGTAGGATTTTATTTGATTAAAATTTGGTATTCTTATGATTAATGTATTTATTTGAGTTGAAGTGTATTACATGACAAGCTGATCTCATTGTTCCCCGTAAGTTCCTTTTGCTCTCTATTCTTTTTCTTCATCCACTTTAGAAAACATAATGCCACTAATTGGTAAAATAATAGCATGAACCCAATGACTAAAAGCAAAACTTGGCTGCTGGGAGTGCATTCTCTGATTCTTGCTCATTAGGCTAGCCCGTCTTGTGCATTTCACATAGGTCTGTACTAGGGATTTTACCATGAACACAAAATTATGTAGGCCCCTTTGTCTCTCTTTCAACATATAGTTAATGAAGAGCATCAGCAGCGGAATGCAGAACTCTTTCCCCAGACTGTCTCCCAATATAAACTATACACAAAATGTCCACTTTTTGTGGCAATTTTGTGCAAAAATTTGATTTTCCCCTTCCCTGCAGGCACTGACAAACAAACAAAGAAACATTGTGACTTTCTCAACCTAAACTCAGTTAGTATGCCGAATTTTGATCACCATCACAGATACACACCCTAAAGCTATACACTGGTATAACGATACTCTTTTATTCTTATCTTATTACTTGTCATGTTATTTTATTTCTTCTTTTTTTCAGAATTTTCCAGCCAACTTTAACTCTGAGGGGACTAAGCATCTTAAATTTCCCCATCGGCTTGTGGCTCGTTATTTACGAATCATAGTGAAAGATTATATCCGGCATCCTGCCATGCGTTTAGAAGTCATGGGTTACAGGTGCATGTAAAAAGTTTACGTTTGTGAAGATTATATGTAAAAAGTTATTGAGCAAATAAGGCCAAAAAAAATAAAGGCTTGTCTCAAAGCTTACGAGTGGTTTGAAAACAAATCACGAAATGCAAGTTTGTTTGTTTTATTCCCGACTTGGTATTTATAGGGTATATTGAGAAAAAAAATCTGATTTTCACCAAATTTTTCCGGAAAAAATTTAAAAAAAAATTTAAAATACAAAAAATTTCTGCATTTCTTTTTTTTTCAAATCGCACAATTTACAAATGCGTACACAAGCTTTGAGAGAAACCTTTTTTTTTGGCCTAATATAAATGAATTAACTGTTTAACTGTGTGGGAATTGGACAAATGTGGTTCAAGGTTGAAAATAGTCATCTTATTAATAATTGCCTAAGTCATTACTAGTTTTGAGAGAGAGAGAAAAAAGACCCAATTTTGCTCTGCCTAAGTCACTTGCTTAACTTGGGTAATTATTTGCATGATTTGGCTACTTAGAGTGAGTGTGTGAATTAGGTATTTTTACAGGTGTCTCTCAATGATGAAGAGCCGATTTGGGCCAAAAAATCTCAAATTGGCCAAATTTAATAAGGTGACGAATACCAAAATAACAGCATCAACTTTGGCATTATAAGAATGTTTGATATAAATTGAATTGTTAATGGCATGTCATACCTGCTATAACAGATATTTCAAATTGCGCATCAAATATAGGTCGGTAACATCTGTGACATCAGTCACATCACACAGAAAGTTTTTTTGAAAAAAAAAAACCAACACTTCTGCCTAAATTGCTTCTCTTGTGATAAGCCTTTTTTGAAATATGGCAGGCACAAAAGGAGAGGGCGTACTTTGAAGTGAGTAACTTTTTGTCAGCTGAGAAGCAGGCGGCGGATGACATGATCGAGCCGGCAACTTGTGAAACCGCCCGGCCGTATGATATTTTCCAATATACTTGGTTAGTTTTGTGGGGTTCATTATCGAACCCCAACGGTTTTAGCTTGTATTTATATTATTAATCAACATAGGCCTATTTGCTTGTGATATTTCAAGCGTTTTAAAATTTCAAAATAATCCCATTCAATTACACGGTTGACAATGAAAATTTACTGAATTTAGAGAATGCAATGCGGCCACCACCTGCTGAGAAGCATACAAAAGATTACTCACTTCAAAGTACGCCCTCTCCTTTTGTGCCTGCCATATGTCAAAAAAGGCTTATTGGGACTTGGGCCTGATTCAAATGCTTTTTGATTTGATATCAAATATTCAAAGCAACATGTCGAGGGTTGCGAGCCAGAAAGCCTCAATTCACAATCACCTGCTCCCACAAAATGAGAATTCAATAGAAAATAAAAGACATTGTGGAGGAAATATTCATTTTTGAAGTCCAAAGCAAGGAGCCAACTTTATGTTCATTTTGTGAGTGCTGGTCATATATTGAGTTACGGCTTTCTGGTTTTGAACCCTCGAAGTATACATTATTCGATCAATTTCAATTAATTTTTGTCTTCTAACAAATGTTTGACATTGTTTGCCAAGTCAACAAACGATGTGAAACATTCATTTTTTGAGTCAACAAACGACGTCAAACATTTGCTAGAAGACAAAAAAAAAATAACTTGAAATTGATAGAATAACAAATAATTGTTGCATCAAATATTTGATGTCAGGTAAAAAAGTATGAAGTGGGCCAAACTGGCTCCTGCCAGTGCAAGTATAATATAACATTGAAGACATAAATGCTCTTCAAATAAAATTCTGGGTTATTTTTTTTTCTTACCTTGCTTTTTAGTACTTTTGAGATCAGTGCACATGTCTATCTTGGGCTATTCCAGTTGAAATCCATACACCCCTATGAAAGATAATGACTGTTATCTTCCACACAACGGGTGTAGAATTCAAATGGAATCACCAATACATTACGGTCATCGTCTTCCATAGGGCTGATGGATTTCAATTGGAATAGCCTATTAATTTTATTACTTGCATTTCACAGACTGGAACATTCCTGGTGGAGGGTCGAGAGGGAGACATCCACAAAAAAATAATACCATCCAGGCAAACATTTCTGTTTTACATTTTATTTTTTTACAAATTCCTGTACATGATGAAAACAATATGGCCCTTGGCACAAAAAAACCAAGTCATGATTTATAACATGTTAATGAAACACTATCATTGTACAATAATGCACAGCGGATGATATGCAATGCAAAAGACACATACACTACTCAAAGAAATTTAATGATCAGACCTATTTATTAGCATTGTGCAAAAACAGTATTAACTTTATCTATCAGATGAGTGTCATTTCATTCAGTAATGTGTAGGCAACAGAACACTTACACTATTGAGTACTGATATCCCATGACACTGAAAACAGCTTGGTTAGTAATAAGAACAAAAAAAAAAGAAGGTAAAATCAAGATTATCAGATTCTGATCCTTAAATTTTTTGAGTGTAGTGTATAATTGTTTAACAGAAACAGCATACTTGACAAAAATTACCTACAGTGGAACCTTGTTAACATTGTCAGGTCCTCGGTTTTACTTTGTGTTATTAGCTCATTTTAATTTTAATTTTGGTGTATGCTTGGGACTTCCACTGTATTACTGTAACATATTTACTGGATATGTTATCAATTCCACTTACATGAGAGGGATGTTAGGTTTCACTCTATAGACATTGGGCTGTTCCAGTTGAAATCCACACCCCTTATGGAAGACATGACCTTAAAAAATTGAAATGAGCATTTCAAGCTATCGACCAATGCTGTTAGATGACCAGTAGTGTCCAGTTGGTTAATCTTCCACACAGGGTGTGTGAATTTCAAATGGGGGTTACCTGAATGGGCGACTCCATTTGAAATCTACACCCCCTTTGTGAGATATTTAGGACATGTTTTCCATAGGGGGTGTATAGATTTCATCTGGAATAGCCCATTGCATGTTGATTCCTCAACACGCCTCTTACTCAAGTGGAACTTTGGTTGGTGTAGTGAGTAAACAGCTAATAGCAGCATGTAGACTATCATCTTCAATTTACTGTAAAAATTTTTTAAGAGTACGGAAGCTTGCAGCATCCCAATATCTTTGTGTAAGGGATGGTCATGCCACACAAGTCAACAAGATGCTGCACGAACAGAATGACATCACAAGCTATGTTGCTACAATCATTCTAAAAGAAAGTCCACTTTTTTGTGATACCTAAAAAATCTACTGAATTATTTGCACAAATAATAATTTACTTGTGAAGATATCAGTCACAGCTACCAAAAATATGACTGACTCTAGATCACGGGTTCTCAATAGGTAGCTCGTGGCCCACCGACCAATTGCTGTTGGCCCCTGAACAACTCTGAAATGTACAGTAAATATAGCAATATTTAGCCCTCAAGCACAGCTCTTTGAAATGACTTTGATCAAATATAACACTGTGGCCTGCGAGCAAAATATAGCCGAGGAACCCTTGTTCTAGATAATACAAGACACAAATGTTTCAGAATTCTAGCAAAAACTTACAGGATCATAAGCAAAATTACATGAGTCATTGTTTTTTGTTTGTTTTTGTTGTCACCGAATATGTTTGCTCATTTAATAAGCTGCAATGTGCTAGATCCCATCAAAATTGGAACTACAGTTCCCCAAATATGACTATTTCATACAGCTAGCCATACCTGAAAATCATTTTAGCCACAAACAACTCTTTTTCTGAGATTTTTGCTTGATATGATCAAAACTGATCAATGTTAATATTTAAGAATGGAAAAGATACTATACACTAGTGTTATTACATTAGGCACACTACACACATCAGTACAATTGAGCCACCTTTTTGTGTAAATTGTGAATTTTACAAGTTGCACATTATTTGAAACTGAAATATCAAATAAGACGCATGACATAATTTGACACATCTCTGGGTTATAGCTGCAATACGGCTTGATGCCCTAACCCTATACGCAAGTACAAAATGCCCAAGCTACCAAATTACAGAAAATCTAGAGAAAATTTTATTCAGTTGAAATCCATACACCCTCTATGGAAGATATGACCTTTATCTCCCAAACAGGGGGTATTAGTAGATTTCAAATGAGAGTCGCCCATTCAGGTAACCCATGTTTGAAATTCACACCCCTATGTGGGAGATTAAGGTCACGTCTTTCATAGGGGGGTGTATGGATTTCAACAGGAATAGCATCAATCAAAACTGGAAGGGATTTGAACAAAGGCTCTTTTGATCTCTGGTTACCATTGTGGTTATACCACTTCTGACTCGGATCTATGCCCCTCATCAGATGTCACAAGTTGTATACTGGAGAATTTTGACAGAAACTTTACTGTTACCAATCAAGTATATAAACAGCCAATCAAGTAAGTTTGATATTACACACTTCCTGTTTAGATCATAGGTCAAGTGTTTCAAAATACTGTATAAGTGGTAATTTCCGCGTGGTTATTTTTATGATTTGGAGTGCGAGAAAAACTTTTGTGATTGTTAGTTTTGCGATTGTCCAGTTTTGCTCTATACTTGCAATGCAATGCATATTATTACATATATTTGTGAGGTGTTAATTTCGCAGCTGGAACTCCATTCCCCAAAACCTTAGCGAAAATTACCACTTACATGTATAGAGTAGACCATATCGAAATATTTTTATTCATTTGTACACAAAAAAAGATCCTTCAAGAAACTCACCAAATTCCATTATTCTTGATTTTTTTATTTTTATATTATAATGATTTTAAAAAATAGAGAAAAAAGTGAAAATATTTTGGTCAGGACACTTAAAATGTAATCATTAAATGAGTTATTTTCTTTGCATGTGTTTGCAATGGACAGCAATAACTTTGATATAGCTCATATTTTCCACAATGCAACACACTCTTGTAATAATAAACTCGCTTATTACCCACCCAGCAAACACAAAAATGTTTTGGTTTCAGTCAAAATGTTTGAATAACATTTAAATGTCTGGTTATACACAGGTCATGAAAACGTTTTAATGAAAAAAAAAAAAAAACCAATATAACAACATTTTAAAACCTGGCAAATTGTTGTAAATTTTTTTTTTCAAAATATTTTATAAACACTTAAATAACATGTTAAAATACTTTGCAGCAAGTTTATAGAAATGTTTTTGAATGTAAAATGTTCCATATCCTTTAAACACTCTTTATATACATATTTCCTTGATTAAACGCCTAGGGGGTGTTGCATTTTTCAAACGGGGGAATTTATTAGAGGTCATTTTTATATCAATAATTCCTGTTAAAATCATTAGGTAAGCTTAAAACTCGCACCGAAATGACAAACTATGAACTTAGGATCAATGACTTCTGCTTCACTTCCAGGTTTACGATCAGACTTTCGTCAACTACCGATGCCATTAGCGATCGTGTGTGCACCATGGTAAGCTTACTACACAAGATGGCATGCAAATGTCACCATTTTTTAAATATCATGGTTGAAAAAAAGGGTGGGGGCATTTAATAAAAGGGGTGACTAATCAAGGAAATACACTAACCAGACATTTAAATGTTTTGTTTGCTGGGCAAGTACTTTGATACAAATTGTAAGATTACGGCACAATTTTATTATGCACTTATCTAGGTTTACTTGCACATTTTAATATGGTCATTATGTAAAATTTTAAAGTTATTGGCAATTTTATTTTGAAGTTGTTGACCTTCTGACTAAAATTTAAATAGGACATCACCCTAATCATCCAAATTTGATTTTGTACAAATACATTTTACTGTTCACATATTTTCAGTGCAAGAAAAAAGTAAATACCACAATTATTTAGGTTATTATGGCCAAGATATGACCAAAATACTGCAAGCATCAATTACACAAAAATATTGTTAACAACCAACGACTTAAAACAGAACTGTCTACATCTGAAATTAAATGTTTGATTCTTTCTGAAAAAAATCGAAATAAAACATAAAAAACATAGAGGACTTCGACCCCGTTCACATAAGCTAATAAAAAATAAAATGTAGATATTTATATAGCGCTTTATGCCGTAAACAGCCTCAAAGCGCTTTACATTTATTCCGCCGTTATTAGAATATGTCGGAACCACGTTTGCTGCCTACAAATGGCGCAGGGTTCATCAGTACAACGACTGTGACTACCCCTAACAGCTTCCCATTGCACCTGGGTGGGGTGAGGCAAGCGAGACAAAGCGCCTTGCCCAAGGGCGCAACACGGTGGCGGGACGGGTTTAATGCCATTGATAGATCTTGCTTAACTAAGATCAAATGAAGATTCACTTGATTCCGGGCCTTTCCTGATAAATGCAAATGATACATATGTTTTTGGTCGCCAATTTAACATGGAAGAACACCCATAGGGCTGCATGGAGTAATGTCTGTAAAAGCAATATTGGTATAAGCAGTAAATATTCAGCTTTTGAATACATATCATGGGATTTGTGATGGATTTACACTATTTTTGATGAATGGGAGTCTTCCAAAATCAGTCCCATGCATGTAGTTTTCATTTTGCAGTCTAAGAAAGAAAAGAAAAGGGGGAACAAAAGTTGCTGTGCCAACTTAATATTCAAGATGCAGAATTTCTTCATAGATGTACACAAAGTGGGTGCGAAATGTCAAGCTTTATTTTAAATTGATTTTTTTATATTTATATGAATTGCATTACTTATAGACAGCATGTTTAGAAAATCCACTTCAATTTTGAACTCTTCATCACATATGTAATTAACTAATATTTTTGTTTTAAGCATAAAGCATGTGTATTGCAAATACCACTGCAGCAATAAAACTTCAGCTCCCTAATGTCTGGCATAGCAGAATAGTTGAACTTTGTATTGGTCATGGATTAAGTTTAAGCTTGAGGTATCTACAGTGCTTATTTTATATATGTGATCTGCTCCCACGAAATGAGTATGAAGTTAGTCGCAAGTTTCGAGACTTTCCAACTGTTGAGTTGATGCTCTTTCTTTATATACACCTGTATTAGCAGTGGTATGTCCTTTGCTAGTTAGTGGTCAGAATTGAATAGAGTACCGCATATTATGTCCCTATTCAAAAACGACATACCACTGAGAACTGCACTTAACAATTGGAAAGTCTCGAAACCCCCAACTTGCGAACAGGTCACATATTGTAACTTCGTACTGATAATGGATGCATCACTGAATGTTAGTCAACCATGAGTCATTTGACACTTTGTTCAACCTTATACAGCAAATATAGGCTCTATTTACCCTGGCATAAATTCACATTATGTGTGCCAGTCAAACATTTTGTAAGATGCACTTATCCCAAGTGCTGCACCCAACTGTGTGAACGCCATTCTATATCCATTGATGACGTTATCAGTCTTGCCATTTATATGTTGACCGAAGTATATGCACAGATCAAACTCTACATTTAGAAATTTTTATGCCCTGATTTACACAGCTTTCTGACTTCTGTCAAATCTGATTCCATTGATCATAACATTTACTGACTATATTCTTTTCATGGTATTTCACCATAGCAGAATTGTCTAAAGTTTGTCAAGAATCATCCACAAGGTCTGTTACTATGATCATTTTTTGATTCTCAACATGTTTCATTGGTAAATCTATTTAAGTGTAAATTAAGTGTATTTTAATCTTGTAGTTTACTTTTATTATGTTGTTCTCATGTAAATTTATGATATATTTTAATGGTTTTTAAGCTTGTTCAGCGCTTTGAGTTTGTTTTACATTATAAGGCGCTTTATAAATTTTATTTATTATTATTATTATTATAACCTTTGACCAAGCAGTCACTCAACTCCTTCCAGCTCTGGCTGCATTGTTCATTTTTATGCTGCAACTAGTGACAGTAGCTCCAAGTTTCTTTACTGGGCTATTTCAGTTGGAATCCATACACCCCCAATGGAAAGAGTACCTTAATCCCCCACACATAGGGCATAGACCTTAAACGGAGTCACTGTCAGGTAACCCATTTGATATTCACACTCCCTGTGTGGAAGATTAAGGGCATACCTTCCATAGCAGGTGTATGGATTTTGACTGGAATACCACACTGTGACACAATCTGATCCACTCAGACATTTTGAAATTTATTATTACCATCACAAACTTGCTCAGTACCCAAGATTACTAAATTCCTAAGTCTGTGGTATACTTGGTTGCAAAGTTATGAACTTTATATATGTCTAGTTATGTTCTCGCGCTGGTTTCATACTTTCCTACCGCTTGCTGATGATTTTACTTCACTACGCAGTCGCATCAGAAACACTGGCGGTGACCAGCGGCAAGCCGATATATCGATCACTCCACCGTTTTGCCAAAGCGACAGCATCGCTAGGAGTTCAATTCAAGTCAACTCGGGACCGGTATTAACGCTCCTGTATTACAACATGATATGATATGTCATTATTACTGACTTTGGTCTAATTGGATGAGATAGTGACACAATTGACAATGGTCCCAACCATTGTCCTGG
Organism: Amphiura filiformis; assembly: GCF_039555335.1. NCBI lineage: Eukaryota > Metazoa > Echinodermata > Ophiuroidea > Amphilepidida > Amphiuridae > Amphiura > Amphiura filiformis. The sequence continues at coordinate 24,944,999 of NC_092640.1, forward strand.
GATTAAGTACAACTGAATTGTAAGCACAATATTACACAATGTATATATGAGCAACATCATAATGCACAGAATGAGCGCTATAATTGAAGACCAAATTAAAAAGACTAGCTTGTGTATAACGTCCTGTCAACCAGCCCAAAAATGCTGTGCTGCACAGGTCAGCAACCAATCATGCCGCGCTTTTGCCCTGACGTCAGGCGCAAACTAGTCTTTTTAATTTGGTCTTCAATTATAGCTATCTTGATCTCTACTGGAATAAGAGTAGCATGGATCAGGATTGGATCCTAGTCCGAGAAAAATAAATTGATGAAAGAATCAAGGCAAATTTCATCCGACTTATCACAGATTCCTTTCCAGAAGGAATTCAGTGACACTACGCATTTGTCTGTCATTTTGGTAATCAGCACTATACAAGATATTACACAAAGATTACATCATGGGTTTGATCACTTTCGTTTTAGTCTCTCACGCCAATCGCCTCTGATAGTCTCAAAGTTAGGATTGTGTGCTGCTTTCCCCCTGTAATAGAGAAGAGTAGAAAAGACAAATAACATTACCAAAGTTCATAAATAAAATTTAAGTTAGCCGACGAAAAAAAACACCCCTGTTCTACCTGTTCAGAATTTGCATTTCGGAGATATTTTTAAATCATGTAAAATCAGCCATTTTGGGGCGAAAATTAATTAATTTTGGCTGTACAATTTTTTTAAAAATGTGTTTGCAAAAAATCCTCACGATTTTTTTTCAAATTTTGGTGCAAAACAACAACAAACAAACAAAACAAAAACAAAAAGCGTCTGACCGACCGACCCTACTTGATAGGTCTGTCCCCCTGTAGAACAGGGTTTTTTTGTCACCTTATGGGGGAAAATCTACCTATCTGATTCAAAGAGATTAGAACCCAAGATAAGTCAATGATCTCAATGGGCTATTTCAGTTGAAATCCATACACCCCCTATGGAAGACATGACCTTTATCTTCCATACAGGAGGTGTAGATTTCAAATGGAGTCACCCACATAGGAATTCCCATTTAAAATTCACACTCCCTGTGTGGAAGATTAATTCTGTATGGATTTCAATGGGAATAGCCCAATAGGATCAAATTGTGAGTTATGGTGTTTGACCTTTGTGTGACCCTCTATCTCGGTAACTTTACATTGCAGAAACCTGGGAAATTTGTTGTAACCCTGACATGCCCCCCCCAAAGAGCCCACCTTATTTCCAACACTGATCACACACAACAAGCTGCATAGCAAAAGCGGAGAAGGGGAAATGGCGACAGCTTCAGCTGTGCTTGAAATCTTGCTACCCCTGTGGGATGCTGGCTGCTCTGGTATTTAAGATTTTAGGCCATTTTTGTACTCCATTTTTATCAAATCTCCCCAATAAAGTTGCCCCCCCCAAAAAAAAACCCTGACTTATGCCACTGCCCACAACATCCTCCAAACAGCCAGGAAACAGACAGACAAACCCAACTTACGCTTGCAGTTGCTGCTTCTTCCACTCTGCTATCCTCTTCTGAGCGATGACAGATGGGTCAATCACCATATCTTCCTCCTCTTCTCTCCTCCTTTTTTCTTCCTCTTCTCTGGCCTGTGCCTCTTGAATTTGTTTCCATTTCTCTACCAAGGATAAGGGCATCTTCTTCTTCACAGCACTGCTCTTCTTTATCTGCAATTTAATAAACAGGTAAAAATATTAAGTTTAGACCATTGAAATACACACAAGATGAGGGGCTCTAAAAGCTCTATTTTGATTGGTTACTCAGATGGTTATATCATGTAATTAACCAATCGGGAGACTGTAAGAAAGGCAGTCATGGTTTTAGAGTGTGTTTGTGATCTAAGTGACCCTGAGCTTTATCTCAAGAGTTACAATCAACTTAAAAAAAACATTTTAACCTGAATGCAAATTTTAGCCTTATGATTTTATATGAGAAATCTCAACAAAAACCATTAGAGATTAAGGAAATTACCGCATTACCTTCTTGGACTTCTTTTTAACTGGTTGTGATGCAGGGGGACCTCCTCCACTTGGTTCTGATGGCGGCGCTGGTGGAGCCCCATATGCTATAGGGGCACCCCCAAAATCTCCAACTGGCATGCCATCTATACCTCCAACAATCTCTGGCGGTTTTCCAATTGTGACCCCTGATGCTGTCGGTGCATTGGTGTACAAAACCTGAGGTTTTCCTATCACTGCACCATCCATGTCTGGTGGTGCTGGCGGAGCACCAAAGGTAGCTGCTGTTGTGAATGGTGGCAGTGGAGGTGGGGTCAAAGGTCGCGAAGACGGACCTTCCGATTCGTCGCCGTCTTCCGAATCTTCTGGAGTTGGTGGACTTGGAGGCATTGGGGGAGGACTTGGAGGGAGTGGAGGAAGATCTGGTCCTGTGCCAGGTGGTGGAGGGTCACTTGGCAGAGGAGGGGCATCATCTGGAAGAGGCGGTGGTCCTGGTGGTTCAGGGGAGGGGGCTGAAGGTGGTGGTGGTGGCGGCGTGGCTATTATGGATACATGTGGTTCAGCTATACCTGGAAGATCAATGAAAAGAAATAAACAATCCACTTTTAGTCACAAATAATAATGACATAATACATATAAAAGATGAATGCTTTTGAATAACTTCATGACTAAATTTTCTATAACATATAGTAAGACTCCATTTGGAATGTGGCAAAATATTTTTAAACGACTCTTTAGATTCTCTGCCATGTAACAAGGAGATAAACCTAAGCTCATCTGAAAGTTACGACTCTGCTGACAATGTTAGATATAGCAGCGTGTATACTGATATATTAGATATATTACATGGCTTCAAGCCAGCTCTTGCAAAATATAGGACAAATATAGGACAGTGGAAGTCAAATACAGTGAGCATAAGAGACCAGCAACTATTGTCAAGGGGTGAAAATCCCTGTAATATTTTAATTTTTGCATGATGTATGCATTATTTCGGACTGGTATGAATAATATACTGGGCAAAAAAATAGAGGCAAGTAAATCTACCCACTGATGTACATTTACAATTACTGCATGTGAAGCTCACAGAAATATTCAATTTGACATAAAATTCACAAGCAAAAGGGGAAAAAACAATTTCCTAAATTTGGGAAAAATATAGGAATTATAGTATATTTTGTAGCAAGCAGCCCTCGAATTAACCCACGGCACCCATGGCATTTTGCCGTGGGTGCCCATCCCCACTGCCGTAATGCCCTCAAAATATGTTCTTTACCCAAGCCTGCAGTCACATGCCGTGCCCTCTAATGAAGTTGCCGTCGGTGCCCCAGCCCTGCCCCATCATTATAAAATCATCTATATATGTTTGTGTGTGTTTTCTTCACTTTTGAGAAATTGCCTTGGTGCCCTTCTCAAATTTTCAACAGTTGCCATGATGCCCTCTTGAAATATTACAAACTGCCGTGCTGCCTTGCCTTTTCAGTGAAAATCCAAGGCAATTTTCAACTTGCCCTAAAAAAGTTGCCGTGCCCCTTCAGATCCGTAATTCGAGGGCTGGTAGCAAGATAGGAAATATAGGGTTGCTTGAAGCTCTGAATATTATACGTACTTAGTGCAGTTAGCTGTTTACTCGTTACATTCCCATGCAACATTGCTGTACTCCCTCTGGCCCGCGCTTCGCTATCATCTTGCGAGGACGCTCTGTTAAACATCACCTGACTGTCCTTGCCATCTGTGTTCCCTTCCAACCTCTCCTGTTGCGCTGTCGTTGCTGTCGCCGCATCAGCTGGATAATCCCACTGAGACTCTCCCGTGGTGGAGTTGGTATAGTAATACTGTTTGTGTGTTCTGTGGGGGGAAGCAGAAAAGCCGGAAAAGAACACCGACAGTGTTAATGACTGATGCGGTTGATCCTTTTTGCTCCTTCTGGGCTGGTTGTAATACAACAATACATATAGTGGCATATTCACCACAAATGTCGACAATTATCACCTTGTGGGGAATATGAAGCACAACTTGGTAAGAAATATTACAAATCATGATATACCAAAGCACCTTGGAATTAAGTTGTTCAGAGATATGTCAACACCGTATGCAAGTATCTTTCCAGTATTTTGTAGTATTAAACTGCATTCAACAATTGGCGATATGAAGCAGTATATTTATAAATGTACTTGCACTAGCATCCACGTCATGCTCATCTATCAGGGCACAGTTCTTTAACCCCAATACATGTGTACATTCATTGAATGACCTTTGAAAATGTGGGTACAAAAACTCATACTCTGAAACTTGAGGTCAAACTTTGCGCTATGATTGTTTAATTGAGGTTATTGAACTATGCCATTGGGATGAGGTCATTGTGGTCCATAGTGTTGCAAGGTGCTTTGATGAACATTTGTGCAACAGCAAAACAGATTCACTGTTAAAGTTATAACGCAATATGAGTATTGAAAACAATCAATAAATTCCAAAGTGCAACACTCTTTCTTGAATACTCAACCGAGATGTAGAGTTGATGTCATCATTTACATACTCTACAAAGAAAAAACACACTGGTATAGAACTCCTATCAAATCATCGGTGATGATGACTGAAGGAATTTGCCATGCTTGGCGCTTCCCTCAAAAACTTTTGGTGCGTGCTCTGTTCTGGGATGATCCATTTCAGTTACACCTTGTTAATTAGTGCCAAGTGAAAAATTATGGATTCATTTTTAAATGATAGCGAATATGCACTCCCACTAGACTTTTTAATTTCAGAAATGGCAATGATCTGTGAGATGTGACTTTCACCAAAAATGCTTCCACAACTGCCCACGGTTTCCACAACATATGGCAACTTTTAAATCCACAAAGATCGTAACTGAATATTTAATTGGTCATAATTTTTAGACTACAAAGAGATTGTTTGTGGCACAATTTCACAATATAACTGGAATAGTCATCTTTGAGAGTTTCACATCAAAGCACAACCTTCTTTCAACTGGGTGTCTAATGGTTTCCACACCTCATAATACAGAACTGTGTCGTCCGCTATGTCTCTTTTGAATATTTAAATATGTGTTGGGTCAATTTGGTCTGTGGTTCAGGCAAAAGGTATCTGACCTAGTGACTTCAGCTAATCTGGTCTGCGGACTCATGGTGACACCCCTACTTCTAATTTTATGCATGTGTGCAACATTACCCACAAAAAACTAAACTTACTTCTTGTGCAGAAAGTCCCTAATCCATTTTAGAATCTGTGGATCTTAGATATTCCTCATTTGAAATCGAAAGGTGAATGTTATAACGTTTACCTAGAGCATGATAAAATCAAACCTAGGAGACATAGCCTTATGATTTTGCAGTTCTCTGTTATGAGGGTGTTCATTTTGCTTTGCAGTTCTCCCATAACAACTTAAACTGCACCATATAAATCTTCAATGGACAGATAATAAAACTTCCAGCTAGCTGATGGCTTCATAGATCTAACCAACTAGCACCCAAAATTGCGTCTGTCCACTAACTTTTTTACCATGGTTTTGAGAGAAACAATTAACAGTTTGGTTGCCAATTTCAAGTTATTTTATGAGTAGTTGATTCCACCTGTTAAGCAACGATCAATAATTAAACCTGGCATTTCCTAAAACAGAAGAAACTGAAACATGCTCATCCATCAATACAGTTCTTAACCCAAATTTGCTTGTACATTCATCAAGGACTGCCTTTTGGAATTTGCGGGAGAGCATTCAATAGCTCTTTTGGAGTCTTTCAGGAGAGCTGTTTAGAGCATTTACAATAGAATGTAAGGAGAGAATGGTCAACTAAGGTGAGCTAAAACCACTATCCTATATCAGATTTAAGGAGAGCAGTAGAGAGTGATTGCTCTTGCTCTCCTCATAGTGCACCACTTTTGTCAATTGAGGTTCTATCAAAAACATGGTGTTAACTCAACACTTTACAAAATACCACACCCAGTACCATAAATAAATAACAACAAAATTTCATTTCACAAAAATATGAAAGAGATACAAAGAAAGTTTTGACTGACCACACCGGCTCTTCGCTTATGTCTTGATGTCTCCTTGTAGTACGGGCTCTCTGTACGGCTCTCGGTTCCATCGTACATCGGCGAGGGTTTATACGATCATCCACGTCACACATGCAGTGGACGTAGCTAGCACGCTGTTCCACTGATGTAGCTACTTAAATTGTACATGGTCTCAAAAAGTACACAATATGCACGTTTCACCCTACAGCATGATTAAATCTAAGTGTGTTTTTGCAAAAACAATGCTAATTTCTGATTCATTTTGAGCGTTTTGTTAATGATGATGGACTTTGCAGGTAAAATCAAAGTGTTAAATTAATTGGTTGAACGGTTGATCATACTGCCTTGCTATGTACCAAGTTTGGCATCCAGTAATTACTAATGTATTTTAACATTACGAGAAAGTGATATTTTGGTTTTATAATTTATAAGTTATTAGAGGTTTTTTTATCAAAATCTGTTCTTTCTCAGCAAAATTGAACAGTTTTTCTTTTTAAACTGCAAAAGAGAATTTCAAAACTTTCAAAACAGAGCTAAGTCTGCACATTTCTCAAGATTTGGAACAAAAAAAAAGGAACTTCTGGATTTTAAATTGCAAAAGAGAATTTCAAAGCTTTCAAAACACAGCTAAGTCTACAAATTTCTCAAGACTTGGAATAAAAAAACCAGGATTTCTGAATAGTTCCTCTGAATGATGTTTCTCTCTAGAATTGTGTCAAAATGTGTGTATGTGTGCAAACTAAATATCTGATACTATCATGTGTGTACAGTATTTATGACCTGCTGAGGGGTGGAAAAACATTATTAACATCTCTCCTCTTCTCGTCATCTCAAGACGCAAACGTTTCTTCAGCACATACATCAGTATTCACGAGCGTTTAATAACAGTACCGTTAATAATTCAGCCCTTCTCAGGGCGCCCTCTAGAGGGGTAAAGTACATAAACAGGCTTATCGTACCTGTTCCATGTGCATGTCCAACCCAGGGGCACTGCTTCGCTCTCCTTGACCTGCAACTCCCAGTCGGCTACCTGTAGCTTGCGCAGCAAGTGTTTGCCATCTAGTGCCCCTTCTCTCCAATCTAAAATACGGGTCTGTACAAAAGAGAAATGAAATGAGAAATATGAATATATGCTACATTACTACATTCATTATCCCCACTGTTCAATGTATTTCGTTGTGCAGAAGACCACAGAATTAGAGGAAGAGAACCGAGACTCCCTGTACCGCCACGTACAATCGCGCCGTCAGCTTTGGGGAGAAAATTGGGGGTATTCCAGTCCTTGCCGACGGTGCGTGGGGACAAACAAAAACAATTCTGCATCTCATCTGCAGCCTCTTGTGAGTCTCTCAAATGCGCCCATCATCCATGTCGCGCTTGCATGAAAACAAATGTCTCGAGCGTATTCTGAGGGAAACCAAATACTGCCTGAATCTCAAAAATATCTCAAAATGTAAATTACAAATACCTCACATATATGGCTAAAATAGTATGCAACTATAATCTCACAAAATATAGTTTGTTTTCTTCCACAAAATCTCACAACATTAAAATATGTGAGAATTTTCTAAGACTGGGTTTAGGGTATTAATTGCAATAATTTGCCACTTACCTCAATTTCTATAAGTAGTATTTGTAGTTTGGAGAGACCCTTTCTGGTTTGTCCTAGGAATTCTAATTTACTGGTTAGTGTTGATCCTAGCTCAGACAACTCTTTCTGCAAGACAACCAATGTGATAAAAGAAGATCAGCTGATTGGTGGTTTATATGCCTTCATTCATTCAAACTCATACCGTAAAGGTTTGCCTAATGGCGCACATGGGTTCCTTTGTCTTGGAGTAAATTTCATGTACAAATAGAGAGCCCCTCCTCTGAAAATCCCAACAAGAATTAAGGGTACATACCTTTATTTGCCGGTGGAATTTTCTATGTGAGGGCATTTTTAGATTGTGCCTAAAATTCCAGTTAGGTCAAGGACAAGACAGCCCATAGTGCCATTAGGCGAATCTTTACAAAATGAAAGGTCAGCTTACTTGGAGAAAGCATAAAAGTTGAAGAAGATAATAAACCCTTCTCCCTCTGCAGTGTATGACAATGCACTTCAGTAATAATATTTTTATGGAATAACTACGGTACTACACATGTGCAATATATTGACTCGCAACATAGTCATACAATATGCTATTGATGTATCATCACTGAGTAATGCCTAAAATTTATCTTTTGCTAAAATTGGTAAAGGAATGTAATAATCCTAGAATATGATTTGAACCTGGGACCTTGTGGTCTTTAGACTCAACACTCTAGTCAAATGAGCTATTTTAGTAAGTTTGTTACATCAAAGTATTATACATTCCAAGTTATATTCTCTAATGGCTTTTTAATGCGAAGTGATGAATTTTACAGAAAACAAAGAACTGAAAATTCTATACAGAGTAATTTCGAAATCATAAATTTTCAAAATCATAAATCTGAAAAAATGAAGCAAAGTGCATAAATTTGTTTAACTTACTTTTAAATTTGCTTCTTCCTTGAGTTTCTTGACAGTTTGATATTTCTCATCTTCAGCTGCAACTTTGTCAAGTTCCTTATCACACTGGGTTCCCTGGTCAGACGTCTGCACCTGTTTTTGTCCCTTCAGGTTCTCCAGTCGCTTTTTCTTGAAGGAAAGCAAGTTGACCTCACCTTTTTCATCTGTGTAATAAATTGAGCAATTTTAATTTGACAAGTGGAAACATTTCTAATGTTTACAATAGATACTTTCACTTGTAAAGTGTAGCATCGACAGACACTTCCTAGTTTATTAATTGTAGCATGTGCGAGTTTACACAGTATGTGTGCATACATACAGGTGTACATAATGCTAGTTTCATACTTTCCTGCCCCTTGCCGCTCTGACGACGATTTTGCTTCACTGGGCACTCACACCTGAAACGCTAGCAGTGACCAGCGGCAAGCCGATATATTGATCAATTCACCGCTTTGCTCAAAGCGGCAGATTGGTAGGTATTGAATTAACATCAACTCCGGAGCGGTGCCACTGTGAAATATGAGAATAGGATATGATTTTTGGCCAATGAGCACAGAGCGGTGCTAAGTGGCAACACTGGCTTTCAGAACCATGCTGCTGCCGCTCAGCAGCGTGCCACTCCGCTTGCAGAAAAGTGCAAACGACATGATGAAGCAGCGGCAAGTGGCAGAAAGTATGAAACCAGCATAAGTGTTTGCTCCCAAACTACACAGACCTGTTTGTCATTGACATAAATGTGAGCCTGTTCTCTCTCATTTTTAATAGCTGTAAATTTGACATTTGTAATGGACTGCAGATAACTTTAAAATGCATTTGATACTCTGCTCCCCCCCCCCCCCCTTAAGGAATATTTCAGTATTGCAACACTATACATTGATGATGACATTTATGAAGAAGCTGTACTTACCATAGATGTTCAGTGGGGAGCTAATTTTTCTCTTCTGCCTTGGACTTGATGAACCTTTCTCTATTTCTTCCAGCTGGGCAAGTTCAGCCTACAGAAAGAAACAAAAAATTAAATCAAGTTTCTGGCAAAATTGATTGTGCAGGACAATAACAAATTCTGATTTTTCATGACAAATCTTTTCTGTCCCTCACAATAATTCTTTCACCATCTTGGATAGCAACGGTTTCCACAGCCCTCCTCAGATTTTGTTATGACAATCTAACCTCTCAGGTTGTTCTTTTTTAGTATTACTTTGTATCCAAGTGATCTAGAGGGCATTAACTGCAGTCTGTGGCCCTCACAGACTTAGCGTAGTGCGACCAGCCGAGGCAAAGCCGAGCTGACGCAACCTGTCTGGATAGTATTTAAAGCAACAGAGCCCAAAAGTAGTGTAAGAGGGCAGTTGCCTACAGCTGTATGTAACGGCTGTCAATAATAATCCAGTAATGTATGCAACCACACACCAGATATATTCTATAATTTCGGTGGAACTTTCACTAAACATAAACAAATACATACCTTCTTCCTTTCCAATGCTAATTCCAGCTGCTGATCAATATCGATATCATCCCCAGCATCCATCTCTACCACATCATCATCCTCCTCCTCCTCCCCCGCATCACCATTGGTGTGACTCAGTTGGCTCTCCTGCGTATCATCATCTAAAGTCAAATCATAATGAGCAAGATCTTTGGCATCGCTATCAGGTTCCTTATCCATTGAGGCTGGCAAAACATCTCCTTTCACAAACATAGAGTACGCGCCAGGCTTTTGTGGTTTCGGAGGCTCAATTACTGGTTCCTCGTCCTCTGACTCCTCCTCCTCCTGGCTGTCAATATCATACTCAACTTTCAATGTGCCGTAAACAGGCATCTTTTTACTTGCCATTTTAGCAACATCTTCATTTTTCTCTTCTACTTCATCAGCAAACATATCAACAACAGGCGCCTTGGGTGCCACTTTTGCCGCTGGCACAACCACTGGTACGACTGCCGACACCACTGCTGGCACAATGGCTGGGACCTTCTTAACTGTCTCTTCCTTAACGACACTCTCCTCTTTCACAACTTTCTTTGGTTCAACAGTTACTTTTGGTTCTTCACGCACAGGCTTTGGTTTCTCCTCTACTGGTTCAACTTTTGCTGGCTCATTGGCTTGCGGGGGTGTAGTTTCTGCAGAAGGCTCCGAGGCGACTGGTTCTGTTGGGGCGGGGGCTTGGAAATCAGCCGGCATATCCCATGTGACTTCGTTGGTGATGGTGTTCCAGTAGTAGATGCAGTTTGTGTTCTCATCCAGGAGTTCTTGCCATCCTGTAAATAATGGACAGATATATTTTGCTTGGTGCATATTCATAAAATAGGCTTTTTATGCAAATTTCAGTTTTAAAAAAGGATAATTTATTCTCTTCTCTGTCTGATAGTATAATGTTTGATCATATATAATCCAGATGGTCAGTAAACTTCAAACATATCTAACAAGCAGGGGTAGCGCTAACTTGCGCCATGGGGTCATAGGTGCAGTCTTTTAGCGCACAAATTTATCATTTAGAGGCTGCTAAATGGTCATTTGAACCCTTTATTTCTATTCTTTTGGGATCCAAATCTTAGCGCTACCTCTGCTAACAAGCGCTATTGTGACTCTGTAGACCTTTTACTAAATTACAATGCGAGTGTGACAATTTTGTCCTTGTATGGGTGGCTATTTGACAGAGCATTACATAAAATAGTTAGGCATAACATCTATGCCAAGTGTCCTGTAGTGCGTACAATTGCAAGTCAAGGGGAATTTTTAATAGCCCATTACATGTTACCCTGGCAGAATGAGCTTACCATTGTCAACTGGAGCAGGTGCCTCAGCTTCTTGGGTGGTATTGTTGGTATCTCCTCCTCCTGAAGAAGCTGGCAGCTCAGATGGATGCTCCTCATCAGGTTCTGGGTCTAAAGCATCTATCTCCTACAAAAGACACAAGGAAATAACCAAAACTTTATAACATATTAACACTTTTGATCACAAGTACTTTGATGTTGTAGTATCTATGCCAAGTTGCCAACATTGCAAAGTCAAATATCTGGACACCAGGCCCAGCCTTGTCAAGAGACATTGAGATCCCAACAGGGACTGTTTTCTTTCTTCCCAGTGTGGGAAATGTTTTTCTCCTTGTTGGAAAGAAAACAAACCAGGACAGTCATTGGCAATTTTGGCGGTAATATACTGCAGACTTCCAGTTCCTGAAATCAAAATAATATTTGTTATAGGAGAGTTTGCTGGGACTCTCTGGCGTGTCTATGGTTTTGTAACCATTCATGTTTGGGCAGATGCCGCTGTATCAGAAATAAACTCAGTAATAAAAAAAATACAAGGTGTCCCATAAAAAGGTTACATGTCGATAATGAACCGCATTTTGTGATGGTACAAGAAAACAATGTCATTTTTTCGGATATTATTTATTGATCCTTCTTGTAACTGTTAGCCAAGTTTCAATTCCGTATCTTAAAAGCAACTTAACTTATGAGCGCAAGATGACAGGGGTGTCAAGAGTGGCTAACCATCAAAATATCGCACAACGAAAGTTGAACATGTGCACACCTTTGTTTTCAGATTTTTCTTTATTACCTTTTATGTTTCTCTTATTTTTCATTGTTGAACTTATTGAACAAAAGAAACATATTGAAAAATAAAATATTGTACACTGACAAAAATCAGTTTTAGAACTTCTTAACTCTTAGTGGTTACAAATAAAGGAAGGTGGACATTAGAGAAGAACACGTTTTTGGTGAAAGCAGTTCTGGACGCTGTATCTCATGTTATCAACATAGTGAAATGAATAACAATCTTTTACATTTAGGCCTTGTTTGAACATTGTTGACTTGAAATCGCTGCTGTTTGTTTTAAATAAATAAATAAACATTTCTGACTGAACTCTTGAAACAAAACTGAACCAGTTCTATTCTTTATTTATCAGAATAAAATACTGCATCTGCCATGCTATGGCTGGGCCTACTCAAGTGCCCCGCCAAATACAAGGCTGCTGTGACGGTGGTATAATGAACCTTGTGTTGCATTATGTCGCGTAAAGAGCTTGCTCAGGAATGCGTGGAATACGGATTAAGTACATAGGTTGTGAACTTGACATTCACAGGGGTACTAGTAGAGGGTACATAGATTATGTCATGAAAAGGATATTTATATTTGTTAACATTAACTTAGATTATTTTCAAAAATCTACATGTAACCTTTTTTTGGGACACCCGGTATCTTTCAAAAATTAGTTACAAGGACAAGCTTAACAAATGTAAGTATACTTACAGCCAGGAAGTCTGCCACTTTTTCATCCATTTCATTTTTGGGTTTGGTCCCGTCTACACCAATGAATCCACCTGTAATGATACAATAACAAATAGCCATAAATGACAAGTTTTTGGCAGAAATAGCATTTATATATAAGTACCTGTACGTCAACCCAAGGAATTTGTCATGATAAGGCAAAAAAAAAAAGGTTTGTCTCAAAGCTTGCGCGCGCATTTGTAAAATGGCGCAATTTGAAGAAAAAGAAATGCAGAAATGTTTTTTATTTTAAAAAAATAAGGTTTTTCCGGAAAAATTCAGTGAAAATAAATCGCATTTCGCATTTGTTTTCAAACCGCTCATGAGCTTTGAGACAAATCTTTTTTTTTTGCCTTTCATCAATGGCCCTCAGCATGCGAGATTCTATCCAGCTTGTTAATAAGAAGTATTTAAAGGTCCGTAACCCGATCGACAGCATCATCCCCCCGATTTTTTTCATTGTTGATGAGGTTTTAGTATCACATAATAGATACTATTTTTCTCATTACTATCCTGAAATTTGACGCTCCAAGTCGATGTATTTCCGAGAAATCATGAAACACAGCGGCTTTTACAGGTATACCAGTTTGTAAACAATGGTAAATACTTTGATTTCTGGGCGGGAATTATGAACGAAATAGCTTCGTAATATCAGTCGCCTCAACAGCTACTTTGGTTTCGCGTCATACACATTCTGTGAAAAAGCGAACCACACTAACTGCTGAGGAGACGCGTCTAGACGGTGTGTGCCGTATTTAATTATAAAATTTCCACGATGGAGGCAGCGGGCGATTAGCTCAGTCGGTTAGCGCCGCTTCATGTTTCTACCGAGAGGTAATCGGTTCAAAATCAGGTGTCGGAATGTTTTTTCCCTCTCCATTTTTAACCCAAACTTTTTTATATTCATTTGAAATGTACATATTGCAAGGGGAAATATATTTTGTTTCCTTTTTTTTTTTTTTTTTACGAAAAAACAAATATTTTTCGTTCAATACGGGCCGGGCATTGATTGTACAGCATGTCAGCATTAAATTAAGTCATCTGAACGGAAATGGTTGTTGTTGCTTGCCTACCCAGAATGCAATTCACGTATACCAAGGTATTGGATTGCAAATTTGGCTATTTATTCACATTTACGCCGAAAATGCTCTCGTTTTTTCACAAAGCAGCATAAAGGGGGCGATATTTGATATTATTATGTAATTTTAAAGACAATCCATATCCAAAACCAATAGGGTTACCCCCTTTAAACCAAATTGGTCAAATATCCAACAATAATACCTCAAATTCTGACCTCACATTGCAGAGAAACCCCATTTTGTTTCACCATTTCCTATTTCCCATGCACGCTGTATGGTGATGGACTAAATGTGTAGCCTGGTATTCTGATTTTTATTATCAATGAGCCTGATACAAGGCCTGTATCCCGTTTATTTTCACCCTTGCATGACACCTGTCACAATCGCTTCTGGGAAGGGCCTGATTTCTTCTATTAACATGGGTAGTCTAGTTTAAATCATCTTAGTTACAAACTTGTCTAGATGCAAAGTTTCTGGTTGTCTCTTACCTTTGGTGGTTTGCCTTGGTTGAATAGGTGAGTCTCCATCTACATCATCGTCATCACTATCCCCATAATGCGCCAAGAGACCAAGAGGGTTGTGTGCTGAATGATGAGTACAAGAAAAAAATTACATGAACATGATTATATGAAATGTGTTACTTATTATAGCAAGGTGTAAATTAGCTGTTGGGGAAAAACCCTGAAAAGGTGCAAGCTATAGTCTATATATTTACCTTGAGTCACTGGCACTAGCTTTGAAGTTCAGCGTGTGCTGAGTTGGCTTAACATGATTTCTTGCGTGTCAATATCCGACACGTTGATAACGCGCGTAAAAGTATACACAGGTACCAAGTAACGCTAGGTCAACGCAGAGCAAGCTGAACTTCAAAGCTAGTAGTGCCGGTGACTCGAGGTAGATATATGGACTATAAGGGGTATGCCGAGTGCTTGCTTGAGGGACATCTTGTTATAATTACTTTTAGTGAGCGTAAGAGAAATGGAATAGGCTACAGGATAGCACCCCATAAAAATAGGGGGCTGGTTTTTTATGATATAAAAACAAGCAGCAGAAACAAAACCAATGTTAGTCATTGATTATGACATTGATTGAGTCATTGAATGTGTTTTTAAAACTTCATTTATTAAAAAGAAGGGGGAAAATCAGAAAAATTAAAATTCGGACAACTGTTACTGTATTCTTAGAAGCCCTTAAAACCAAGAAAAACTATTTACATACCTTTTGGTGCATTTCCTGCTCCAACATGACCTGCAGAATGAATAGAATAATCATTGAAAAATGTTCAAGCGAAATATTGAAAGTCAACAAAGTTTTAAATGTCAAGCATAGGCATAACACTAACAGTTGAAATCAAGGAGATAACACACATAAAACTTTGAGCTGGCCAAGTGACCTGGGGAAGGGGAATCACTGACCCAGGTCACTGTAGATAGTGGGTCAGGGCATTTTACATTCTCTTGTAATTTCAGGAAAACTTGCAAAATCAGTGACAAGTGTGTGTGGGGGAGGGTTACTTGTAAGAGCATTTATATAGCATAGAACGCCGCTACTTTAATATCCTCATTTTACAAACACTCATAACTTTCTTCTTCATCTGAAACATTTGTGACATCATTGGCACAATTATCACTACAATCATCTAAAGAAAAATATACGATCTTTGCCATTGGACTGTGTATCGTAAAGCAGTAGCACGTAGAGTGAAAGATTTGGCAAATGGGTGTGACAATTTGTCAGTGGGCTGACATCCTGAATCGATTGCAATACATATATCGCTCCCGCGCTTTTTAGAAGCCGCAAAACTCTAACCCCCACCCTTTTTCGGAATTTCAAACCCCGAAGCTGTAGAAACCGCGTCAGAAAAACAATTAGAACCTGGAACCTTATTTCACACATATCTTTTTGCTCAGAGATTTATCTAGTTCTAAAGAGCACATACTGTTTGATGACAGAGACATTACAGTTGTAGACCTGATGTACTGGATGCATTTCAACTTACTTGGTGAATCTGTATGTGCTGAGTTATTGACAGTTGACTTATTTATTTGCAGAATGGTCCTCCTCTTGGGCCCGCTGTCAAATCCCTTGTCTCGTTTACGACCCATGTTGCTAACTGTGATTTGGATAAAAAAAGTGGTTAACAAACATAGGCTATATAGCATAAAAATCATTTCATAAGGTTCAAAATGGCATAAATAAGTTTTTAAACCATGTATGTTATGTAGGGGGGCCTATATATATTTTACTTTTAACATGAAAGATTCAAAGAACCATGCCAGACCATAGTCACCTGACAGTCACTACGAGGCTAGTTCAACGAATGAGGTACAGATTTAAAGGCCCGATTAGCTTGACATGATTCAATTTCAACCCACCAAACGTAATTTTTTTAATTAAGCATTATATTCATGTATAGAGGCCGTCAGCGTGACGTCATATGCCGCCATCTTGTGGGTACACGCTGCGATGGTCGTTCGATCTCCATGCGTGATCAGCAAAATCACTGCGTCGATGCGTGAAAACAGCTGCGTGGCAAGCTGCGCCCTGCGCGTAGTGTCTGGCGCGCATGAACCCGCGTATCATTTGTACCCACAAGATGGCGAAAGGCTGACAGCCTCTATTGGTTTGAGTCCAAACAATTAATATAATAACATGTGTAATACAATGTATGGGTCAGAGCAGCAGGCATGTGGGATTGTGGGTTGGTTATTTAAAACCAAGCTCAGGTGAAAAGAATCATATGTAGGATATTAATTTACCTGCAGAATGTGCAGATAACATTTTATATAAAAACAATATTAAATGAATAAGGAAACAAATCGAACATGAACAACACTGTGCTTTGTACAAGGTCTAGGATTTGAAGGTTTGGGTGTGTAAATTCAAAAACCTGGTACCGTATTCGTTCCATTAACCGCCCATGCCCCTATAAGCGCCCACGCAGCGACTTTACTACACATCATTTATACACAGAATCCATGCATGCAACTACTCGTGTATCAAACATAGGTCCATATTCTGGGCCATTTTTTACATATGTAATTATGTAAACAATGTAAAAAATAAGTGCTCACCCAAAATGACTTTGTTAAGCGCCCTGGGCGGTAAATGGAATGAATACGGTACATGTATGTTAAAGATTTGTGTATCAAAGTATAGGCCATGTGGGCAAAAACTGGCTGTGTGTGTAAAACACTCCCTACAGGGCTGGCAGCATAAGCCCTGAGGCATTGATGTAAATATTTTTAAGGATGTTGACAAATTTTGCAATTTTGCTGGGCATTCACATTTCTGTCCCGATGTCCGTTCTTGATGATTAACAATAATTTTTATTGTGCAAAAGCAGGGACGTTTGTCGATTGTCATATGAAAAATATATCATGTTGAAGGTTCTATTTCAAGTACGGAATCGGCACACATCAAGCAAAACAGGACCTACAATGTATTATATTAATGTCTGAATGTCATACGTAGGACGCTATATTATAAGTATATAAAAATACCGATGTGCATGATATGCGGTGCGCCAAACGGTGAGTTTTAAACATTGCAAAACTTTTAGAGACAATCTACACTGACCTTATACCAGTAATGAAAAACAAATGAGCTGGGATATTGTGTGGAGCTGAGTTCGACAGGAGATTGGCCGGAACTTGCACACATGCACTATTTGCAGGTATGCCAGGCAAACCTTAATTAACACATTTGCCAGTCAGCCAAATTTGCCTAGATAAACACAATACATAGAAATATAAAAGAACTGGCCGGTCAAGGAAACCTACATAAATACATGTATGTTGTCTAGATACTTCACTTAAGGGGGTACTACACCCCTGTGGCAAATTAGTGACTATTTTTGCATTTTTCTCAAAAACTAATAACACACTGGTAACAAAGGTTATGTATATTATTGGGGCAAGGAATCCAATTACTACACTGCAATTTCAGTGACTCAAGACAAGCGGTTCAGTATAATGATAGGAAATGAGGTACATCCTAGCGGTACCTTATTTCTTATCATAAATAACGAACCGCTTGTCTTGGGTCACTGAAATTCCAGTGTAGTAATTGAATTCCTTGCCCTATAATATACATAACTTTTGTTACCACTGTGTTATTAGTTTTGAGAAAAATGCAAAAATAGACACAAATTTTCGAGGGTGTAGTACCCCTTAACCCAAATATATGATTTTTTTATGGTGATTAGTCACTCGCACCTGGAATTTTAGAGGATAGCAGTTCCATTAAAAAGCTGCTATCAACATGAGATTAAAATCTAGAAACACCACCGAAATGCTTTTTTTGGGAATTTTGCTAGCTGAATCTTTTTGATGAAAGTCAATCTTTGTTTGACAAGATGTAACTTTGCTATGGAAAGTGCTATGAAAAAAAGGTTTTCAGTTTTGGCTTTCTTTACTCAAGGGCTTTAATTTGATATATAAAATGATGCAGTTTGATGGCAAATTTGAATTCACCTGGCAAACCTACTATTTCACCGGGGTAGGGGGGCTGGCTGGGACATCGTCGGGAACTTGATATAAAAATTTTGTCCCGGCCTGCAGGGAACAGAATAGCTCGTTCACGTAGCGCTTCCGTTGTCCCACTGGCCTACTACACTATAAACGTAGATTGCATGGCGATCGGAGTGTTATCGTCAGAGCACCTAGGCACTTAGACTGCGGAACTCAGTCTTCTATGATAGTCGTCATTTATCATTTGGTCGTTATGACTATCAGGGAGAGACTGAGTGGTTAGGGTACATACACGGAGGTGCACCCTTTATCGTGTTGGTTACCTGTTATTTACGGTAATTAATTCATCTTCGTTAGCAATTACGCACACTTACTATTCTACTGAAATTGTCTCTAGTCGTATATGAGGTGATTACAGTTTCTTCTTCTTTATTCCATATTGAAATCAGATGATTATTTGTTACACATTAAGATGAAATCGGCGAGAACACGCCGAAGTTCTTACTCGCAGTAGGCGTCCATGTTTTTCACGCAATGCAATATGGGAAGTCAAATTAGTGGTTCGCGGCAGCTTCTGTACAGCATACCGTAGCGTGCAAATTTGGCCAAATTTGGAGAATCGGCGAATCACTGTCAACCCCGTGACGTGGCCATCAGTGTTGAATTGTTTGGCAGCTTCGCCGTAACACTGCGATCACGGCAAGAATATGAAACTACAAATTCATGTTTGAACAGAACTTAGGAATCCGCAGATAATGGTAAATTTAGAATCATTGTACACTATGAAGTCATTAGATAGTCGATCTTTATGTTTTGGTGTGTCACATGTTGTTACAAAATAGGAATTTGTTCAACAAAAGTCACAAACAATGTCAACAACTTCCACGTGGAGTAGTTTGTGTTGTTTATCAGGTCATAGGTCAAACGACATATTTTATTTTATTCAGCATGTTAAAATGGATACACATTACAAACATTATATTACAGGTAAAATACTTATCATAAACATGCAATTTTTTACATGGTCATGTGTCATATGGTGGGGCACATTTGCGTTACAAGCACTGATTTTGATTTTTGTCCTCCTTTTCACTTAAATTGTTACATCTCTAAAACTATACATCTCACATCAACAAAACTATACATTTTTGGAAAGCTCATGTTCCAAGGAATCCAACTAGGCAAAAATGAGGTTGGTATACAGGGTGCGTAAGAAAATATATAGGGTGATATCATGAAAAAAATTAATTTTACTAGTAAATTCATAATTTATTGCATTTGCTACTGATATGGAATACCTCAAATGTAATATAATTTTGTGGCAGGCAACACTATGAGCTTAAATAAAATGTATACTTTTGCCATGTTATGATTGACCAAAGTGGTGATACAGGGTGTGAAAATATACGTAACTTCACGCACAAAATGTTGATTACATTTTTGAAGATATTTTCTTTAGAGTGTATCCTACATTTATTTTAACCACGTGACCACATACAAAATCCATAACACCATGCCATAGCCCTTTAGCTTAAAAAACTTATTTCCACAGAAAAAAGATATTAAAAGTCAAGACTGGTAAAAAACACCAAAACACCAAATACTGTACCGGGAATTTTCCGACACAACACAGAGACTTTGAATTAGTATGGTACCGGTACAATAGACAAAAGGTTGGGGATATCATTTTTTTAAAATGTTGTAAAAAATATTGTGAAACATTTTGGCAAACAATTTTATGAAATATTTTTGTTAAAAAAAATTCTCATTCAATTGCATTTTGCAAAACATGTTTGATATTTTTTACTTCAAAATGCTAGATTCATTCAGATCAAACGTTCCGGAATCCAAAAGACTGTTATTTTTCGCTGGTTTTGTTCCACATTTCCGGTCCCCATTTTCACATCGCCGATCGATCCCAAAATTTTTAAAGAAAACATGATTCATGAAAAGATCATTGACATAAAATTAATAATTTTTAAAACCAATTTACAACTTACATGTATATTTACCTGTAACCTGTGTGGCTGCAAATCGACTTCAGCTATGTCAACACTAAAATAAATTACAATATAAAAGCACTCAAAGAGGGGAAGGTTTCACTTCAATCGGTCCAATTTCTGAATATCAATTGTTGGAACAATGCAAAACATGGTGATTTTTGACTTTTCATTTGTTTTTTTGATAAGCTTACATTTTACATGATTGATAAAAGATAATATCGTTATCTGATTTTGTACATCCTAAACTTTTCTTACTCAATATTCACTGTATTTATATCAGAGTATCGAAGTCAATAGAATCGAAGAAAATAATCGAATCGAAAAGTGGTCAAAATTTCGTTCAATCGACGTTGAAGAAACACGTCGGAAACATCGCTAATCTGGTAATTTGGGAAGTGCTTATTGCGTCTCCAAATTTGTTGTAACAATGATTCTTATTGGTCCATGTTGTGCAATTGGAGCAATTTTGACCAATTATAGGCTACGACAAATGACGTTTCAGCTCTAGTAATGCCAAGAATGTACTTATATCGACGTACAGGATTGGATAAAAATCTCAGAGGAAGTCTCGATAAACCAATCATAGAGAAAGTACGATAAGTTTCGCGCATAATGAGGGTTGTAAACAAGGAGGTCAAAGGTCACATGTAAAATTGGTAATTTTTCTGCTGGAAGTAGGTTTTGGCGTTGCCTTTTTACATAGCATTTTAGACTTGAACTCGGTGATTGATCAAAATAAATAGAAAATCTGTGTAAAGGTAAGATATTTTTTAGTTCGCTTATGTAACTTCAGTTTTGCAATATAACAATAAAGTATTTTTTAGAGTAAAAAACAATTCATGACTTTGCACCTTTCAAATTCAATCATGTCATTCATTCAACATGTTCATCATGTTGTTGGTTTGTAAAATGTCTGTTATTGATGTATGCATCCATGATCCCCGGGCATGCATGTTTTGCTTTCCATGTTTCCATCTTGTCTAGTGCTGATGGAGTCAACCGCATGAACCTTTATACCGGGCATGGTACTTGGTGTGCACTGCCACTGCACTGGGTAGTCCGAATATAAATAATCAGACCCAGAACAAAATATTAATTTCTGAGTTTTTTCTGACATGATCGTGTTAGTCAGGCTCACATCACACACTATAGGTGGCGCTATTCGTCCATAGGGAAGTGGAATGTGCCTGTACAGTCCAAAAATGGCTTTACTGTGGGGCTCAATGGAGAAAATTACTAAAAATTCATTTTGACAACCAAAACCTAAGTGATGTTGACTGATGTTGGTACTGGCATAATAATGGATTCATAAGCTATCACATAGTGCAATCTATGTTCCACCAAGTGGGCGCTTTCGTTAAAGCGCAAAAAAAGCAATTTGTGTGCAAATCAAGACCATCCAAAACAGCTTTCTTACAGTAAAGAATAGGAGGTCATCTGGGGTCACATACAGTAGTGTACATTGTACATGTGCCTGCTGTCACAATTTCACACACACAATTTTGGACAATTTGGTGACACTATTTTTGTCTGTAACTTGAAAAGTATATGCACTAGAAACATGATTGACCCCTTATTGTTTAGGTAATTTGATTCTCTTTCAAGTGAAAGAACTTTCAGCTAAAAATATTGAACTTCAAAATTTTATGAACATACCTAATCGTGTACTGGGTCTGAACTGTGTCCATATGAAATCTTGATGGCAAATTGGACAATAGAAGCACATGGTTCTACTTGACAGCTTTTTAATCCCTATTCAGGTTACGTGAATCACGCTATTGTGGACCATCCTTCTGATACCTGAGTGTTTGGACAAGCGGAACAGTTTTTTGTCTACCTCTCTGTTTGTAAACAAACCAGGAGGTCGAAATCGCCCTCCTCGCCGAATCTGAAAGTCAGCGTAATAGTACGGTACTGTGGCACGGGTAGCGCTAGGTCCAAAAGCTCAAATATGCAAAAATGGGGGGTCCCTAAAGAAATATTGGGGGTCCCAACTATTGTCTAGCCAATTCAATCTATTTGTGTGATACCATACTATTTTTTTTTTTTTTTTTTTTTTGGGGCAAGCCTAGTTCTAGTAACTATAACTCAGCATACTGATGTCATTATGTTTATGATAAAGACTGAAGTCTTGCTGGCAAGACTAGGGGCAAGCCTTGAAATAAGTGGGCGCGGGGAGCAAATTTGCTCTCGTAAGGCCAAGGAAAGTCGATTTTGAGTTTCCCGTCACCCGCCCTCACTTCATTTTCTGACCCTCACTTGAATTCATTATTGTGATTTTCCAAAAAATACCGATAAAAATTGGTTATATTTACAGAAAAAATTATGAATATCTGTTTATTTTTTGTGGAAAAATCAAAATCAAAACATGCATTTTGCTGTCAACCTTGCAGACTCTTTTTAGGTAACCTAGGCAAACCTTAGTTAACACATTTACTAGTCAGCGAATTCGCCGAGACCGGGGCCCCAACACAATGCATATTTACATAGAAATTTGAATTTTTTTCGAGAATAGGTGGGTGAAGGAAACCTACATAAATATGTTTTCTATACTTCACTTGACCCAAATATATGATTTTTATGGTGATAATCAAGTCGCACATGGAATTTTAGAGGATTTTGATAGCAGTTCCATTAAAAAAAGCTGCTATCGCCATGAGACTAAGATCTAGAAACACCCCGAAATGCCGCTTTGGGGAATTTTGCTAGCTGAATCTTTTTGATGAAAGTCAATCTTTGACAAGATGTAACTTTGCTACGGAAAGTGCTATGAAAAAAAGGTTTTTAGTTTTGGCTTAGTTTACTCAAGGGCTTTAATTTGATATATAAAACGATGCAATTTGATGTCAAATTTGAATTCACCTAGTATACCTACTCTTTTTAATATACTTTAAAATCTCATTTGGGCTAAACATCCATCTTCAAGTGAGTGAGCGGCAAATAACAATGTATACATGCGTGTTGGTCATTATAATGAAAGGCAGAAAAATAATGAATAATGAATAATGAAAAAGTTGCCTCACTTGTTTTCAGAAATTATGTGACGGGAAACTCAAAATTGACTCTTAGGGGCCTAAAGCCACCAATTGCTCCTGGTCCTTGTTAAATTAACATGAACCAGGAGCAATTTTCTGAAACAAATTGCTCCTGGTTCTAATTTTGCACTTCATGCAATAGTGCTGTATTGTATATGCAGAAAAGGATTTACTATTTCAAAATTGCTCCTGTTTCTTTCGAAATTGCTCCTGGTTCTTGTAAAATCCCAGTGAACCAGGAGCAACGTTCAAAACAAATTGCTCCTGGTTCCAGTTTGCTTATTTCAAGGCTTGGGGGGGGCAGGGGTTTATTAAATATTAGGCTAATGAAAGTCAATTCCCAGTTTCCCGTTACATAATTTTTCATGACTGTGTAGGTGACCATTTCATTATTCATTATTTTGTACCATTTCATTATTGCATCTGTTACAGGCATAAACCAATAACTGGCCATGTATACATGTGATAAATCACAGTTTGTAGTTTACAGATGTAGTTTACAACCACATAATTAGCTTTATACTAGGGTCCACCACTAGTCTAGATCATGAGACAATAAGAAAAGTTGTTTTTGTACATGGTATTCAGTAGGTAAACTTAGCGAAAACGCCAAAAGTTACCTTCGAATAAACCAATTTGGACACAAATTACTCAGAAACCAGAAGGTCGGTAAACGTTTAAAATGAAACACACATGACAGCTGACCAATCCAAGTATTTATCCCCTTCGAATCTGATTTTTCTTTCAAATGAGCAGACCGTCGTCTATTTCAGTACATATTTTTCAACAATTAGGCCGTGTTCAGTTTTACATGGTGGGCATCAGCCCTCGAATTAACCCACGGCACCGACGGCATATTGCCGTGGGTGCCCAACCCCACTGCCGCAATGCCCTCAAAATATGTCCTTTACCGACGGCAGTCACTTGCCGTGCCCTCTAAAGAAGTTGCCGTCGGTGCCCTGCACCTCAAAGGACTTGCCGACCACTCCATTGTGAACTCCTTTGTGACAAGTTCTAAGGTCCTTGCCGACTTTTATTTACATTGATTTCCCCTTCTATGACCTTTTGAAGGGACACCTATGCTAAACTCAAAGCTGACCTCAGAAGACAGTTTTGACGACAGCCCCTTTGTGCACTCCTTTGTGATGAGTCTTGCCCACTTGTATTTACATTTATTTCCCCTTCTATGTGACCTTTTGAAGGGACACCTATGCTAAACTCAAAGCTGACCACAGAAGACAGTTTTGCCGACAACCCCTTTGTGCACTCCTTTGTGATGAGTCTTGCCCACTTGTATTTACATTTATTTCCCCTTTTATGTGACCTTTTGAAGGGACACCTATGCTAAACTCAAAGCTGACCACAGAAGACAGTTTTGCCGACAACCCCTTTGTGCACTCCTTTGTGATGAGTCTTGCCCACTTGTATTTACATTTATTTCCCCTTCTATGACCTTTTGAAGGGACACCTATGCTAAGCTCAAGGTCACTTTTGCCGACTTTCTAACTGTTTACATTTATTATTTTCCCTTCCATGACCTTTTTGAAAGGACACTATGCCTAATTAAGATAATTTATTATTTTGATTTCTGGACATTTTCGAATTAATTCTTATATCTGTTGGATTCATATACCCTCACTTTGACATGATTATAAATTCCATGGTGTTAAATTGTTTTTTTGCCCAAAATCATTGTCTGGTGGAGTAAAACAACTTCAAATCTATTGTGTTATATCATTGAATTAAAAACATATTTTTAGTGCATTCAGTCATAGTCACTAAATATTTCAATGAGCTAATTTGCATATTTTACCAAATAAGGAAACCTGTTTTGTAGTATAGGCCTACGTGCATATCAAAATATTTGCGAACATGATTAAGCTCATCAGTAGAGTAGACTATAATGACTTTATGCTTAATGCTTGTGGTGATAGCTGATGATGTCCAGGGGATGCTGATGTAGCATTTACATATATTATAATGAGCTAATTTGCATATTTATATTTTGCAATTTTTTAAGGAAAATATCTTAACCTTTGGTGTTAGAAAGGACAGAATAATTCTGGTATACCCTGCACACAAGTATAAACCTAATCCAAATCGATATAGCTACAGACTGAAATAAAAGGGAATTCCCCAATTCTTTTTGCATTATACTTGCGAACTTCAATATTTGAAGACCAATGTTCGATAAGCACTAAAATCATCTATCATGATTGCTAACATGAGTTTTCTTTACTTTTGAGAAATTGCCTTGGTACCCTTCTCAAATTTTAAACAGTTGCCGTGATGCCCTTTTGAAATATTACAAATTGCCGTGCTGCCTTGCCTTTTCAATGGAAATCCAAGGCAATTGTCAACTTGCCCTAAAAAAGTTGCCGTGCCCCTTCAGATCCTTAATTCGAGGGCTGGTGGGCATGTATGTGAATTCGCAACTTTCATTGACATATGATTTGATAGCAAACATACAGGCCTTCGTTATGTACCAATATGGGCATTGGCATGAAAGGCGGTGTTTCACAATACTGTCATGATGTCAAATTGTATTCGTAGGTAACATTCGGTTACCGAAATTTACCTACGAATACTTGGTTTTATTGTTGACATCTCAGAAATATTTAAACGCAGGCTATTGAAACTTGGTAGAAATAAAGAGTGTATTACCCTGCACCTATTGCTTAACTATTGTTTACTATTCTCTCAGTTTGTGGAAATGACACAGCTTTTAACATGTATTCGGACTATTCGGAGGTAATGCATATTTGTTACCAAACCTACCTTTGTGCCATTTAGAATTTCTGGCAGCTAAACACAATAATAATGATGTCCGAATGCAATGCATGTCAGTATTGGACATATCAAAGCTTGTATCAATTACGCATGTATTAGTGATTTCCATTTTTAAAAGATATATCTAGTGCTATGAAAAATTGTATTCGTAGTAGGCCTGGCATTTTCGGGTAATTTTGTACCCGGGTACCCGCCGCATTTTTCGGGCGGGTAGGACCAGAAATTGCAGGTACACTACAAAAAAAAAAAAAAAAAAATTTTTTTTTTTTTTTAAGTTTTATTTTTCGGTTTTGTAGTGTCTCTGGACCTAGACCTAAATGCCAGGATCATTCATGGTTGACCTAAAAAAAAAAAAAAAAAAAAAAAAAAAATTTCAAGATATTTTGTTATTTTTATATGAAAATTGATAATTTGTATTCATGTCATAGTCTATTAATGATTTCAAAATGTATTGAATTTGAATGCATTTTGAAATCATTAATAGACTATGACATGAATACAAATTATCAATTTTCATATTAAAAATAACAAAATATCTTGAATTTTTTTTTTTTTTTTTTTTTTAGGTCAACCATGAATGATCCTAGCATTTAGGTCTAGGTCCAGGGACACTACAAAACCGAAAAAATAAAAAAAAAAAAAAAAAAATTTTTTTTTTTTTTTTTTTTTTTTTTGAATTTCAGGTACCCGGGAGGGTATTTCCTACCTGGTAATGTAATCTCAGGCGGGTACCCGTTTACCCGACCGAAAATGCCAGCCTTAATTCGTAGGTAATGTAAAAAATACCACTCAAAAAATTATCACAAAAATTCATAATTATGTACAAATATGTGAAAATTGAACAGGCAATCTTTGAATACACACCTTTCAGGAAATCAATTTAGATTCAATCCAATGACTTCTTTTCATAACTGATTTAGATGTTTTTAAAAATACTTTAAGAAATATTTTGAAAAAATGGGTAAAAATAGCATGTTTTGGGGTCTCTGTGTCTAAGTTTTTCACAGAAGGGGTCTTATTATATATGGCGGCGTATGATCAAGGTGAATAAACACAATACAAAAACGAATGCCAATTGATTAATACTTTCTGAACATGCCGTGTACACTTTTCGTTGGATTCGACCACATGTTAGATGCACTGGAATTTGTAACATCATGGCTAACCGAAAAACTTTACTTGGTTTCTTTTAGTTAGGGCCTTTTCCTCCGTCATCAAAAACATCATTCTGTCAAGGCTAGCGCTAAAACTACAAAGGCCCCCCCCCCCCGCCCATATGTGGTCACTAATGGGCCCTACCCCGTATATTTATCCTTTGCCCATCTTGACCCCAAAGGTCACGGGCCCCAGATTTCGGAATGGAGAACCCTTTTTCATATTCGAATAGAGAACCTTTTTCATTTTCGAGTAGAGAACATGGTGGCTTCTATCGAATAAAGAACCTTCTTTCGCTTTCGGATTAAAGAACCCATTTTTCATATTCGAATAAAGAACCTTTTCTGTTTTCAGAATAGTGAACCTTCGGAATAGCAAACCTTCGGAATAGCGAACCTTCGAATAGCGAAGTTCGCCCAATATAGGTATGCCAGGCAAACCTTAATAAAACACATTTGCTGGTCAGCCAAATTCGCCTAGAACACAATACATATTTACACAGAAATTAAAAAGAACAGGTAGGTAAAGGAAACCTACATAAATATGTTGTCTATACTTCACTTGACCCAAATATATGATTTTTTATGGTGATGCGGACAGCGCCAGTCCCGGGCGGGGCCGGCCACCGTAGCTATAACCCTGGTAATTGAGTTGGTGTGAGCTGGAAAGCTGAAGGGGCAATAAATCGAGTAAATAGAGCTGGTCACTCTCTAAGACCTGTTGGAAAAATTTAATAAATTACATCTAGGTCGAATCATATGTAGACAGAAAATTATTTGCTACTGTGTATGGTGGAATGTATCAGTAATTGAGCTGGAAAGCTGAAGGGGCAATAAATAGAGTAATAGTGCTCACATTTAAGGGATGGGGTATGAACGTTTGGACAGGATTTATTGTGGGACATTAGAGCACATCAGACATATCGAATTGCATTCTGAATACAAAGAATGTGCTTCTGATATCAAATAATTTTGATTTTTTGAAATTCGCAATGTAATACACATTTTATGGCAAATGATTAAAGGAAGTGTCCGGCAATCACAACATTATGTCTTATATGTTAGAAAAATAATTATCAAGCACGAATCATATGGTTTTATTTAAAACAATGTCATATTAATCATAAAAACGAATAAAAACAGCCATCTCTCAACACGCGATATTCAAAATTCCCGCGCCGCAATTTTCTAGAGCAGTGACGTCATTGTTATTTGTGCTCATTTGTCGTCAGGCTTCATTGAATTATTAGGACGTCATTGCTCTAGACAATTTCGGCGCGGGAATTTTGAATATCGCGTGTTGAGAGATGGCTGCTTTTATTCGTTTTTATGGTTAATATGAGTTTGTTTTAAATAAAACCATGTGATTCGTGCTTGATAATTATTTTTCTAACAAATAAGACATAATCTTGTGATTGCCGGACACTTCCTTTAAAAATTGATATTTTTGATATTTAACAGTACCGGTACTCGAAGTAAACTTTATTAATCTGATGGTTTATACTTAAAGTGTATGTAGGTGGGATGAAAAGCCGACGATCAATTGAAAATTTTGACCTTTTCAGATATTGAAGATATGGATTTTTTTCCCAAAACACCAAAAGAAATTAGGTCTTTTTGGGAAAAAATCCATATCTTCAATATGAAAGGTCAAAATTTTCAATTGATCGTCTGATTTTCCTCCCAGCTACATACACTTTAAGAATATATCATTACCGTATTTCGTCGAATAAACGCCCCCGGGGGCGTTACATTTTCCCAAGGGGGGGCGTTTATTAGAGGTAATTTTTAGCACGAAAATTCCCGTTAAAATCATTAGGTAAGCTTAAAAGTCACGCTAAAATGACGAACTATGACCTTTTGACACTGACTTTTGGTTCACAGATTCGCCATTTATTGCTGCTACTGCGACCATGTGAGCAACTTGGTAAGCTTACTACACAAGATAGCATGGAAATATCGAATTTTTGAAACATCTTGGTTGAAAAAAAGTGGTGGGGGCGTTTATTTGAGGGGGGGGACTATTCGACGAAAAATACGGTAGATTTATAAAATTTACTTTGAGGACTGTTATATTATCAAAAATGTGAAAAATATCAAATATTGATAATTTGTCATAAAATTTGCATTTTATCGTGAATTTCAAAAATGAAAATTATTTGATATCAGAAAGACATTCTTCAGTATTCAGAATGCAATTCGATATGTCTGATGTGCTCTCATGTCCCACAAAAATACTGTTGAAACGCTCAAAATGCTCATTCCAGAATAAAGCATCCACACAATTTTTCTTCCAACAAATGAAGAACAGTGCCAGCTGTCAGTGCATTGAAATGTGAAAAAATAATCAAGTAAATTTAATAATAAATATTCATGATCATTATTTTAATATTAACTTTCAGATTTAGTCACTCAACATCTAGTGCAGGTGAACATGGAAGCTCTAATACTGTCCACTGCATCTGCTTTTGAGTCTGGAAATGAGACTGATATTTGCAACAAACTGCAAGAATTCAATAAAGAGGTAGGTAGCTACTCCCAATTCCAGAAAAATACAGCACTAATATTTCTAGACAAAAAAAATAAATATTATTTTGTTTAGCTAAATGAAAATCCTAATCCTTTAGTTATATTAGTTCTAACTGGCAATAAAAGTCAAATTTAATATTTTTGTTTTTGCAATTTGAGGGAAAATGGGCTAAAAACATGCAATTTTGCATCTCTTCTTAGTTCTTACCATTGTAGTCACAACATTCTAAGACTTAGTACAAGTCTAAGCAATCAAAATCTTGAGTGTAATAGGCTAAGAGTTGGCTCATAATTTCAATATCTTATGTTATTGTTGATAGTTGGTTATGAAATGAAAAATATTAAAAAATATGTTTATCAAAAATAAGATGCATAACTTGAAATTAGTCTCCGTCCAAGTCTTCGGGCGTGATTGTCACAGCATACGTAAAATGCCCTAAAAACCAAATATTAAAATCTGACTTTCATTGCTAGTTAGAACTGAATAAAGGATTAGGATTAGCTATATTTCATTTGGCAAAACAGGATAGTATTGTTTAGATCCCAAAAATTAGTGCTGTATTTTTCTGGAATGGGGAGAGAATTCAAATTATAGGTTAGTCATGAGGAAAATTGTTACTGTTTATAAAAAATGTGATCAAGCATACACACAGCGCTCGAAATAAAGCGTGTCCTTGCGTCAAAGACCACAAAGTAGGCGCGGACCCATAAATTTCCTACGGATGCGAGTCCGTGTGACCCGTAAAAGTTGAACCAAAGAGCAGAAAATCCTAGTTTTGTTGTTCCACTGGAAAATCTGGTTCATATAATAGGTCCAGCTCCCTGAGTACACTTTCATTTTAGTTTCCCATCAAGTTTTCAACACAGGTTTTCAAATTTCTACAGTCTACATACCGTGACCGCCGCGGCGGGCCGTAGCTAATTCTCTGTCTTGAAATTTCAAAGGCATGGGTCCGCTTGAAAATTGGTGAGGACCCTTGAAATTTCAAAGGCAGGGATCCAGAGGACCCTTGGATTTTTCTTCTTATTTCGAGGCCTGCACAGTGCATACACATATTGTGCATTCATCTAAATTAAAATAAAAACGGTTTGGGAATAAGCCAAATTGGCATTTAAATTTGCAATGCATATTGGGACAGTTTTTGCAGTTTGTGAACACATTGAAATCTGGAAAATTGTGCGTACAAAATATAGTTTAAAATGTTTTACAGGGATAAAAAAAAAAACATGGTTATCTCACAAAGTAGTTTTTTAATGATTTTGATGTATTTTTATATACAATTGAATTCTTGGTTTTTTCCCTTCAGAATGCCCAAACATTTGGCTTTCCAGAACTAGGAACAGAAACTAAAAAGGTAAGACTAAGCCTGTTTGTTCATTGTCTTTGTTATTGGCCTGTCTGTTTCATCTATAAGTATATATTTTCTTGGTGAACAAGGACTAGTATCATATCAGTGAGACATAGGATCCAATTTGAGTCTAATGTCACCAAATTGGGCATAACTCTAAATGAATTGCTAGAGTTTCTAACATGTGAATGAGTATTGTAAGGGCAAGCATTCCAGAGATGATTGATGGTCCCTATGTAATGGAGTCAGATAGGGGAGATGGAAGGGGTACATGATGATGGGGTAATCCTAGGCTTAGAGAAAAAAACACAATTTTTTGACCAAAAATGCGAGATGGCAATTTCAAAATGCGAGAAAAAAGCGAGATTTATGCCCAAAATTGGCGAAAAAAAAAAAAAAATAAAATTGACTATTGAGGGCAGTATTTCATTGACTCTATACCCCTGAGTGATACCAAAACAAAGCATGGAAATTGCCGACCAGACTGTCATCAAAAATACACAAATTTTGTCCTCATAAATCAGCTTAAAAGGTTAATATACTGCAAGGTTTGAGTAGTAAATAAAGAATATTACTTGCTTGGATGTGCCAGAAAATGGACCGTTTTTGTACATTCAGGCTGGAAAATCAGGTCAGACTTAAGCTTTTTTAGTTGCAATGGATTCGCCACAGAAATAGATTTTCGTGGTAGAAATGAATCTTTTAAAAGCGAGAAAAGCACTAAAAAGCGAGATTCACGGCAAGAAAAGCGAGATTGCGTTTTCTCTCTAAGCCTAGGTAATCCTGGAGGAGCTCAAATACATGCCATAATTTTAACAAAATTAGTCAATGATTTTAAACTACAGCTTTCTGTGATGCTTTTGAATATATCCAAGAAAAACTTGCATTAAAAATTTAACATTTTATCAATTTTCAGTGACATATCTCAAGTAGGGAGGATAAGCTCTGTTTCAAATAATATGGGCGAAAAAGTCGTATGTCATGCATGAATAGACTATTATTTAAAATAAAATAATAACTATGGCATCGCGTAACATGTCCATTGTATTGGACATGGAAGGAAGGAAATAGTTAAATATTTGCATAAAACTGAGATGTAATACAAAGCAATTCCAGGCGATCAGGAGCCCTGTAAAATTGCATTGCCTGTTGCCCAACACATTTGTGGGACGCGCATTTCACAACCAGGTTCTACAGTTGTGCGTCCGATCGGACTCAGAGCTTTTAAAGGCTAGCGGGAGCCCTGGCTCCGATCAATTCAAATCATGAAAATTTAATACCACGAAAATATCACACTTTATAGTAATTGATTGTGTTCTATGTCCTTACAGAAATTTATGAGTGACCTATTACACACCTTGGAGACTAGACCTAGCGATGAGTGTCACATCCTGTGCCTGGAGGCGCTGCGCATCTTGAGTCGCGAGAAACACCGCATGCATCAACTCAAAGAGAAAGATGGAGTGCACCTGCTGCTCAAGTTGGCACGACTCAGTGATGATGCACCAGAAGTGGGCAATCAAAGTAGGTTACTGGGTGGGACAATAATGCTGGTTTCATACTTTCTGCCGCTTGCCGCTGAGCGGTGTGACACAAGCGGAGCGGCACACCGCTGAGCTGCAGCAGCGGCATGAATCTGAAAGGCACTCTTTCCGCGTGGCACTGCTCCAAAATCATATTTTGTTCTCATACGTCAAAAAACTCCCGCTGGTCACCGCTAGCATTTCTGGTGCGACTGCGCAGTGAAGTAAAATCATCTTCAGAGCGGCAAAGCGGCAGGAAAGTATGAAACCAGCATAAGTTATATC
Source organism: Amphiura filiformis (assembly GCF_039555335.1). Lineage (NCBI taxonomy): Eukaryota > Metazoa > Echinodermata > Ophiuroidea > Amphilepidida > Amphiuridae > Amphiura > Amphiura filiformis. The sequence goes on from NC_092640.1 coordinate 24,978,011, forward strand.
CTGCGCCATCTTGTGTATCATCACTTCTTTGGAAATTTCTGCCATGATTCTGCCGTGAATTATGATGTACAAGAAATGTCACTCCAAAGGCATTCCATACTGAAATCACGGACCCTCTTTTGTTTTTCCAATTTGGTACAAAGGCATTTAGAAAGGTTTGCAAAAGGAGTCCCATTGATGTATAACTTATTATAATTACAAAAATTGGACAAGTAACTTTCAGAATAGAATGAGAACATGTGGCTCATAGTGTGTGCCATTGACTTGAAGCAAAAAACACCATAGACTGTTTGGCAACTGTTTAGACAATTACAAATCTTGACCTTAAAAGTAGTAAGCTTTTGTTGTTGTGTATGCCAGCTTCTTATATGCCCACTACTAAAAAAAAGGATTGGACTTATTTATTAGCATTTTGCAAAAACAATATAAACTTTGTAAATTTGATTTGATTGATTTGATTTGATTTGATTTATTGATAATCCAGGCAAACAAACATACAATAGCAGAAAAAAGCCTTAAAACAATAAACACAAATACAATAGTCAACGGGGTCCCTGGCGGATTCCCTAATAGCGAACTAAATCACTTTGTAGTGGGTCTCCGATAACCCCGTTGACGAAAGATATTATATATAAAAAAGACATTACTGATAAAGGTACATACAACTACGCGTTTTGCGCGAAAAAGAAAACAAACTAAAAACAATTTCACTGGAGACATCATTTGGTAAGGTGGACCATAACCTGGGAAATGCGACAAAGAGGGAATTATGGAAAGCGTCAGTTCGGCTGCGATGGAAATGCCGGAAATCTATGTTGACTGCTTGTCTGGAGGAAAGAGTATTTCAGATATGTTAATATTGTTTCATTGAGTAGTGCAATAGAAAAGTATATTCAGGCAGGATCCAACCAATTTCTAATATTCCGTTATCTGTCTACTGATATTTCAGTTATCATAGAGGCCCAGAAGTGTTTGTGCAATCTTGTATTTAACAGTGAAGATGCTCAGAGAATATGCAGGTAAGTCCCTTCAAAGAGTAAATTAACAATATTTCCAGATTTAGACAGAGCTAGTTTTTTTCAATTTGAAGTTGTACCTTTTTATCTCAACTACAAAATACCTCATTCATATTCCTTGACTGGTTATGAAGTTTAAACTAAAGTATAAATACTATGATCAGCTCATAATAGGCGAGACTTATCGATTTTTGTTACTGCGCGTGTCAATCAACTCCAAACTTAAGCTTGCATAAATTCACAAAAGGGCTCGTCAGTCAAACACGGTTTGCATAGGTGCTGTTTGAACACTATTCTGTATCAATCCGCGATGTTATGAGTCCTGTCGATTATGAGCTGATCAGAGTATAGTTACAAAACAAGTTGATTTTGTTGAATAGAAATGCTGAGAATAAGGGGAAAAAACTGTTGATTGTTGTGATCATTGTTATGAAAAGTTTTGCATAGCCTACAATCCAATTACACACTATGGAAGACATAACCGTAATCTCTCAAACAGGGAGTATGAATTTCAAATGGGATTACCTGTGTGATTCCCTCTGAAATCTACACCCCCTGCATGGGATATTAAGGTCATATCTTTCATGTTGGGGTATATGGATTTCAACTGGAATAGCACATTTTGTTGCTTGATCAATTTTACAATTTGCTAGCAAATGTATCAAATTTGGACTTTCAGTTTCATTAACTGAAATATATAATTACATATCAAATGATACTGGAAAACTGGAAATATGTGACGTGTCATGTCAAAAGGAGACACTTTTGGGCAGGTTATCAATTTTGAGGTTATTACATATCTTAAATATAAGAGATATTTTTCTTCACAACGCCGTTTTCCCCAATTGAATCGAACATTCCTAAGCGAAGATATTGAGTTCGTAAGTTATGGTATTATAAAATTGGAAATTGAGATATCGGCCTTTAAAAATATTATTGACAATGTTGAGAGTAGGATTACCTTGAAAAATGTCTCAAAAAATACAAGATGCTAGTTATATTCCGGTCTGAAACTATCAGACAATATTTTTAACATTAATAACATCACAAATTCGCAACAAACCCAAATTGTGAAAAAATCATCCCGGGCAGATTTTTGGCTATTTCTCCATTTATGATCCTGCCCAAAAGTGTCTCCTTTTGACATGACACGTCACGTATGTCAAAATTGATTTCAGCAGCAAATTATTCATCAACTAAAAAAATTCTGTTGTTTTCCATAAATGTAATTAATTAATGTCTCTACTCATTTCAGTGAAAGTAATTATGTAGCACACATCATGAACAGGGTGAAGCTATACTCAGAACCAAATATAACATATGATATAAAGGTAGGTTTAATTGGTTATAAATAGTAGTTAGTCATTAACCACTGAGAGGATATTAATCTGCAGAGACCTTCAATAAATAATATACTTAGCAACGAGCAGGAAATGTTTGTGAGGTTTTAATATCGGAATAGATTACTTAAGGGCTGGGGTATGAACGTTTGGACAGTATTTATTTTGGGACATTAGAGCACATCAGACATATCGAATTGTATTCTGAATACGAAGAATGTCATTCTGATATCACATAATTTTGAATTTTTGAAATTAGCAATTTAATACACATTTTATGGCAAATCATTAAAATTGATATTTTGATATTTAACAGTACTTGAAGTAAACTTTATAAATCTGATGATTTATACTTAAAGTGTATGTAGGTGGGTTGAAAAGCCGACGATCAATTGAAAATTTTGACCTTTCGTATTGAAGATATGGATTTTTTTCCCAAAACACCAAAAAAAATTGGGTCTTTTTGGTAAAAAAATCCATATCTTCAATATGAAAGGTCAAAATTTTCAATTGACCGTCGGCTTTTCCTCCCTGCTACATACACATTAAGAATATATCATTAGATTTATATAATTTACTTTGAGGACTGTTATATATATCAAAAATTCAAAAATATCAAATTTTTATAATTTGTCATAAAATTTGTATTATATTGTGATTTTCAAAAATGAAAATTATTTGATATCAGAAAGACATGCTTCGTATTCAGAATACAATTCGATAGGTCTGAGGTGCTCTCATGTGCCACAAAAAATACTGTCGAAACGCAATAAACGCTCATTTTAGATCCCTTAAATAAAACTGTAAAGGTTGACATTTTCATGCTACTGGAAAAATAGTGGTTTGTGAATGTTTCTTTTGTGTGTAGGTGTATGTAAGGAAGCTTAATTTGTCACTAATGTAAAAACAATGCAAACAGTTTAAAATCACTGAAAGATAAAAATTGATGGCATGAAATTCCACTTTTACAGCAGCGTTTTTTGCTTGAAATTGTAAAAATATTAATACCACAAAAAAACACTATAGTAATTTGGCATAACAACTGTTATAGTACATGTATAAGTAATTCAATCAACTTGAGACAATGTAAACTGGATCATTTGCACGACAGCTGTATATTTATTAGGCCCAAAAATCCATTTTGCTAATAAGCTATGTGCTATGTGTTTTTTCTAAAAATTGCCTAAGTCACCCAAAAATCTCCTTTATGATTGGTCAATGTCAATGGCATTATTACAGCAGGTGCACATGCTAATAGAGACATGATTTAGGCAGAAAGTTCAATTTCGCTGAAAATGAGTTATTATCATCCAAGCATGGCGACGATATGCCATAAATCTGTTTCTAGAAGGGGTAATACATTTTGATTATTGAAAAAAAAGGGGTAGTAGTGATAGAAAAAACATATCCGATTAATGACATTGCTAAAAACATGATACTTCCTTCTTTGAAGTCTGATCTTGTTGTTTTCTTTTCTTTTCAGTTCTTCGATATGAGGTTATTGTTTCTTTTGACAGCCTTGTGCCCAGAATTAAGGTAAATAGATACTGTAACATGGATATTCGTGCTGAAAGGAGTGTTCAGAAATACTTGGGTGGGGAAAAGTTGAAACCTCCGACATCAACATTTTTTAGATCTCTGCTAAAAAAGGTGTATTTCTTTTTGATCCCCCTTTTTATGGGCTAACTTTTTTTTTTATCCCCCTTCATGCCCTAAAAAGAAAGTTTGTCATGATGAAATGACATGTGGATGCATGATTAGGAGGTCAAGTCCAATAACACTATCTTTATTTAAAAATATTAAAAGTTCCAATGTAAGAAGGTGGTTTTGTCCATGTTGTTTCAATTCAAGAAGGTGGTTATGTCCATGTGTGTGGACTTGACTCCTAGAAGTTGTACCACCGAGTGTCTTTTACACATGCTTTACCACATCATACAACTTGCATAATTAATAGATGGTGTACAGATCCCCTTGTAGCTGAAACTGACCCTAACTCATTATTCACAATTTTGCGATTTGACACCCTTTTAGATCTAGGGTCCTCAATTGCATTCCGCAACATCACCTTGGGGTTTATTTCGTCGCTGTTTTGACATACTGTCGTATGACGAAAAATGCAGTTTTGAGAAAATCACATTTTTTCCAATTTTTCAAGACCCACTGGAGATCACCAAAGTAAAATACATTTATTATTATCAAAAAATATAATCAATAATATATCTGTCTTTGTTCTCAACATAAGGCCAAAAAAAAAAGGTTTGTCTCAAAGCTCACAAGAAATTTAAAAACAAATGCGAAATGCGATTTATTTTTTATTTTTTATTCCCGACTTTTTTTCATGGTATTTTGAGAAAAAAGTCTGATTTTCGCCGATTTTTTTCTGGAAAAAACTTAAAAATTTTTTTTTTTTTTTTTTTTAGAAATGTCCGCATTTGTTTTTTGTCAAATTGTGGGATTTTACAAACGCGCGCGCAAGTTTTGAGACGAACCTTTTTTTTTTTTTTTTGGCCTAATACAAACTGTTTATTCATTCACTAATTAGTAGTAAATAATCTGCAAACTCATACGACAGTATGCCAAAATATGCACAATTTGAAAACCTATGTATTAATAATGATACAACATTGTGATACGACATTAAGTCAAAACAATAGGCAACTACAGTTACACGGTGGCCTATGGCAACGTATCATGATACGCCTGTATGTCAAAATACAGAATGACGTTTTCGGGGGGGGGGGGGTACATAAAAACCATGTCGTATCACACTAATTAGTGCCATATCTCATTAACTAATTACATTTAGGTCTCAAAACTTTGTGAATATATAGAGTTTCATTCACAGATTTTGAAAGTTTATATAACTCATTTTGCCCAAAATCGTCATACGACAGTATGTCAAAACAGCAACGATTTGTTGGATGTTAAATCATACTTTATAAATCCCAGTATTTATTTATTTTATGCAATTTCAAAGTTTTTGCATCCTTCTGATGATATAATCTGTTAATGTGATGGAAGACATGACCTTAATCTTCCACACAGGAGTTTGAATTTCAAATGGGATTACCTGAATGGGTGACTCCATTTGAAATCAACACCCCCTGTGTGGGAGATTAAAGGCATGTCTACCATATGGGGTGTATGGATTTCAAATGAAATAGACCAATCTCATTTTTTCTCCATATTGCTTTCTTCTATCCAGAGAAAAAGTAAGGAAAGATCTCAACGGCATACCTTTGCTAGTGCAGGTCTTAGAAACAGATACATTAGCTAGCGTGTTTAAGAGTCAGTGTGCTGCTTCAGTTGGAGCGTCAGAGGATTTGGAAACACTCACCGATGACCAAGCCAATCTTGCCTGTGAAGTCCTTAAAGCTCTTTTTAACACAATTATACACGCAAACTTATCAGATTTAGAAGGGGTAAGTAGATATATCATTGTCTTACACCCTACACTTTTTGAAACTGACTGCAATGCTCATATACAGTTCTTTTCTCTGTGTACACGGAACGAGCAACAAAGGATGCAATGCTCTTATGGTTCATGTTTCGTCAGTTTTTAAAAGAATAGGGGGTTATAATTAAAGACAGAGATAAATGCAATTTATCGCGTCTGATGTCACTGTCAATTACGATCCTTGATTGGTTTACACAGGTTAATCAGCGCCAGAAGAGGAAGACCGATCTATCTGGTGCTGATCGGAGAAAAGGAATAGCAGCAAATGGCGAAAAAAGTTCAGTACTTTTACAAGACAAAAAGCAGCTTTTCTAGGGATTGTGGACATGGTGCCTTCACCAAAGAAAGTTTCTTACTATAAAGCCCTAACTTTTGAGATGGTTTGCATGTCGAAAGGTGCAAAATCAACAATAAGGCGCCCGGTTATAAATCCGCGTTCAGCAAGTCATCATCACGACACTTGTAAACAAACCGTGCTCGAGTTTGATTGACAGGTGACGTCAGACGCGATAAATTGTCTTTATCTTTGTCTTTCATTATAGCATTTGACTGTCGGAATCCATCTTCGTGATTAACTGGTTAATTTTGTTAGCCAAATCCAAAATGTATTACTCGTGGAACCGAGCTTTCGCCATCTTATCTGATGGCTGGATCACAGATGAACTGGTTCACTGCTTTTCCCACGAAACTTGGTCATGACCCACTGCTAAAATCAACATCACTTCTGGGTAACAAGAATGTGTCACTAGCAACCAAGTTTCACGGGAAAAGCAGTGGACCAGTTCATCTGTGATCAAGCCATCAGACAAGATGGTGAAAGCTCAGTTCCGTAAGTAATGAATTTTGGATTTGGCTAACAAAATTAACCAGTTTATGATGTCACAATCCTACCAAATGAATCTCTTTTCCCATCTTGTGATATTTGAATATGATCCAACCTTCAATAATAAAAATCAGATAAGCATATTAGATAGTTATAAGGTTTAGTTGAAACATAAAGTCCATGTTTAGATAGGTCCAAGTTAACAGTGCTCGGTTGAAAAATCTGAAGTCCTTGTTTGCCAGTCAAAACAAGTAAGAGTATGTTTGTGAGAATTACTGAGGATACTCCAATACCATCATGCAGAATAGTAACAAAATTGACTTATTTGTAACTGTCGATTGTGTACATAGTAATATTGGTGATCATTGGGAAAGTGCTAGATAGATTATGAAACAGTTGGACCCCACCATTCACATATTCCTTGGTCAGGGATGTAAATCTTCAGGAAATTTTGCTTGGATCTTCCCGGTACAAAGTATAGAGAAATACACATTTTCAGAAAATGTTAAAGCAGTTTCAGGAAAGTATGTCAGTGCTTGTTTTCATCCCTGCTTGGTTCACTTCAAGTTTGGTAGTGACATCAATATGATGTGATGTGCAAATTTTTCAAGAAAATTGTGAAAAATAACACTTTCTTAAACATTTTCATGAAATGGAGGACCATCGATAACCAAAATGGCTGAAAATGCACCCCTAATCTGCCGCACATCCCAGTGCCCTCATTTCCACTTAGATTCCCCCCTCCCCCTGATTCTGCATCATGGTTTTCCACAGCCCATACACACATTATTGCTCGTACATACATGTAATCACTCACCAATTGTGTTTTGTCTACTGATATTTTTGTCTGAATAGGTAGAAAATAAAGTATTGGAAGGTTCTGGTCGTGTTTTGAAATACTTGCTGTTAACAGTAGCAGGCACAGACACCAAAACAGAAGAATATCACAAGTAAGTTGTTTCTCGGCTTTTCACAATTCATCTTTTTGTACCTACCTACATACCTACCTAAGTTAAGTACCTACCAACACACAACAGTTGGTCAAATTTTCTTGGCTATAGTATCAACATCAAAGATACCAGTGTAAATCAACAGGCCTACAAGTCCTTAGTAAGATCAATCATTTGAATAGAGTAGCACTGTATGGTCTCTATAAAGTTAGTTAATCTTTCTTTATTGAGGGTAACAACTCAGTGACCAGCACTGCTTTCCAAGCAGGCCCTCAGTAAATACAAAACATAATATTTATAAATAGTATATACAGTATAAGTACACACAAGTGATGCAATATAAAATATATGAAAAAATGCAATGAAAATTAGGAATTTATAAACATCTATACTTTAACATGAAGTCAGAACATTTGCTTTGAATTGTCTCAAAGGCATATTTTCCATATCAGTTTGAATCATTGGTGAGAAACTGTTCCAAATATGAGCAGCTCTGACATGAAATGTACGTAATCCAGAATTAGTGTTGAATTTTGGAACAATCAATGTATTAGACGAATGATTTCTGGTTATATGAGAATGAGTATTGTGAACAAATTCAAACTGAGATGATAACGATGTAGGACTAAGATTTCTTTAACATTTAAATATAAGAATAAGCATATGATTTTTCCATCCGTCACTAAGAAGGGTGAGAAGATCCAAATATTTGTAGCAAAGCTTGGCTTCCATCTCTACTGGCACAGTGTTGGCTTTGTGCTCAAAAAGAGCTTGAAAACTGTAGAATTGCAAAACTGACCCGAGCACTTCCGTGCCTAGTCATTGTCCCTGGACCCAACTTAGGACAGGCCCTTGGACCCACCTCTTTGTTGTACCTAATAAGCTCTTCAAACTGGCACACCTTTTCAACAAGGTTGTCAACTAAATACTGATCTGAATAAAATATTTTTCCCCTTTCTATTTCAGTCAAACTATAAACCTGTTAACTTGCCATCTGCCACAACAAATCATCTCAGAAATGATCCCCGAACCAGACGGGGGTGCCGTAGGGGGCGCTGCAATATACAATGGAAGAAACATGGACACCATGGTCGTCATCTTGAACTTCCTGGAGAAAAGATTAGACAGGGTAAGGTTGCGCTATTCCAGATGAAATCTATACACCCCCTGTGGAAGACATGATCTTAATCTCCCACACAGGGAGTGTAGATTTCAAATGGAGTCATCCATTCAGGTTACCCCATTTGAAACTCGCACTCCCTGTATGGAAAATTAAGGTCATGTCTTCCATTGGGGTGTATGGATTTTAATTGGAATATCTCATTGGTGATGCTGATGGGAGAGGTAGAGCTGAGATAAGATATAGTCAGGAGCCAAATTGAATGTTGGGTTTATAAAAACTTTATTGCATTCTTGTTTTGTATTTTATCTCTGCATATTTTAAAGAAAATGGAACTGGCCCTAAGCACTTCATTAGGAACCTGACATTAATTGAAGGACTCAGATTTTTAATTTTGTTTGTCTTCATATGTGACATGATCAAGGGGAATGAGTCACATGTTGACCCTGGTCGAAAATGAGTTTTCCATTTGTTTCTAAAGAGGACATTAAGAGCTTTCAGAAACTGAAAACCCCGTGTTGATACAGCTTTTCTTTGTGAAGTTACGTCAATTTATCAATCGCTGAAAACAATATAAAATATAAAAATGTTAACACTTTCTTTGCCAATATCTCAAAATCAATATTAGCGACATCTGACTCATTTCCCTTGATCGTATCACATATTTTTATTCGAAATTGAAAATCACATAAATTACTGATTTTAGAAACATACTGACAGAGCCTATCAATTGAAGGTTTCTAAAAGATCATTAAGATTACCATATATTCAAATATGTTTTTGATTGCAGGCAGCAGCCAATAAGCAGAGAAGGTTAGCAGAACAACTCAGTCCAGTTATTAGTGCACTGTGTGTCTTGTCACGGACAGAACCAATCATACGAAGGTTTCTTAAAGAACAGGTAATGTGAAAGATCCACTCGGTGATTTAAAAAATATTTTGTCTCAATATTCCACAAACTGATTAATTGGTATAAAAGGGAAGTTTGATCATGATAGTTTATGCTTATTTCATAAGCCATCGCAGCTATCCCCTTGTGTAAATGAAGAGTTCAGATAATATAATTTGTCAATTATAAAGAACATAAGAAAATTTGTTCTATTTTTTATCATAGGTTCAACAAAATATACATTGGATTATTTAAAGAAGGGTGCAATGAAAAACTAGCTTTATTCGCCATTGAAGTGGTTACGTAATTCTCTTGGATACCGGATCACACCATATACTTTGCGTGGTGATTGTTTCGATCATGGTTCAATACTTAGGCGCGTGATCCAGTTGACATGGTAACATTATGTAACTTCGCTGGCGAATAGGGCATATTTTGGTGACCGTGATGCAAAAAGTTTGAAAATAGTGCATATCGCCTCTTGCATTTGTCAATATCACTATAGTTTCACAACATTTTGTTCAGTAGCCTCCTATATTTATTTATACCAATATATTTTCTTCTATTTTATTGCAGGTTTTACCACCATTAGATGCCAAAGAAGCAGCGTCCCTCCCAGAAGAAGGAAACACCTTGCGTAACAAGTAGGCTATTACATTGGAAATCTGTACCCCCTGTGGAAGATTACACCACTATCTGAAGTTGTACCTTATGATCATTGTCAAACCAGCTGGATATTTTGTACCAGTTGATTAGCAGTCCGAGTGTAGTCCCACCCGTTTTTTAGGTGAAAATTTGTCAAAATTGGGGCGTGGGATTATACTCGAATTTCAAAATTATTTTTTTTCCAATTTCTGGAATTTTTCGAAAAAATGGGGGGACTATGCTCGAACGTAGGACTATACTCGGACGAATACGGTATTATTTATTCAATTTGTTTTACGAACTGTGACATTCGGTTTAAAACTTGCCAGGGGGATTTGCAAGATTTACTTGTTGTATTTACAGGTGTTTTTTTTTAAGAGAGCAGATATTGGTGTATTCAACATCCCTGTTTTAATTGTTTCCTACACCAGTTTGATTTGCCAAAATATCAATTAGGCTTATTGGGTGAATATATGGTCGAATCCAACCAAAAGTGTACACGGCATGTTCAGGGCTATAACTTAAAAGTGTTAATCAATTGGCATTCGCTTTTTGTATTGTGTTTATTCCCTTGATCATACGCTTCACGCCATATATAATAATACCCCTTCTGTGAAAAACGTAGACACAGAGACCCCAAAACATGCTATTTTTACCCATTTTTTCAAAATATTTCTTAAAGTATTTTTAAAAACATCTAAATCAGTTATGAAAAGAAGTCATTGGATTGAATCTAAATTGATTTCCTGAAAGGTGTGTATTCAAAGATTGCCTGTTCAATTTTTCACATATTTGTACATAATTATGAATTTTTGTGATAATTTTTTGAGTGGTATTTTTTACATTACCTACTAATACAATTTTTCATAGCAGTAGATATATCTTTAAAAATGGAAATCACTAATAAATGCAAATTTATACAAGCTTTGATATGTCCAATACTGAAATGCATTGCATTCGGACATCTTTATTATTTTGTTTAGCTGCCAGAAATTCTAAATGGCACAAAGGTAGGTTTGGTAAAAAATATGCATTACCTCCGAATACATGTTAAAAGCTGTGTCATTTCCACAAACTGAGAGAATAGTAAACAATAGTTAAGCAATAGGTGCAGGGTAATACACTCTTTATTTCTACCAAGTTTCAATAGCTCATGCTTAAATATTTCTGAGATGTCAACAATAAAAGCAAGTATTCAGAGGTAAATTTCGGTAACCGAATGTTACCTACTTAATACAATTTGACATCATGACAGTATTGTGAAACACCGCCATTCATGCCAATGCCCATATTGGTACATAACGAAGGCCTGTATGTTTGCTATCAAATCATATGTCAATGAAAGTTGCGAATTCACATACATGCCCACCATACAAAACTGAATACGGCTTAATTGTTGAAAAATATGTACTGAAATAGGCGACGGTCTGCTCATTTGAAAGAAAAATCAGATTCAAGAAGATTAGAAGGGGATAAATACTTGGATTTGTCAACTGTCATGTGTGCTTCATTTTAAATTGATTTATTCTAAGGTAACTTTTGACGTTTTCGCTAAGGTTACCTACGAATACCATGGAAAAAACGACTGTTCTCATTGTCTCATGATCTAGACAACACAGTGATGGACCCTGGTATAAAGCTAATTGTAGTTGCCCTCAAACGAAAGGCCACAAGACGTAACTGATTCCAAGATGGACTTCACAAGTCTGCAATAACGGTTTTAAGCAATTTGTGTGCAATTACAAATTAAAGTCACTTTAGTGCCTTTGTTTCTTACTTCAATCCTCTTTCAACCGCTGTGAACCGACATTATTAATACATGATAGGGTCTAAAGTATCAATAAACGCATAAAAGAAAATAATACATTCAAAGTGCTTTATAAAATGAAGTTTTGATTGCGATATCAACCAAAAGTCTAATTCTTACCTACAAATACCGAAATGTTACTTACGAATACAACATAATACATGACATGTGTAATGAAGTGTCCTTACCAATAGAAATTAATTGTCAAAAACTTTAAGCGGTACCCCAGGACACTATTATTACCCATATACGGATTCATTCAACAATTATTTATTATGTAAAATGGCTGATTAACTACTTGTATATCAAAATGAAGTGGTCAAAATCTTGCTAAAAGCATCAAAATTTTTTTGATCTAAGGTAATTGCATTTATTCATTTGGACGCACCATCTGAAAGACATCTAAAACTACCATTTTATTAATTCATTACCATAATAGCAAAATTTAAACCTCTAAACTCAATATAGATATTGTTAAATCGCTCATGTTACCTACTTAATACCGGGTTTCTTCACCTTTTCATTGTATAAAGCGTTAGGTGTATGCGTATAATTCCTAATATTCTTGAAAACATATATCCTACTCGTTTTATACAATGTGTAAATTGATTCATACTCATTTGATAAATAAAATACAGAAACTTACCTAAACTTCATTTTCAAAAATAAACTAGCATAAATTGACTAAGATTATAATGATCGCGTTATAAAAATAAAAACAAATATTTTCTGGTTGAGCTAGCATTTACCTGACACCCTGTGGTCTACATTACACGAAAAAAGCGTTAATGGGAATATTCCATTTGTTTTAGGTTGATTAGTATTGCGATAGTGAAAGCATCCTAGTGGTATTCGTAGGTAACATTGGGTTTTGACATCACATTTACTATCACACGTCCTGGATTTATTTTTCAAGATTAGTAATGGCACTTTTGGTTCCTATAAGGCCAATATGTCATCAATCAATGGGCAAAAGGAAAAAATTGTGGAGACATTTTTATTACGGACTTTTATTTTTGGCCCGTGGACACTTTTGGTTGGATTCGACCATATGCATTTTGCACAGGAACAGTAAAAGCTTCTGAATTATTAATGTCATATTTGAAACTCTCAGAAAGTATCCATTAGGATACATGTCTTATGCCTGTGCTTAGTACAATATAAATTACTGCACGCTTTTTTTTGTATTATTAGTTTTTTTTTAATTATTACACAATATTTATAGGGCACTCTACAGGGCACACAGCATCTTACAAAATGTCAAAACAATAAAAACAAAGCTGAACACAAGAAACAATAATACAAAAAATATGTGCAGAAAAGTATATTATTTACAATTTTACACTGACCGAAGGCAACACAACAATACATTTGAAAAAGTTCAATTACAGTGCTACATACTTACTCTAATTAGTATCATAGAACAATGTACATAATGGATTTGTTCTATTAAAACAATAAATGATTTGCATTTATACGGCGCCTTTCACATGTTTTACGTGTATCAAAGTGCTTTACATATATTCTGTTGTCAACTGCCATACAATATATTTTCTCCAATTTCATATATTAAAATTTACATCTTTTTGTATAATTTAGTCAGTGTTCGATTTACCACCTGCACGCCTGCACATATGCAGGTGACTTTGTGGTGCAGGCAATTTTTCAAATGTACCTGCACAAGTGCATGTAGAATTTTAGTAGTAAATTACAGTTGGAATCAGAAACATACATGTATAATGTACATTTAAATCAAAGAAGTAATATAAATATCCCTTACGAAATGACACTGGTTTTACTTTTCATCTGTAAAAAAGATGATTAGTTTCATGGCACAAACTTCTTATTTTATATGGTTAAATTGTGTGCAAGTTACTTTCACTTTGTGCAGGTAGATTTTCTATGTTACCTGCACAAATGCAAGTAACTCTTTTATGGTAAATCGAACACTGAATATATTATTCTTTAAAAAAGCTGAAATTTGTTGAAAAAGTCATAATTGATGCATCAAATACATGAGGTAAAATAGACTACAACATTGTCTCCATTTCATTGTAAGAATTCTGGCTAAACCGATCTACAAAATGATTTGATACTCGACTTACAGTAGCATAGAGCATTGGATTCAGTACAGAATTGATTGGTAAAGCAAATACTATGACCCATGCAAACCATTCAGGAGGGAGTTCCTTTACTCCAGTCTGTGCTAGAATACCCAATGTAACTATTGGAAACCAACACATGAGGTCAGTCAACGCAATGGCACCCATCTTTATAGCCATTTTCAAATCAGTTTTGAGCAAGGAGAATCCCGATTTACAAATGTTTATGAATAAGAGTATATAACATATTGCAACTATGAAACATAGCAGAAAGTTAAGGCCAAGAAAAAGCCCTATTGAAAAATAGTTCCCAAGTTTTGAGCCAATTTTAGTAAAGTGTTGTAGCTTGATATCCTCTACCTTGTAAAAGGGTGTCGATATGGTAACATTGGTACTGTTTGCCTCGTATATTTTACTTCTGGCCAATGGTAACCCAATGCACACATCAGAAAACTGGTACAAATTATCATTTTGAAAGAAAACAGTAACAGTACTTAATGCAAAAGCAGCAACCCATGCAAATGTCGTCATAATTACCTGTGTCCTTTTGCCAAATAGTTTTTGTGTTATAAAGATTTTGCGAAATGCCCAAAGTCTATCTACAGCAATGAGAGTTAGAAAGAAGAGCGATGCTTCACTTGATAAGACTGATAGAAATCCTGCAAATTTGCAAAGCGTACTGTTTCGCCAATGTTCAGCATATGAAGGAAAATACTCAATATAGTATTGATCAACAGATGCAATAACTAACAAATACAGACCCATCAGTGAATCTGCTACTGCTAAGTTGGTGATAAAAACAACTTGTTTCACTTGCTTTTCATCTGATGATTTAGACCTTATCTTTTCAAATCCCCAAACAAAAACTACGATGTTTGCAAAAAAAGCACAAAGGCCAAAAATCCATGTACAGCATTTAACTGCAGTAGAAGGCAGAAGCTGCTTACATGTCAAGTAAGGCGATTTCTCATATTTCGGAATACATTGAGACTGGCTTGACATTTCGAAAAAACAACATGTTGCTGGGTTGTCTAAAAAAACATAACTATTGTTTTGTAGAGTCAATTCTAGGAAAGAGTTTGTTGTTACTTTTGTAAGATTATTGTATTCGAGGTCTAACAATACCAATGTGCTTAAACCGGACAATGATTTACTGTGGATTTGATTCAATTTATTATTGTGAAGGTCTAGAAGTTTTAAATCTGTCAAATTTGCAAACTGATATGGATAAAGTCTGCTAATTTTGTTTCCATGCATATTTAGGAACTGTATTGGCACTCCAGTAAATTGGTGGAAAATATCTTTTGGTATCTCAGTCAACTTGTTGTGAAATAGGTCTAGTGATCTTAAGCTTGTGAGGTCTTTAAATAAAACTGAAGCTAACGATTCAATTTCATTGTTGTCCAGAGACAGTATCTCTAACTTGGTCAACCCATTGAAGAGGTCCATTGGAATCACATTCAGTCTATTGTCAGTCAGTGCAAGCTGCTGCAATTGATAGAGATCTCTGAATACACCTGATGGTAATGATTCAATGCTATTGTTACCCAGATTTAATATCTTTAACTTTGTTAACCCATGGAAAAGGTCACTTTGAATTACCTTAAACGTGTTGCCGTAAAGAAAAAGAGTGCTCAATTGATGAAGATCATTGAATACACCTGACTGTAGTGATTCAATTTTATTGTATGTCAGAGTTAAAATCTCTAACTTTGTTAACCCATTAAAAAGGTCCATTTGAATCACAGTAAGTTTGTTGCCATATAGCCCAAGGCCTTGCAATTGATAAAGATCTTTGAATACACCCGATTGTAATGATTCAATGCTATTGTTACCCAGGTTTAATATCTTTAACTTTGTCAACCCATTGAATAAGTCACTTTGAATCACCGCAAGTTTGTTTTCATCCAGAAAAAGACTTTGCAATTGTTGAAGATATTTGAATACACCTGATGGCAATGATTCAATGTTATTGTTTCTTAGATTTAGTATCTCTAACTGTGTCAATTCATTGAAATGGTCAATGCTTATCTTCTTCAATGCATTAGAATTTAAAAACAGCTGTTTTAAGCTACGAAGGTCAGTAAACAGGTTGTTTGGCATGACTGATAGATGGTTATGTGAGAGAATTAGTGATGTCAATGTAGGCTTTATGGCAAATATAGCTTGGCTGAGAAAAGAGAGTTGATTGTTAGCGAGTGATAAATGGGTCAAATTCTTTGGCAAATCCACATGAAAGCTTGGAAAAATATTTGATGCGAGATCCAACAAAAGCAGTTCATCAGGAAGGTTTGGTATTTCAGATAAATGACAATTTGGTAAAGACAAGACCTTTAAGCTTTGCATGCCAGAAAATATATCTGGTTCTACTTCTTGAATAACATTTGTACCTAAATACAGTACTTGAACAGTAACTAAACTATGCAACCAACTATTCGAGATTGAACTTAACTTATTTACATTTAACAATAACCGTTTTAAAGCATACAAATGTGAGAAAGAGCCGGTTTCTATACTTGAGATTTGGTTAAAAGAGAAATCCAACGTATGAATGTTTTCTAAACCTTTGAATATACCTGGTGCAATGGTACTTATCGTATTCTGGCTTACCAGTAGAATGATAACATCTGATCGATTAGCGAAGCTGTGGGGTTCTATGTGAGTAAGTCGTCTATCAGAGAGGTTGATTGCGTTTGATCGATTGGCGAGGATTACAGTAGGTGGTCCACTCAGCAAAAGGACTCTCTTTTAACCTGTACACCTGGACAGTCTGCAAGGAACAACTGGAAATGTAAGGTACAGAAGCAGGTATCAGGACATTCTGGGAATTCAGCAACAATGATATCATCTGGAAGACCAAGGTTAAATCCAGGTAGTTCGTCTGGTGTGAGGTTTGAATCACCGAATGTTATCTTGAGAGATGGCTGGGAGTCTGTGAGTGCCTTATAGGTAACTTCCATATATGGAACGACATATATCTCATCAACGGGATTAACATTTTTACACTGAGGGAGTGAGTAGTTCTCTAATGCATGTAGGTTATCAGTATGAAGCCAGCTTCCAGGTTTGAAGTCATTTGCTGATGCGATTACACTGCTATCCTGTATTTCCAAAATTGAAGAAGCAGTCATGTTGATTTGAATGTTGCTACAATTAAGAACTATTGCGCATGGCTCTGCTGCTGAAGATCCAATCCAACCAAAAGTTTGATTGAGGCATTCCGATCCTGTTTCTTGCAGGACAAAATAGTCAAAAATAGACCACGAGGGCAACCAAAGTACATTCACAATAATTCCTTGGTCATTAGAGGAGGACACCACAAAGTCACAGGTCTGGTTCTCATTTGTCTGAATTGTAAGCGTATCATTATGAGGGAGATTGAAGTGTTGATTTTGACATCTTATGGTATCGCTGGTTTCAGGGACTTCAGACGATGCTACATCTATGGAGATTGTCACAAGTACAGACAAGAGAAGGTGAAAATAACGCCTGTATGCCATCATGAAAGTTGCAAGGAGATATCGAGTTTTTTTTTCTTGGGTATGTGTACTCAGGTTTTGAGAGATGTTTACTCCAATGCAAGTGTTTGTCAGACAAGTTATATAATTAATTCCATACCCTCAGTAAGCAATGTTGAATACTTACACCTAATAATTATTCTGTGATTAAAGTGTCTAGGTGCATTTGGTTGATATATTTCTGCAGATGTGACATCTTGATACTGCATTATATTTGTCACAATAACTATTGGCGTGTTCAGAGGGTCAAAGAATTCTTGAAAATTGGCGTATTTGAGAATTGCGATTCCTAAATTGATCCTCGACACGACTCCATTGGAGACTGGAAACCTTGAGTTTTGCAATGGCTTTGGAATTACAACTGAAAGCTTACCCTGACCTGACCTCTCTAGTGGCGTGTCAAATTAAACCAAATATAATTATACCAAGGTCATAGTTAACGCGCAGCACCCGAGAATTGCAAAATGGCTTGTTCACATTGCAGTAGCAATCAAGGACCACTTGAGGATCACTTGGTAATATTATTATCGTAAAATCCCCAAATATCTTTGGGATAAATTTGGGGACAAACTTAGGGTTTGGAATCTGCAAGACAGTTCACACGGTGGATTTCCCCGAGTTTCTGCTCAAGAACTGCATACCGTAAGCCAAAAGCCCTCCATGTGGATATGCCTTATGTGTCTGTTCAACCTGCTTGAAGTAGTACAACCTAAGTATTACTATTCTTTACATTCATGTCCTGCAGGCAAATACAATTTTCAAGGTCTGCCAGATTATAGTGAATGGCAAATTGGTACTGCACAGGAATGTTCTTTCAACTTTTCATCTGAGCCATTTCATCTCGCATAGACTGGTAATTGTGTTCATATCAGGTCACACACCTACAAGTCCATTTATGGTTGTGATTGTAGAAAATTCACATGTACCTTTTAAGTTCATTAATTTGTAAGAGTCCCAGTACATGCCTGTATGCGCTCAATTTTCATTCAGTTTCTTATATCTCACAATAGTCTAGGCTGGCAATAGTGTCAAATATCGGGTAGAGTCGACATGCACACAGGTCCATATGTGATCACTATCACAGAAATCTACATGCTTACATGTACACGTGAGAGAATAAGTTGAGATATATAGATCCTATTGAATACAGCGTTACTCATTCTCATTGAAATAAAATGTTGTCCACCAGGAGGCCTCCAGGAGGCAATTTGCATGATACTACAATAAAACAGGTGATAGGTATGAATGGTTGTGGAATCAAACTAGAGACCTGTCCCGCTGTCATGTTAGATTGTCCACCAACATAGCTGCCATTTCAATTGTTATGCCGTTCTGGGTGATTTATTTGATTGGGTGTATTGTATCAAGTTCCAAATCTGTGACTCAATTACATTACCTCCGCCTTAAATAAAGTTAGCATTTTCACTTCACAGCATAATATTGCAATGTGTTCCAGTGCCTAAAGTATGCAGTCAGTTCTCCAACAAGAAGTACAAATTGAATGAAATCTTGGTTCACACATACAAGAGTCTGCCTATGTTTCAGTCTCGGAACACTATAATCCTTAGCTGTATTCCCCATACACTTGTCACTATGACAGCAAGAAAGGATTAAGTCATTGGTATATCACCAGCGCTGTCATCTTTGGAGCCTTCATTTCACTTTTTGTATGGCAAAAACAGTTTTCTGAAGCAGGGGTTTGCTTTTCAATGTTGGAAACTTGGTTCGACATGTGTTGTATGTAGAGCTATAGAGTCATGACAGTCATTCTTCTTCCTTCTTATGCCTTATATCCGTCATCCCTACAGATCAAGTGTCTATGTGCATCAGTTGTTATGGAGCAAAAGTTTGCTGTCCAACATTGAAAATTTGGTACAATTTTAAATTATAGATGCTATGGTATCGTCCTTCTAAATGCTTTCAGTCCCAGAATCAAATCTTACCTAAATCAGGCATATAAATGTAGAATATGACTGAAAACTTGTTTCATGCAGAACAAGTGTCTACTTGCTTCAGTAATCATATGCAATGGGCTATTCCCTTTAAAACCCATACACCCCTTATGGAAGACATGACTTTAATCTTCCACACAGGGTGTGTGAATTTCAAATGGGTTTACCTAAATGGGTGACTCCATTTGAAATCTACACCCCCTGAGTGGGAGATTATGGTCATGTGCTCCGTAGGGGGTGTATAGATTTCAATTGGAATACCCCAATGATTGAGAATCCATATTTATTCTGTATAATATCGAGCATCAGATCAAGTTTGCAAGGTCCAATACCCACATACAATAATTCTGAGGCTGAGGCCAAAATACACAATGGCAAAACAGGTTTCACCTGGAATTGCCATTCAGCTTTGAAATCCTGGTTGTATGCCTTTTAATAAAAGTTTTATGTGAAATATGCCAGCATTGTCTGATACAATGTATGAAGTTGTATTATGTATTTCACAGCCCCCACTTTTCTCAAAACAAGTTGAGATTTTTATACCACTGGAAACCTGGCTACATAATGTTTATGTACACAAAATTTCTTGCAGATTAATATCGCAAATTTGTATTACGTTCTGGTTAACAGACCACTTTGACCTATGGAGCAGTGTAATACATATAATCAAGCATAAATCTCAAACACAAAATCGGAATCAACTGAAATTTTGGGAATAAGCTTGTATGTGGATATCTGCTGAAAATGTCATAAAAAGATGATGCTAGGATCACAAAATGTGACATGATCAAGGGGAATGAGTCGGATGTCACAAATGTTTTTGAGATATTGGCAATTTGTGTTCAAATTCTTTTGTTTTATATTGCTTTCAGCCATTGATAAATTGCTCATAACTTGGTAACCAGATGTCCGATTTTGATGTCAGGATTTGTCATCCGTAAACTGTCAGAAAATGATGTAAAAAACCTCTTATTGAAAATTGCCAACATGTGACTCATTCCCCTTGATCATGTCACAAATACTCCCTAAGTCATGTTTTGCCAGGGCCCAACTGGCACAAAGCACATGATATGCATATATTGTAGGGGCCCTGAAAATATATTGTGTTTATGAATTATTAAAAACCAATGAAAATTGGTTTAGTTTTATTTACAATGGAAAAAACTTACAATGCATGGATGATTTAACCCTGGGGCAATCCGGCTGTAGCTGCTGCCTCAAATGCACCAACTTTGGCACAAATGTAGAGTTTGATATGATGAATAATTTCGGCATGTGGGACAAAGTGAAATGTTTTAATATGAGTTCAGATATTTCAGTTGAAAATTCATTTCATTTTTGGTGTGACTTTCACCCAATTTTTACCAAAAATGTCCATATCTATGGATTGTTTGCAATGTTGACAAAGTAATACATATGTGGAATACCTACAGGATTTGCTCCCCCCAAGTAATTTAGCACAAAAAATAATTGAAATTAACTCACAGTATACTACTCTCTTTGATGGGAGCTTTGAAATTGTGATGTTTACAAAGTAATACATGTGGGAAATACCCACAGGATTTGCCTCCCCAAGTAATTTAGCCCAAAAATAATTGACATTAACTCACAGTATGTTAATCTCTTTGATGGGAGCTTTGAAATTGTTTTTGTAAAGTAAGGAATTAAACCATGATCGCTATGAATTAAGGTGATAAGTTTGCATCTGTTGTAACTGTCTGTCCCCCCCCCACCCCAAAATTTACCAAAGTGTACAAAAAGTCCCACAATTTCAGAATTTGAGAGCATAGCGAGCAAAAAAAAAGCAGGTTTCTACGTGTTTTTGGTCAAAAAGGTCCAAATTTTGGAAAGCAAGTCCACTTTTCACAAAATTGCCCCCCACCCTTGGGAAAAAAGTCCACTTTTTCAAAATCAGCACCCCCCAAAAAAAATCCTACATAAGGGCTTGGCTCTCTACCCCAGAATATCACTCCGGGCTGTACAGCAACACCACCAAACAACTGATGCCCAGTTATTAACCTATTACTAAGAAGATGTCTAATGATGTATTGAGAGTTATCCCACTGTTTTCTATTTACAGACTTGTACGACTCATGACCAACCCGTCGACAGATGTCAAAGAAGTTGTAGCAGATTTCTTATTTATTCTTTGTAAAGAATCAGGTAGGGGAATCATTTTTTTGCAGAAGATATATGTGTACATCCATATCAGAGGAGGCTTAAAGGCATTCCTACAATGCACTATGATTGGGAAATTTGATCAATATAACCTAATTTTAAAGGCAAAGTCCCCATTGCCACACACAAAAAATGGTAATTTTAAAACTGCAGCCAACAAGCTAATAGTTGAGACTTATGACTGATATTTGATTTTCTTACAGGAAACATTCATATTGTCCCACTGCATTAATTTTATTCCTAAGTCTCGATGTTATGAATGTTAAATAATAGGATGAAAACACCAGATATTTGCACACAATTCCAATGCAAGCCATGATCAACTGTACCACATGTGTACAAAAGCCAGACATACAAGGTCAGAAACCCCATTGGGTTGTGGGAATGTCTTTAAACATCCTCTGCATCCATATCAAAAGGATGCATTTGTCTGCTGCTACGTGTATACATAATAGCTAGGAATAGATACCGGACTCATCTCTAGTGGAGGTCACTTCAAATCATCCCCAAAGTCCCATGGTTTAGGAGTATACAGAGAATATACCTAAACTGTGTGACATGGGGATGTTTTGAAGTGACCTCCCCTTGTCAGAAGTCTGGTATTTATTCCTAGCTATTATGTAAAAAGAGAAACATGAAGAAGCCAACAAGTGCATTGTTTTGATATGGATGTACACATATGTGTATGTCCATGTCAAAAGGATGCTTTTGTCTGCTGCTACGTCTGTCTCTCTCCTAAGTCACCTCATATAGGAATACAGAGAACATTACTAAACCATGTGACTTTGGAATAATTTGAAGTGACCATTTGAGAGGAGTCTGGTATTTATTCCTAGTTTCAAAAGAAACACTTGTAGCAACACAAGTGTATCCTTTTGAAATGAAATATGCACAGTTATATACCAATGAAGTCGTAATTAGAGGAAGTGTTCAAGTTGTATCAAAAATGATTGTTACCCATACTGCCGATAAGTAATGCAAAATTGACTGATTCAAATTTCATTTGTGCTGTTCAGATTTCTGTCTTAGAATTTACATGGAAATATATTACAAAGTTTGTAGGTGTGGTTCAGGAGCTGAATGTTTTTATGCCTCCACCGCGAGGCATACTGTTTTTGCAATGTCCGTCCTTCCGTTAAGCTTCCGTCCCTTCCGTCCGGATGCGATATCTCGGCATGGATGGGCGGATTGACTTCAGATTTTCAGGATAGGTGGGTCATGGTCAAAAACTCTGGCTACTTTTTTTTTGGGTGAGGTTCAAGGTCATATACTGAGGTAAAAGGTCATTTGAGGTCAGAGGGCCCATTTTCCTTATTTACCTCTTTTCTCGGAGACTGGGGGTCGCATGTTCCTCAAACTTGGTGGGTGGGTGCATCTTGACCCCAGACAGAACAAGTTTATATTGGTTAGTGGGTCAAGGTCTCCTGAGGTCATGCAGGGGTCATCTGAGGTCAAATTAGCAAAAATAGTCATATGGCCATGAAACTTGGTAGGTACAGTCAAGATTTAGAGCCAAATTTTTGGAAGGTCATTTTGGGGTCACCCAGGGGTCATCTGAGGTCAAATTAGTAAACACTATCGTATGGGCATGAAACTTGGTGGGTACAGTTAACATTTAGAGCCCAATTTTTGGAAGGTCATTTTGGGGTCACCAGGGGTCATCTGAGGTCAAATTAGTATAAACTACTATATGGGCATGAAACTTGGTGGGTACAGTCAACATTTAGAGCTAAATTTTTTGGGGTCATCAGGGGTCACCCAGGAGTCATTGAAAGGTTGTTTTGGGGTCATCCAGGTGTCATCTAAGGTCAAATTCAGTCTCCTCTTTTAGGCTTGAAGCTTTGTATCAACTTGTGAATTCCACATCACTCCCTTTAGTGGAGGTGATCACGGTCGACGCTGCGTGAAGCCGAAAACTGCATGACATCCGAGAACCATGGTCCATCTAGTTTGTTTTGCTCTATTAGCATGCAAGCCAAAATGTCAGTAGTACACAATGCCAAATATCAGATTTTATACACTACACAGCATTTCAGATCAAGTTCTTAACATGCAGTGAAAGGATCATCTGCAAAAATGAAAAATATTGCCATTTTATCAGCACAGTATGGCACTGAAGCTTTCTTTAAAATCCATATCTCTAGATTTTATTCTCATTGAGGTAAAAGACTTTATTTTTTTGGAAAAGAGCAGACAAGACAACATTTGATTGTATTTCTACATGCTCATACTGTTTACTTTGAAAAATTCAGAAAATTCCATTGGTCATTTTAAAGAAATTAGCCTTTATATTAAGTACCAAAAATGTAGGTAATAGCACCCTCAACAGACCCTATATGTAAATACCAGTTATAGAAAAATAGCCAAAATAGCCCTAAAATTAAAATGCCTGATTCTTTTTTGCACACATTTTGCATATGATGTAGATTTAACAATGTAATGCAAGTGATGTCACCGCTGCTCTTCTAAATTCATTTATAAAATGTCTGCCTCAGACCTAGGTGCTGATATATGTTTGTTTGTTTGTTCCTCTTCCATAGTAACTAGACTGGTGAAGTATACAGGTTATGGTAATGCAGCTGGTATGTTAGCCAGGAGGGGTCTTCTTGCTGGTGGACAAGGCAATACAGATTACAGCTCAGATGAAGGAGATAGTGACACAGAAGATTATCTGGAAGTTAGAAATAAGTAAGTAGGATAAACACCTAACAAAGGGTATATTGGTCTAATTGCCACTCTGGGTAATAGCATATAGGCCTAACCATGCTAACAAAGTCATTTGAAGAGATGTTTATGTTTTATTCTTCTTTTAAAAGTCAAAATGGACAGTTTTCATAGAAAATAATGTTGTGAATATCAGTACTAGAAATAAGAACTGTAAATTAATGTCACTGCCATAGAATCCTGGGGATTTAATCAATTATTTTTAACAGCATTGCATGCTATTTGTTCAATAAAAGGAGCTTTTAAGCATTTTATTTAAATAAGTGTGGCGCGTATGGTTCATAGTGTGTCTATGGCAAGTGAAAAATCGCTCACAAGAAATTGAGTTTGGGCGAGCAGTGGTAGCGATGGAGTTGTTGTAGCGATGGAGTTGTTGCAAAGTAGATTGCAGCTCAGAGAAGGCTACATTTGCCACACAAGATTATCTTCAAGTTAGAAACATATTTTATCGGCGATGTAGTGATGTAGATGAAAGTGATGAATTTTGATGTACACATTTTGCACCAAAACTGATCATTTGAAAATGTATACACAGATCTTAAACTACATTGGATTCACACACAAACTTGACGGATTTTCATCTCCCGAACCATGATTTCGACATCTGAATTTATAAAATGAACTGAAATTGATTTTGTTTCCTTTACTTTTTAGAGTAAATCCTGTCACAGGTCGAGTAGAGGAAGAAAGACGGAATCCCATGGAGGGTATGACAGAAGAACAGAAAGAATTCCATGCAGCTGAACTAGCAGAAATGATTGATAGAATAACAAGGTAAGGAGTCTTTAATTAGGCTATTCCATTTAAAATCCACACTCCCCCTGTGGAAGATTTTGGAAATATGTTCCACATGGGGAGTAAGTGTTTCAAATGTAATTGGTCAGAGTTTATCATTTTGTAACTCATACTCCCCCTGTATTATGGCTTTACCTACATCTTCCACAACTGGAGTGAGTATTTCAAATGGAAGTTACCAAATTGTCTATTTGATTCAAAACTTATACTCCCTCTGTAGAAGACTTTAGCTAAATCTTCCACAGGGGTAGTGTGGATTTTAAATGGAACACCCAATACACAGTGTTATTTACTGACAAGTACTGTAACATATCCAAGGTATGCACTAACTCTTGGCAACCTTTTACCCACAAATCTTTTCTTCTTTTGTATATTTTGGTTCACTTGAAGTTCGGTTGGGACACATTTTGCTGGTCGCAGTATCGAGCCGCATGCATAAAGTTAATCACACAGTACACACACACATACATTGTACAAGGGCAGTTTGTTGACCCACTTGCAGCGCAAATGTGAAAAGGCTTTGATGTCACTACCGAACTTGAGGTGAACCAAGTGTAGTAATGAGTGTATGGACTCAAAATTGGACTCAAGGTTTCAAGGATAGTGCTCAGGGACTGTCTTTTGGAATTTGCAGGAGAACATTAAATAGCTTTTCTGGAGCCTTCAAGGAGAGCTATTTCGAGCATTTACAATAGAATGTAGGGAGAGAATGGTCAACTAAGCAGAGCTAAAAATCTCTCTCCTATATCAGATTTTAAGGAGAGAGAACGATTGCTCTCAGTCTCCTCAAAAGACAGTCCCTGAGTGCTTCAAGCCCCTTGACACTATCACTGTCAAAGATCGTCAGCTGATTGTGTTGTGTAATGTTGATGTATATTACTAACATATTGCTCATAGCGAAAATAGTATTTAATGTACCTGTTATAAAACCTTAAATATATGGTTGACTAGTATTCAAGTGTTAGTTATAGAAGCAGTGACATATTGGGGGAGATTAGCTTCCTGATGGCCCTTACCTGAATGGCCTACTTGATCTACAAGCGAGAAATGTGATGTGACAAAAACTGCCATTGTGCATCTGCTTTTAAGCTCATTCAACACCAAAATTTACATTGATTGTGGGCCAAAATGACTTAACTTGCTCAAACTGAGGCTATTGACAGACGTGTTGATACTACACTTTATTCCGTACAGTATTGTTATATAGGGCCATACATTATGCATTATAATGTACGAAAAGTAGCCTGGGTTTGGAAAAGTAACCTGGGTTTGGAAAAGTAACCTCAGATGCACTGTCTACAAAATGGTGTAAAATTTTCATGGGTTTTAAGTCCCATTAATCCTGTAGCATGTCAGCAGAAAGACTCGGCAGTCCTAAAATAAACAAATTCACCTGGTGTGCTTATAATGTGCCATTGAGCATATGTGACCTGCTACCACGAAATGAGCATAAAGTCGCAAGTTGGTAGTTTCGAGACATTCCAACTGTTGATGTTCTTTGTTTGAAGACACCTGTATTGGCAGTGGTATGTCCTTTGTGAATGGGGACCTAATATGCTTTACTCTGTATTAAATTCTGTCGCTATTCACAAAGAATATACCACTGACAATACAGGTGTCTTAAAACAAAGCACATCAACTGAATAGTTAAAGCATCTCAAAACTCTGAACTTGCGACTTTACGCTCATTTTGTGGCAGCAGGTCACATAAGGGGCAAAAATTATAGACATAACTTCTTTATTTTTTTAATACCCCCTTGAAAACTACACGTAAGTAAGCATTTAATACTGCCATGTAATAGCTGTGCATTTATTTGTTTTCCATTTGCAGAGAGGGAGTTATCAAACCAATGTCAGTGTCTCCAGACGGCAAACTAGTACCAATGGATGAATACATTGCAGCAACTCGTAACCAATGGAGACAAGCGTTAGAGGAAGAGAGTGAAGAAGATGACGATGATGACAGCGATGTTAACGATAAGATTAATGTTAAGGAAACGGGAAACCGGGCAAGAGTTAAAAGATGTGTGTGTAGTTCTGATGATGTATGGATGTGCGATGTGTGATAATGTCAGTGTCATGGGACTGCTATTTTGCTGCTTGTTCTAGCCATATTGGTCCGATTTCTCAAAGCTTGGCTAGTCTTCAGGCTTCCTAAGCCAGCAGGCTAGCCCTACTAAGTGGATCCATATTATTGATTCATCTTTCTAGGTGATGTACAATGTGAAATTGTAAGCACTAGGATATAGTACTAAGTGAGCTTAAGCATGGTGGCTTAGGAAACCTGACCACTACCCATGCTTCTAGAAATTGGCTCCAGATAGATTTTCATTGGAAAAAATCGGCATATAATGCATTGTGTAAAAAAATCTTAAACTCGGAGACAGAGATTTTTAAAAATCACAGTGTCTGCCATCACCTGCCATCAAACTCCCCATGGACACTTTTATTGGTGATCATGTGAACTTACGCATTGGGCTATTGCAGTTGAATTCCATACATCCCCTTTAGAAGACATGACCTCAATCTACCACACAGGGGGTGTAGATTTCAAATGAAGTCATCCATTCAGGTAACCCCATTTGAAATTCACACTCCCTGTGTGGAAGGTTAAGTTCATATCTTCCATTGGGTGTATGTATTTCAAATGACATAGCCCAATGTCACTTTCCCTGGGTATGATATGCAAAGCAATCATGAGCTGTAGGGAGTTTCAGTGGCACAGTGTAAGTCATCCAATCATTGGAATCAATCCCTTAATCAGTCCTGGTTCCCTCCCATTGGCATTGATAGGGAACTAGGACTGATTAAGGGGGAACAGAAGGTACTGGCCATTTTTTGGTATTTTTTCTATGGAACCTGTCAAATTTTGTCTGATATGGGAGGCACATGCCCCTACATGCTGTGTCACTGAGGAGTTTGATTGAAAGGTGATGTCAGCTGTGACATGAGTTTTTTTTGTTAATCTCTGTCTTTGAGATTAAAAATGTTATCCATTAAAACAGTCTGCACGAATGCACAGTGGTCCAGATTTATGGACACAATATAGCCTGTCTCCATCCATGTGCATGCATGAATACTGGAATATGTTATGAACGGAAAACAGACTTGCTTTTATTGGAGGAGTAGTGCAACCAAAGAGTATGTTATACTGAAGAGTCTAGCTCCAAATACCTGTCAACGAAAGGCGTTTTGGCCTGCCATTCTGTCTGAGAAAAATAGATGGACATTTTAGTATCAGTATTTCCTAGCTTGTTTTTCACATGATAAAAATAAATTATTGTTAGCAAAGTGGGTGGTCCAATTGTAACGTGTGGTGTTTTCTATGTACAAAAGAGGCCCATCACACAAACATTCTTATTACAAGTTTTGAGTTAAATTGCAGCAGTGGTTTGTATTCTAGAAGCAAACATGCGATGTTATCAAGCACAATGAGCCGTTTGTCAAGCAAAATTCAGTTTTCAAGTCTTTGGATGTGCGACTTTCAGAGTTTTATTATTTTGATAACACCTCCATCACAATTGTACTAGAGTTCCAAAGGTATGGTAATGTTGGTGTTACTCAGAATGACAAAATATAAAGGAACTTGAATACGGTTATTGGCTATAACCCAAGAAAAACCTTATGATGGGTCATTCCAGGAGAGGGTGGACTATTTTTTTTTGGAATGACCCAATAGACTGAATGTAAGACCTAATACACTAAATGCAAGACCAGGTTGATTAGCAAGTGGCATGTTTTGATTACGCGGCACCAATTAGCGGATCACATCTATTATCATGAATAAATATATAATTTAAAAACAAATTAAGTGCCATAGAATAGTTACAACGATGCAATGTTTGTTTGATAAAAAGGTTGCATTTTGCCTCACCAAAATGTCCTTTCACTGTTACTAACTTGATGGTAGCAGCGTGACTACTGATATTGGACTATTGTCATTTTTTGACATTTGCTTAAAAAGTTACCTTTTTCAGAGTCTTGATTAGCAGTAACATGACTGAAGGATTGTAAACATCACTACAATGAATGAAGACGACATGATTGTGTCGCAAGCTACGTCACTGCTAATCAAGACTCTGAAAAAGCTAAATAAATAATAACGGTAAAATATAATTTGATGGTATTGGTGACCAAAATGTTGTTGATGCAAACATGTTCCTTGCTAAACTCAATAATAGCGATTTAAATATTTTGATTCCAAAGTTAAACTACCTAGCTTGTAAAGAAAGCACAAATGGTGGTTTAGTTATATTCAAATACCAGAATCATGGCAGTAAATATAAATCTTTATATATTATTTATGTATAATGTCTGAGAGTATGTGAATGGCACCATGTTATTCGCCGATTAGCAGTCATCTCAAAACGAGATTTTACCCATAAAAGTGTGTGTTGCGTGTGCATACACCTGTCAAACGCATGCTTTGCAAAAGCCTTCTGGCACATTGCTAGAAAAGTGTGAGAAACGAAAGTGCACATTTTGCACATGCGTTTGCAGGGAGGACCTCATTTTGATAGCAAGATGGCGGATCTGTGCAAAAGGGTGAATAGGAATTGAAACAGATGATGTTGGGCTTTAAATCATTTTCTCTTGTCACCGAAAATCATGTTTGTTAATGTTTTCTGATTTTACTTTGGTTTGCGTCCACTTTAGCAAACAAATAAAAAAAGTTCCTAGTGCAATGTTACCCTGCAGCTATTCCAGTCAGAATCCATACACCCTGTTGGAATATGTGACCTTAATCTTCAACACAGGGAGTGTGAATTTCAAGTGGGATTACCTGAATGGATGACTCCTATTTGAAATCTACACCTGTATTGGAGATTAAGGTCATGTCTTTCATAGGGGGTGTATGAGTTTCAACTGGAATAGCCCAATGTGGGATGAACAGACTTGATGAATTATTTCAATAATCATGTGTATGAAGGTAGAACTTTTTTAATTGGTTACAAAGATGGGTATATCATGCATGGAGCCAATCAGAGATATGGTAAGAAATAGTCACTAGGGCTGAAGGTGATTATTGATGGGAGATCAAAAAGCTCTCTTTTGATTGGTTACTCAGATGATTTTGTCATGTAATTAACCAATCAGGGGCATTGTAAGAAAGGCAGTAGAGCCCATGGGTTCATTGATATCCAAATAAGACATGTCTTGTATAGAAATGTTTGGTTTCACCAACACACTTACGGCAGTGCATGCTCCAATGAGCACAGTATTAAATAGTGCATGTTGACTCAAAGAATTGCCATGTTCACACGTACAATCAAAGGCGATGCATCTGTACACGCTCAAAGTAACTGATAAAGTACTGACTGTCTCAAGGAAGCTAAATGGATTATAGGAATATCATCAAAAAGTATGTTCTAATTAGTATCTATTCTTTGGTTCATCTCAAGTTCGGTAGTGACGTCAATGCCTTTTCGTGGTTGCGCTGCAAGCGTGCTGAGAAACCGCCCTTGTATGCTCTGCGAGGTTAACTTTACGTGCTTGATTTGATACTACGCCTAGTGAAATGCGCACCTACGTCACTACCGAACTTGAGGCGAACCATTGTATATGACCAAAAATGTAATGCAAAGATGTAAATGTACAGAACAAAGATAAATAAGATTTATATAATTATCATGAGGAGAGTTGAGCAAAAATAGGGATGTAAGTTTTCAGACTTTTGCGCAATTTATATGACGGCAAAAAAGGCACAAGTTCAATTTTCGGGTAAAAGTTCAAAATTGCTGAGCCCATCACACAGCGTGTTGTCATGATTTATTGTTAAATATGGGACAAAAGTGCATCTGTGAGTACATTTTGATGCAAGACTATGATTAACTTAGTTCTTTAAATAGCAATCTGATATACGGAATTTGAGCCTGGAAGTGAGATATTTTTCTCACAATTTTCGGCCAATTTTAAGCTTACCTCAGATTTTCTTGAAAAGTGCAATGGACATAAAAAAAATGCAAAATTTGCAAATAACATGATGGCAAAAAAGTGCGACGCTTACATATATAACACTGTTAAACGCATTTTAATTTTGGTTCCAAGAACTTTGCCATAGCGATGTTTCTTCTGTGGTGAGTTTGGTGTAATTATTGTTTTATGCCCGACATCTTCGCCTTGAGGCATCCATGCATGTGTCAGTATGACAAGGAGTAGCTGCGCATGACAAAATTGACTCAAAAGCCACCGACTGCACTTGGTAAATGAGTGATGGTGGATTGGGCTATTCCAGTAGAAATCCACACTACCCCTGTGGAAGATTTTGGAAATATCTTCCACAGGGGGAGTATGTTTTTCAAATGTAATTGGTCAGAGTTAATCATTTTGAAACCCATACTACCCCTGTATTATGGCTATCTACATATATATCTTCTACAACTGGAGCGAGTATTTCAAATGGAAGTTACCCAATTTGTCTATTCTAATCGAAACTCATACTCCCTCTGTGGAAGACTTCAGCTAAATCTTTCACAGGGGTAGTGTGGATTTTCAATGGAATAGCCCATTGACTCCGATGTATATCTGAAAAACTAGAACACCTTTTGTCTTTTTCTGTAGTAAGCATGGTAAGTAAACCTCACCAATCTTGTGTATACACACCAAATATGAAGATGACTCTTTGTTGTATATAAATGAATATGCAGAGCTTATTTATAACATGTCAATGTTACAATTTTTTTGTAGTATCATTTTTTCTTTTTTAAGTACCTTAAATTTCTACAGAGGTGTGTGTCTGTGAACGTATATAATACTTAAGTTGTGATTGGGCAATTCCAGATGAAACCCATACACCCTCTATGGCAGATATGACCTAAATCTCCCACACAGGAAGTGTAGATTTGAATTGGAGTTGCCATTCAGGTAACCCCATTTGAAATTCACACTCCTGTGTTGAAGATTAAGGTTTTGTTTTCTACAGGGGTGTATGGATTTCAACTGGACTAGCCCGCTTTTAAATAGACCTCGCATAAGTGGTTGTATAGTATATATACAATGATTGGTGAATGACAGTCTCTGTCATGCAGTTATCATTATTTCAGTACATAATTGCCCTGTGAGTACAAGAAGCCGTGTTAATGTGAGTATGATGACATCATTTTGTGAATACCCTTCATGAGTTCGCCCAGTATCAAGACAGGGATTATAGACGAATCCAACAAGCCAAGTCATGGTCAGGATTTGGTCGGCCATTACTGGGTCCCCAGTTTGGTGTAGCAAGTACCCAATTGGGTGGATTAAAGCCGCTTAAATCGATGTTAGATTCTTTTGTGTTGTAAACTGTCATCATTCTTTTGTGTACATGTAACACAGGTGATAGAATGCAGTTTAAAATACCCTCCAAGGCCGCATCATTTCACATTTTAGGTGAGATTGAGCCAACGGGGACCCAGCTATGGCTGCCATTGAGGTGTAGGAATGCGTGAAATTGGATTCGTCTATAGAACTTACGGAATAAAGTTGTCTAATCCCTCAATGAAGTCTTGACAATGAAGTAATTATGTGTATGCATACATTAACTTTTATCAATATACTGATCATTGATTGTTTTAAAAATTAATGACTGTCAGATTAGATATGTAAGGTATGTAACGAGAAATCAATGTTATTGAATATTGAATTTTTTAAATCAATATATAATTTGCTTTTGCTATTGTTTTGTAATTTCACAACTTTTGTCAAAAGATTCAGATTGGAAAAAATCGAATGTATGAATCTGTAAACATGTTTTTTATTTTGTCAGTGGTGCTGCTTTTGTTTTTGTATTGTTAAAGTACCACTATACTTTTATTATCAATACCAGTTTTGAGCCATTATTTATTTTGTATTAACCTGTTTATGGATAGTGGGATATTTTTATGTCGTTTTCATTTTCGCTTTGTTCACAGTTAAAGGCTCTGGTATGAACGTTTCGACAGCATATTATGGGTAAAGATATTAAAGTTGCCATTCTGAAATTATGGGGTTGGGTATGAACGTTTGGACAGTATTTTCTTGGGACATGAGAGTACATCTGTCACTACATCAGACGTAAAGAATGAATTCTGATATCAAATAATTTTGATTTTTGAAATTTGAGATATAATACAAATTTTATGACAAATTATTAAAATTTGAATTTTAGATATTTAACAGTCCTTGAAGTAAACTTTCTAAATCTAATGATATGTACTTTAAGTGTATGTAGCTGGGATGAAAAGCCGACGATCAATTGAAAATTTTGACCTTTCATATTGAAAAAAAATACCAATTTTTTGGTGTTTTTGGAAAAAATCTTTAATACTAAATTTTAATGAATTTTTTCAGAAAAATTTCAGAATGGCAAATTTAATATCTTTACCCATAACTTTAATATGCAGCTGTTTCAAACTACTTAATTGAGAAACACACTCTTCAGAACAAATTGCAAAATATTAATACAGCTCAAATATCCCGCTATACAGTAATAAATGGGCTGTCCCAGTTGAAATCTATACACCCCATATGGGAGACATGACCTTAATCTTTCACACAGGGAGTATGTATTTCAAATTGAGTTACCTGAATGGATGAGTCCAATTGATGTCTATACCCCCTGTGCGGGAGATTAAGATCATATCTTCCATAGGGGGTGTATGGATTTCAAATAGAACAGCCTACTTAGAGATAGTGATCTGTATCCATCAAACTATATATCAATCATTATTGGTTTTTATTATGCACTAAAACAAAAACAAGTTACATTAAGGGCCAGTACATATGTAGGTCAAGATTTTGCATGCATTGGGTTATTCCTTTTGTAATCCACACCCCCACTGAGGAAGATTTTTGAATTCCAACCAAATTCAACAGTTTAAATTAGTCCATCCAAATGGTTTATGGAATGATATGAGGCCGTAGTGGTCAGCGACAACCTGTAGTGTGCTGAGGCTTGTGGATCAACGTCATGCGTAAAAGGTGTGGAAGATTTTGGAATTTCAAACAAAATTGTCTGATAAAGTGAAATTTCAAATTGAACTGCCCATCATGCAAGTAAAAGTTGGATCAGTTTTGAGCAATTCAATTGCCAGGTTGGTAATTTCTGTAGTCTGAAAGAAACCCCACTGGTTATTTTGGAAGTTTAACATGGAGTTCTATGGAGGACTTAATGTCTGAAAACGACATGTCAAAATTGCTCTTTTGACTGACAAGCAACAAATTAAACCAATTCCGTAAGTTAAGTCATTGGGCGGGAAAAACCTGTGTTTGTGGCCTCTGAATATGTGTAAAACAAAATTGCCAACCACTTACATAGGAGGTTTTGTTTCAAGCATGTTCAGGACCAATGACATGTGAGGTTTTTCCTGCCAATCATTACAAATATTGGGGTTGGAAAACTTCAACCAATTTCATAAGATTGTACATTATGGTTGCAAGGTACAGCTCAAATATATGTATAAACAGTAAAGTATGTAGGGTAAATTATTTATGTTATAGCTGCTGGCAGCACCATTTCTTTTGCAAGCTTTTATTTGTGATGCAAATAAGTTGGATGTTGGTGAAGTTGACTTGGAGAAAACATTAACCCCATGAGAACTACCTGCCTATTGGTCAAAAAGAAGTTTTCATTATCAATTGGACCAATTGTTAGAATAATTTCACCACACCAAAAAATGGGGTGAATTATTTGCAAAACTCCATTCTGATTGGGGATTAAAATGAAGATATCATGTAATTAACCAATCAGAGGCAATTAGATCCGCAGGGGTTCAAATAGTATGCAAGCTCTTTTGATCATCAGACACTCTTTAGACTGGATTCATGTTTGGAATCATGGATGCAAATGTTTTGCCTCAAAAAATGTGAGGCCCAAAAAAATGTTTGTTGTCTTCATACACCCTGTGAAAGATGGAGTAAAATGGTTGTCTTACTCTGTCTAAAACTTAACCCCATGAGAACTACCTGCTGATTGGCCAAAATGAATATTCTGTCTAATTTTGAACCAATCAAGGAGGGTATTAATCAGATCATCTGTAAATGCAAGTTTGACCATAAATAGTTTATTTAAAGCCTAGTCATAATGGCAATCGAAATGAGCATTTCAAGTTAACAACCAATCAGAAATGCTGTTAGAAGACTAGTATTGTCCAGGGGGTTAAATGGTTGTATGCTGTGAGAGTAAACAAATATTAACGTCTATGAGTCAGAAAGGGTGAGTGGAATGAAATGGAATGGAAAAATACATCTTTCACAGAGTGATCATATTTGTTTCGATCATTACAGAAATTTAAGACCAGTTAATTTTTGTTTTATATCACTCATACATAAATTATATTACCCTATTCATTCCATTAACCACCTAGAGCGCTTAACAAAGTCATTCGGGGGTGGGGGTTTATTTTTTACATTGTTTACATAAGGCCAAGTAAAATAAAAAACATGTTTAACGTCCGGGTTTTTGAAAAAAAAGGAGGAAGAGGGGGCTTTTTATTTTCTATTTTTTATCGCAAAATCGGTGTAAATACCCATAATTAGAGCTGTTTTAGCGGTATACAATAATGCCTGGAAAAGGGAGGCTTCTTTTTATTTGTTGTTATGAGAGGTAGCCCCCTCTAATTATCACAAAACCTTCCAAAAGCGTTTCTTGTATATTAGCAAGGCTATAGAAAGCATCTCTATTCCTAGACATATTTTTTGAAAAGTTATAACTGAATTTCAAAAAATACAAATATAATTGAAGAAACCTCGAAAAAGGAAGCGGGAGGGGACGTGAAACATGTTTATTTTTTTATTTGGCCTAATTGCATGCAATATTCACCCATCATCGTCAGTGTGCCATATGTTTCAGATTTGCATGGGCAGTTAGGCACCAGAAACAAATTTATTTGATCTTTGGATCGACCGTCGATGTTGCTTCGATGCTTGTTATTAATGAACTGACAAGTAATTAATCAGAATTAATGGTAAATTTATATTGGTCAATATCAACACAGACAAGGATTCATATGTTATCACAATTAACAATGGTCAATTAGTTGATTTCATAAATAATAAGGATCGACCAAGCATCAATGGTCGATTGAAAAATCGAACAAATGTGCTTCTATTGCCTTAAATCAGTTTGCTTGAAGTAACTGGGTGGGCAATTATAGGGGCATGGGCGGTTAATGGAATGAATACAAATAATATTTAAGATAAGAAATCCATTATTCATCAACACGCTTAAAGGGTCCACCCCAGAACTTTAGAACCAAGTATGCTAGACCTTTGGTGTTTTCAGTATTATATAGCCTAATATTTAATAATTATAGTAACTCAATTTTCAAAACTGCTTACTATGGCCCACATGGAGCAAACCGTGTCACATATAAAATGGCATGACAAACATTTCCATCTGAATGAGTATGCAGGGGTTTAACTCAGGGGTGTAGCCAGGATTTTTTCAAAAGGGGAGGGGGCAGGCAAAATTTGACTTGACAATAGTTTGAGGAAAGTTTTTCTGATTTTAAAATGTCCTGTATATACAACGACTAGTGAAATACATAATTTGTGAAAAAAAAATATATGTCTGTGATGTGAATGTTGTATACAAAGATTAAACAAAAAGTAATATGTATGCTAATGACCAAGATTCTAAGAAATAAATTTCTTTCAACTGTTTTGTTATAAAACTGATATACAAGTGTTATTCTCTTCTGTGATTTAATTGACATTTGAGGTACTGTTTCTTTCTTTGTTGAAAGATTATTTAATTGCTGGCAGGAAAACCTCATGTAATTTGAGTTATTTGACATTGTTATTTGTACATTTTCTGTAACAGTGACAAAATGACTTGTGTACCACAGAGGTTATCCATTTACTCATGTGTGACTTCTAGCAAAAGGTGCTGGTTCCTGTAGTATTCCTCATTCAGACCAATCCAACCTGCATGACTTTGGCAGGCTATTTTGAAACCGTCATGGTTGCACATGCAGGTTCTTATTTTGAAATCCTAAACATTGTCATTTTGCAAGGTACCACAAGAATTCTATATCTTTTATAAACTTCTATAATACACATCATCATGATTAGATCATTTCTCCCAACTTGATTTAAAAATACCATACGTATGCAGTTTTGTTACGGTTACCGAAAATGAACAGTTTTTGGGTTTTTTTTGCATATCAGAGGTTTTTCCCGCCAAGCGATGTTTATTACTACAGTGACCAATGGGCTATCTCAGTTGAAATCCATACACTCCCCATGAAAGAAATGGCCTCAATCTCCCACACACAGGGTGTAGATTATAAATGGAGTTGCCCATTCAGGTATCCTCATTTCAAATTCACACTTGCTGTATGAAATTCAACTGGAATAGCCCAATTAAGTACCCATGGTCAGCAACACAATGTGACACTCTTATGTCAAAAGGTACCTCATGTTGGCCACAATAGTTCCAAGATAATGAGTAAAGTAACAAATAATAAAGAAAATAATAAAAAAACATTTTGCATCATATCAAGTAAATGTTACTTCTTTTAAAGCAATGTATCATTTGTGACACGATCTGGTCCATGGGGGCCAAAGGCGGCAAATTTGAAACTGAGATCAAGGTAAAAATATGGAGTAAAAAACAATAAAATACATCAGAAAATAGACACCAAAAAATGTCATAACTTTAGAACCAAGTATGCTAGACCTTTGGTGTTTTCAGTAAATGATAGCCTATTGTATGTATAATGTAATAATGACAGTAACTCAGTTCCCAAAAATGCCTCCTTTGGCCCCCATGGACCAGATCGTTTCACATTTGATTTAAAAGCTTATTTTGTTTTGTCATCATGATACAAATCTGAATTTTGAATAATGAAGTACCTTTTGATGTAAAGCATCACATCCCATTGGGCTATTCCAATTGAAATCCATACACCCGTGTTAAAGACATGACCTTAATTTCCCACCGGGGGGGCAGTGGTATTTCAAGGTGGACACCATGCTTGTTTAAAAAAACAAGTAAAAAGGGTTGTTTTTCAGCATTGGGCAAGTACAGCGCTGTACCTGTTTAGGGTGTCAAAAATGCCAAAAATCAGGAAAAAGGGTATACTTTTCCAAGCAAAATACTTTCTTAGGGTACCAAAGTTTAATGGCAAAATAAAAAAGGGTGAAATAGGCTATGTTTGGCTTCTATCAGAACAAATCGTAGGGTAAAACATTAAGTAACATCAAACTACTTATATTAAACAAGAACCTGAACCTGAATTTTTTACTTCTTAGTGTTAAAAAAATGGCAAAATACTTGTTTAGGGTATGTTTTGCACGCGCTGAGTAATACTCGTTTAGGGTGCGTTTCGAGACTCCATACATGAGCATGATGTCCATCACGTAATGTAAGTGGCCCCACCGGGTCTCCCACACAGGGCAAAGCAAATTTCAAATGGGATTACCTGAATGGGTGCCTACATTTGAAACCTACACAATGTGTGGGAGATTAAGGTCATGTGTTCCATAGGGGGTGTATGGATTTCAACTGCAATATAGCCCATTAACTATTGTTGTGACTTTTCAGAATTTCAAGTGTTAGTTTACTATAGAGGCCCTGCATTCTTTTATCGATTGGCTCCAAACAAAGGATTTGAACCGGTGTCCTTCACCGTAGTTATGGCGGAGTGCAGTCCATTCAATCAAATGTTGTCATCAACCTATTTGATCGTAGTGCAGGGTTATGTGTGTGAGACTAACTGTCACGGTAGATTGCAATCATGCTTTTGTTGAATGCATTTGAGTAGTCCGCCATATTTATGGGATGATACGTCACATGCAAGGCCTCTATAAACCATCCCTATCTAACATGTGAAATGGGTTTTTCCAGTTGAAATCCATACACCCCCTATGGAACACATGACCATAATCTCCCACACAGGGAGTGTGACTTTCAGATGGGGTTACCTGAATGGCCGACTCCATTTGAAATCTACACCCCCTTTGTGGGTGATTAAGGTCATGTCTTCCATACAAGATGTACAGATTTCAACAGGAATAGCCCAATGCTTTACATAATTTAATTTGCTGAGGTGGTGCCCAAAAGACCAAGCAAAAACAGCTTTGTCCCCCTCTATTGACACAATACATTACAATAAGTTTAGTTGGGTGCTGTTAGGCAGTATGTCATAATCACAACAATATTGTTTTTTAATATTTACAAACACCAAGTGAAACAAAGTATTATACATGGGTTATGCAATAAAAAACTATATTGGTTAAAACTATATTGGTTCTGCAATATAAAAAATACTCTGAAATGACTCTGAACATGATTTGGAAAATAGATTTTGCAAAATTTCTAAACATATCGATATAAACCCAAATAAATTTCTGCCTGTATTGAACTTGATCAGAGTATAGACCACTTGACATGTGACATCATTGCCCAGCTGTATGCACATGAACAATGGCAATTTCTGTTGTTCTTTGCCCTTCAGTGTGCATACGCATTGTGTAGTTTGCTCAGGGCACGTGCAGGGCCGGATTACCATAGGGCCAGATGGGCTCGGGCCCAGGGCCCCCACATTTTTGGGGCCCCATGTATTGGGCCAAAATAGCCTACAAAAATTGCAAAATTCTGTGCGCACTGGCCTGTTTTATAGCAAAATCAGCTTCAATTCGGGCTAAAATAGTCTAAAATTGAAATTTTTTCGTGCGCTAATGTTGTGTGTCCACTTGAATGCATGTGCCTCCCTCACGGTTCGTTTGGGGCCTCCGAATTGTGGCCTGGCCCAGGGCCCCCAAAAGGTGAATCCGGTCCTGGGCACGTGCATATTAAATCACCAACCACAATTCATATAGTACAAGAAAGCTATTGAACAGTGTAGCAGTTCGTTCAAGCATATCAATAGACCAGTCCCTCGCCTTTGTTGACAATGATGTCAAGTGGTCTATACAATATTACCCAACAGGAAATATTCCCTTATTTTATGGTAAGCTAAATGGTCAGATGCAAAATGTGATAAATGCCATTATTCCAATTAGCATTTACCTACCTGCTTTATAATATTTGCAGCATTGACTGAATGTAAACCTGTCTTGTTGTATCCATTTCACTGCAGTGCATGTTATCTCCCATGCGCAATGGAAATGCGAGTATCTGTTTAACCCCCGAGAACTACCTGCCGATCTAACATTGCCTCTGATTGGTCAATTATATACATGATATCTTCACTTTAATCACCAATCAGAATAGTTTTTTGCAAATAATTCACCCCAACTTTTTTGTGTGGTGAAATTAGTTTAACAATATTGCTGATTGGTCCAATTGATAATGAAAACTTCTTTTTAGCCAATCGGAAGGTAGTTCTCATGGGGTTAATAAATGCAGAATGTGAAGAATATTGGAGAATTCTTGCATACAAAGTAAAGCATGGGGACTTTGTCTGTTGGTGCGCTATGTACCACTATCTATGATGATTGCATCACTTAAAGGAGTATTTCGTGATCCTAGCATCCTCTATTTATGTAATGTTTCATTAGATATCCACGAAAAAACCTATTCCCAAAATTTCAGTTGATTCCGATTTTTGCGTTCATGAAGTTATGCATGATTATGTGTATTACACTGCGCCATAGACAATGCGTTGTAATTTCGTTCTGGTGCACAAGAACGAAATTCAAATTTCACGATATCTTTGCTAAACTAATTAATCTGCAAGAAATATTTTGTACATAAACATTATGTAGCCAGAGGTTTCCAGTGATATAAAAATCTCAACTTTTTTTTGAGAAAAGTGGGGGATGAGGCTGTGGATCACGAAATGCCCTTTAACTTATTTCACAGTGAATCAGCACAATTGACATATATACTGCTTATGATAGTAAGGTCAGTTTTCTTGTGGGTCTTTTGTCCATAGTTGTTCCTATGTTTTGTAGCTGGGAACATATGTGACCATCCACCATGAAGTGGTAGTAAAGCCGGCTCTAGATCATTTTCTGTTTATTGCAGATTTTGAAAGAATCCACTTTAAAATGACACCTCAACCAGCTTCATCAGACATCTGAAAGTGAAGTTATGGTGCATCAAAGGTCAAATTCCTAATGTATGTTACATAGAAATCCAATAATGTTTTTGATTGTATCTCAAAATGGAAAATGCCAACTTTACGACCAGTTTGTGGTGGATGGGCACATATGTGACATGATCATGACATGACCCTGGTCAAAAATGAGTTTTACATATTTTTCTATAGAGGACATTTAGAGTTTTCAGAAACTGAAAACCCTCAGTTGATATGACTTTTCTTTACAAAGTTACATCAATTTATCAACCATTGAAA
Organism: Amphiura filiformis; assembly: GCF_039555335.1. Taxonomy (NCBI): domain Eukaryota; kingdom Metazoa; phylum Echinodermata; class Ophiuroidea; order Amphilepidida; family Amphiuridae; genus Amphiura; species Amphiura filiformis. The sequence continues at coordinate 25,019,589 of NC_092640.1, forward strand.
ACAATATAAAACAAAAGAAGTTGAACTCTTTCTTTGCCAATATCTCAAAATCAATATTAGTGATCCAACTCATTTCCCTTGATCGTGTCACATATACCTACCTGTCCATAATTTAGCTGGCAATGATTATTGTAAAGTGGTACTTGTTCTGAAAGATTTCTCTCAACAAATGAAAAAACCTTTCAGTGAAATGACACATCAATTAGCTCAATTTCTGTATAGTTTCTCTTTGTCCTCTGGTTTTCACATCTCATTCCAGGATGAGGAAGTCGTACATATCCAAGTCGTCTGATGACACTCTTTCAGGTAGTCTCTGTTTACATCTCATTCCAGGATGAGGAAGTCGTACATTTCCAAGTCTTCTGATGACACTCCTTCAGGTAGTCTCTGTTCACATCTCATTCCAGGATAAGGAAGTCGTACATATCCAAGTCGTCTGATGACACTCCTTCAGGTAGTCTCTGTTTACTGTATCTGAAACATCAAAATATGAAAGATTCCAACAACTCAATATATGTGTATTTATTAAATCAGCGTGAAAGTACAAAAAGATCTTTGGGTCAATTCAACAGTTTGAATCATAGGAAGAATTGACCCTGGAACCACTCAAGTATGATATGTGACATGTTCCCACAAAATGAGCGTAAAGTCAATTCCTAAGTTGGTGGTTTCGAGACCTTACAATTGTCGAGTTGCTGTTCTTTGTTTGAAGACACCTGTATATTCAAAGGTATGTCCTTTGTGAATGGGAGCATAATATGCTATACTCTGTATTCAATTCACAATTGACTATACAGATGTCTTCAAACAAAAAAAACAACTCCACAACAGTAGGAAAGTCTTGAAACTCCCAACTTGCGACTTTACACTCATTTTGTGGAAGTAGGTGACATATTATTAGTGTAAACATGCAAGACAATTTGTTTTCAAATCACCGCCTAATTGCTTGGCACAACTTACACACAAAAATTGAAAAGAAAAAAGAAAGCACAAATGAAACTTACCGTAAATCTGTGACACCTTCGTCTTCACAAACTGTCAGCAACTCCTCAAAATCATCCTTCCCAAGATCGATGCCGTACAAGCGTAATGTTTTAATGGCACTTGCAGACTTGACTCCAGCTAGGAAGTCTCTCATGCAATTTTCAGGAATTGTAGCATCATCAGCACTAGGGTGAAGCGTCAGCCATTCTAGAGCTTTCCAGGTTTCCAATGCATGGCCTATTTCCTTAAGCAAGTCAGCTGGGTAGTTGCTACCATAGATCCGAAGTTCTTCAAGATGGGGTAGTTTAACCCATAATGTCCGCAACAACTCAGTGTGGGTGTCCTGACTGAGGTTATGTACACTGAGAGCAAAGTACACTAAAGTTTCTTGTAAGTTGTTCATTAGATGTGCTGCAACATTATCGTTCATTCCGTTGCCATCAATAGTCAACTTCTTCAGATGTGCCGGCACATTTTGCACTAGCAATGCCATATCGTCAGCCGGTACATCCATTTGTGTCATGTACAACCGGGGCCGTAATGAGGATGACTCGTACAGCTTGTTGAGATTCTCTGCAAGTTTTGGAATGGTTTTTCCTGCCTCTACTTTGTTCAATGAGGTATCAAGTCTGCATAACTTTGGCATTTTTGGAAGGGATGTCATGAGTCTTGTCATGTGGTTATTTACTGAGGTAGTTGCTCTGACTAACAATGTTGATAAGGATTTCAAGTGACCCTTCTCAGCAGCCCGTACAATATACTTGAATGTGTCATTAAGTCTGAACGTATTCAAGTCTAGCATTTCTAAGTTAATGTGCTGAAATGACTCTATAACTGATGAAATGTTTGTTTCTGATGCAGATGACAGACCTTTGTGTTGAACCGCTGCTATGCATGCCATATTTGCAACTGACTGTGCTGGAGTATAGCGGTCCCACTCTGGATGCAAATCTTCCCTATTGGCTTTTTTAAATGCGCGAAAGATGTCATCTATTTGGCTATTTTCAAACCCTTTCATATTTTGTAAAGCATCTGTATACTCTTTCAGGTTTGGTCCACGAAAAATGAATGGATGACTTGGGTGCGCAATAGGACGAAGCGTTAAATTGCGAACAGCATCAGGCTCACTGTGCTTAAAGCAATAGGCGAGAGAGACAGCGACTTTTGAAGAAATACCGTAGAGTAAAACTCTTCCATCTTGGAATACTTCTTTCCAGATATCATTGAACATGTTCTTTGCATCAGCTTCAAAGTTACACTCCAAAATCAATGCAATGAACTGCTGAATCGACAAAGTCGACAGGGTTTCATCACTGTCGTCAAATGGCAATTGTTCATCTAAGTATTGGGACATCAAAGGTTTAACTTTGTCCTTGAAAATATCCATCAACTTGCTGATGATGAGCTTTGCTGCATTCTTTGAGCCAGCAGTAAACATAAGGACTAAACCTACGCTTAAGGCCTCTTTGACTGTGTGGATTTCCGTTAGATATTTTGACAGCCTTTCTGGATGGTCTTCATTGGCGAGGTATTTACCGCAACAAAACTCTTGCCCTGATTTGTGGAAAAATTGTAAGTTTTTTTCACTTTCATGTCCTCTGTAGCTCAGGATGCCCATTTTCAATGCATCATCTATATCACTCTCTGTACAACATTTCAGCATGTCCTCCTCTGTGAACAGAATCTGTGTTGAAGTTGGTGTCAAGCCTTGAACACTTACTTCTCCTAGATGGTCAATCAGGTCCTGTTAACAAGAAAATAGATTTATGATGATTAGCTGGGTTTCTCAAGAAGGTTCCTAAATTTCTTTTTAATGTATTCAACCATAGATTATCTAATTGATAATCTATGATTCTACTAAGATATATCACAACTTCCATGCAAAAAGGTAACTTGGTAACTGAGATACAGGTAATCTTAATCTCCATTGCACATAGATGGAAGGAGGCACACAGATTTAGCAAAATGAACCATCTCTCCCCAGGAAAATAAAGGTATGTATTAGCAGGAGGTATTAGGGGAGGTACATTAATCATTTGTTTTTTGAGAGTGTAAACTTTTGGCAAATGAAAGGGGTGGCACAATTAAAGCAATCTTTGTCATAATGTCCAGTGGCGTAGATTTCTTTTTGACATTGGGGGGGATGACGTTGGAAAAAATTGTTGAAGTATAGTGAATCAAGCATCTCTTTGCCACAGAATAAGTTAATGGTACAAATGCACGCGAAAAATTTTGCCATAATGAAACAAAATTGATGAAATAAAGTGCAAAAGATTCATAAATTCGCGCGAAGCGTGAAAAAATTAGCACTTTTGTAGCTAAAATGGCCAAATATGAGGTTTATTTAGTCAGAAACCCATGTAGAGGCGTCAACATTGGGGAGATGATTGTATGGACCATCCCCCTGGCAAAAAATTGGCCCCATCCCCGGGATCTACACCTATGATAATGTCAAATTGCAGCACAACATTTTGGAACACCTTTTAATACATATTATGCACCATGGTACAGGCATCTAAATTGGTACAAAAGTGTTAACACAGAAAATTTCTATTTCCTGTGCTTGCTTATTGAGTTTCTTCAGGGTTTGAAATTTTGGTTCCCACAAACATTAACATGCCAATGGTAGTCTTTTCAGAGAAGCTTTGAAAAGTCAAGAGAGAGGGAAAAGCTTTATTTGGCAGACCATGATATTAGAAATTCAACCCCTGTGGTTCACACTATACTGGGTATGAAAAACCAACTGCAAAGGAATTACATCAAATTTGCCATCTGATTGGGTGTGCACCTTGCCTAACATGATTGAGGGAGCAATTGTGGTTTTTGTAAATTTTTAATATAATTTTTTATTTGATTTGAGGAATTTACCTACTTCTAGGTGAAATTCATTTTCGATTCTGAATCACTCAACATACTTGCATGCAGTCAAAGGTGATCCGATATCTATTTCAAACACACTTATAATACTTACCAAAAGTTGAGAAGATAAAGGATGCTGTTGCATTCTGAACATGGTATTGAAGATCGCCGTGTACAACTGATGACGCCTCTCTGGAATCCCTTTCTTCCCATCAGTTTCAGCAAAGTACCAACACAGTAACAACACTGCTAGCGGGGTTGACGTATCTACAAAATGTTTGTTCTGTTTTATATGTGTCTGCAAACGCTTTCCTAGTGCAATAGCTGTTGTGTCATTTGGGTTTTGGTTGAAGAACTTTGTTACTAACGTCAAGGCATCGGATTTGGTCAACTTCCGTAATTCCAAACGTTCGTATTCAGAGTGGCGATTCAAAATTTCAGATTCTCTCCAAGGTCTCATTGTGACAAGCACTTTCCATTCTCGCATTTCTTTATATTGCAAAATCTTCACGACATTGCCGGTATTTGATGTTTGCTCATGTAACAGATCTGTGGCAGCTTCATCTAATCCATCAAAAACAACAGCGATTGCTTTGCGTAGCTTGGGATCTCGAAGTACCTTTCGTAGAATACTGGGGTTGAGGTCATAATCAGTTGAAAGTAATTGCGAACATATTGCATCCTCAATATTACTGCTGCGATCCAGTTTACCCAGCTCTAAAATGAACAAAAGTCGTATGTGGTTCAAACCAGCTTTCTTTTCAGACCAATCATGAGCTAATTTGGCGCAGAACGTTGACTTTCCTTGTCCTGGATCTCCTGACAGAATAAACCGTACATCCTTTTGATCTTGAGCAAGAAATTTTGTGTAGGGTATCAGCGGCTTCTTGACATGTTGTCGTCTAGCTCCAGGTATTTTGATGTCTATGGTTAAGGGCACAAATATGTCATTGAGATCCACATATGTGCCAGGTTTCCATGGGTACATCTGTTTCTTACAGAGGCATCTGATGTAGAAGGCTCGAAGATCTTTCCTGATATCCTCAATTATTTTATTTGTCACTTTAACTACAACAAAAAAAATGTATTGGTAAATAATTAGTTTATATCAGATTATGGCCAATTACACAAAATATATTATTTCCTATGGCTAAGGAAGATTCATTCCTTTTGTGAACAGAGTAATCACAGATTTTCATTAAAAATCATGAAGATAAAACACCTCAAAACCAGCCTCTAAGTAAAGTAAATTGTGTAGCAAGCCAGCTCTCTTTCTGTAGAGATGCCACTTTTTTTGGCTCTGTGGTTTGATATTTTGCTCGCTACCCAAGTTCTATTATTTGCTGTAATTTAGTTAATTTTTGATGCTTGCTATCAACATGTACCTAGCTTCAATCATTTGCTTTAATATATTTTTGTTGTTTGTCCCTGAGGAAGGGCAATTTATCTGCTTGAAAGTTTGGTTGTATTTTTGTTAACTTTTGTCTACTTATCCATGTGGTTTTATATATATATTTACTAGTGCAGTGTTAATGTACATTCATTCCATGGTTTGCATACTGCATTAGTTTGTACGTATCTTTCTTTGTCTTTATCCCCACATCAAGATGGTATTAGCTGGCTTAAATCTGTCTCAATTGGCAAATTTCAATTTTTTTTCAGATTATAATTTTTGAATCTTGTAAAAGAGGAGGAAGAAAAATGGAGAATCTAAACTTTAACAATCCTCTTGGTATTTTGTGATAACACCGTACTGGTCTGGATGTATGTAATGTAGTACATCTGGGGTTATATATATATATATATCGCCTGCACTTTTGATATTATACTGAAAACTGTCCTCTTCTAATGTAGCTTTTTTTGAAAAAAAAGATATTTAATAGATGACAAATGTTTTGTCAAAAATGACCATTTTGGTGTGACAAAATTTTCAGTCTGAATTTTGAATTGCTCATGCATGATTGACCAATGACCATGGTGTGATCAACCACAGCAGCATAGCCAGTGGAGGGAGCCAGTGCCCCTCTCCCTCCTAATAATGGACTGATGTCAGTACAACACAGGTCTTTGGGACAGGACGGTCATTGGTGAAAAAAAATTGGGGTCAACAATCTGTGAATTGATTCTTCCCTTTTGCCTGTTTACATTCAAAATTAACCAAATTTGTCACATTGATATTGGTACATATTAATATTGAATGTGCACTAAAACATTTCTGTCCCCCACTACCCTTCCAAGATTCTCCAGTGCCCTGGGGACAAACGGGGTCAACAATTCACAATTTCTGTTCGCAAAAAGGAACTTTCTTGATACATTCATAAGTTTGTGCCCCCTTCCCTCTGGTTCTGGAAACCTGGCTATATGCCATTGATCAACCATGGTCTCAGTAACCTTGGTCAATTACTATGGTTATATGACATTTCACCAGGGTATAAGTATATTCTGTATCATACCAACTTAAGCCATTTTTGCATCTGAAATTCTGTAAATCCCCAGAGCTCCCGGAGCGAGGGACCCTAACTGGACCCCATGCTATGAGACCCTCCCCTTGCTATGCTCTATCAGTCACTGGCAATTTTGCACCTCCTCCACTTACAGTTCTGGGTATGCCCCAGCCATGGGTCAACTTTTGAACCTTTGCATAATCATCAAACTTTTTAATGGCAAAGATGATCTATTTACCTTCAGGAGTGCGGCTCCATTTTTCTTCAAGTAGCTCTTTTGCTTCACCCAATTCACATTCCACTAAAGCATCAAGGATCTTCTTTCTTTTATCTTTCCTTCCATTAGATGATTTCCACAATAGCAAGACATGATAAGAACGGATTTGGAAATCTAATGAATTTGCATTCCTTTCACCTCTTTCAATATCTGGCTGTGCTATACCAAGTTCTATGAAAAGATTTTGGAGATCAGCATGGGATAGTCCTGCATTCATTGCCACATCACGTAAATCTTTGTCAGCCTTGTCTTGGTCTATAGGTATACCTGAAAAATAAGTTAAAGGTGGCAAAAAATGATTTACTGTAGGATGGACAAAGCTCATAAACATTCAACAAAATTTCACAAATTTGTGCAACTTTTTGTACCTTTTTTGTACAACTTGATGTAGCCTTTGACATTATTGGCAATTTGTGTTAATTCCTAGCTTTTAATATAGACCACTTTACATTAGTGTTTATCAACAAAGGCGAGGGATTGGTCTGTCGATATGCCCGAACGAACCGCTTCACTGTTCAATGGCTTTCTTGTACTATATGAAATGTGGTGGGAGATTTAAAATACACATGCCCTGAGCAGACTACGATGCGCACGCACACTGCAGGGCAAAGAACAATGGAAAATACCATAATGCGTGCGCATACTGCCGGGCAATGACGTCACATGTCAAGTGGTCTATATATATAAACAGACAAATTTTGTGAACATCATGATATTACCTACATGTACTTGATGTAAAAAAGCTAGCATTTTTTAAATATCTTTTGGTGATATGATTTTTTGTGGTGGTGAGTGTGGGTGGAGGTGGGTGACCCGTCCCCTACGACCTGTGAGTCATGCACACACCCACTGCAATGCTTGAATGGTCTCAAATATGCCCTCCCCCACTTTTAAATTTGTTCTACCACTATGCATAAGGCTGCGGTCACATAGAAGTATACTGTATACGGTATTTGCTATATGCTATAAGCTATTCCATCAGGCGAGTATAGGTCAGTTTGCCAATTTTAAAGCTGAACCTTCGTTTAATCAAATGCATTCAATGAGGTGTCATAATGTGCAGAATTAGATAGTACATCTATTAAAGCAATAAATTTACCCACATATGGTTTAGTTTAAAAATTAGGATGGTATACGCTGCACTAAAATCGAACACGCACGATTCCCACTATACTATACTATACGCAGGTATACGGCCTTTTCGAAATTACCTTACTCGATTTAAGCTATACGCGTGCACCTGCAAAACGTGCACCATACCTGAATAGTATACTTCTATGTGATCGCAGCCTAAAGCTAATTCTTATAACTCACCTTCTGCTGCCCTTGAATTGCCTGGTTCTTGATCTTTGCCTTGGACAATTGTAATTGTTTGAGCATTGTAAACATCTCCATGGATGATTTGTTGAGTGCCACGTACAAAAGTCAGGTCATCTACATAGGAGAATATACAAATTTCACTTTCATTCTTGTACATAATAACATCATGCAGTTATCTCCATGGCAAATTTGACACAACTTTTATCTTGACCAATATAAACCTGATTATTGTAACCATAAACCACTCCCCCTATTGACCATAATGTTAATTATCGACCAAGCCCTATTCCACACAATTGCGTGGGATTTATTCATTCATTGCCATTCAAATTCAGTTAGGCCTCAAATGTTTCATGATATATTTAAAAAATATCCTTCCTTCCGTCCCAATTTATGTTCAGTCTGTTACCTGTAGAAACCATTGATTTGGCCTTACCGACCACATTCATGTGGCTGATTCAAAAATATATTTAAACTAGATGGACCGCGGTTCTCGGATGTCGCGGTTTTCGACACACAGCGTCAACCATGATGCCTCCACCAAAGGGAGTGATGTGGCACTCATAAGTTGATACAAAGTTTCAAGCCTCAAGGGCAGACTGAATTTGACCTCAGATGACCCCTGAATGACTTGGCTGTCGCGATTACCTGGCTGATGGTGACTGCACCCACCAAGTTTTATGCCCACATGACAGTTTTTACTAATTTGACCTCATATGACCCCTGATGACCCTAAAATGACCTTCCAAAAATTTGGCTCTGAATGTTGACTGTACCCACCAAATTTCATGCCCATATGATAGTTTTTACTAATTTAACCTCACATGACCTCTGGATGACCCCTGGTGACCCCAAAATGACCTTCCAAAAATTTGGCTCTTTATGTTGACTGTGCCCACCAAGTTTCCTGCCCATATGACAGTTTGTACTAATTTGACCTCTGGATGACCTCAGGTGACCTTGTGTTGACCCAATAACCAATACAAACTTGTTCTGCCTGTGGTCAAGATGCACCCACCCACCAAGTTTGAGGAACGTGCGACCCCTAGCCTCCGAGAAAAGAGGTAAATAAGGAAAATGGGCCCCCATAGATGACCCCTGTATGACCTCGGATGACCCCAAAATGACCTTCCAAAAATTTGGCTCTAAATGTTGACTGTACCTACCAAGTTTCATGCCCATACCACAGTTTTTGCTAATTTGACCTCAGATGACCTCTGGATGACCTCAGGTGACCTTGTGTTGACCCAATAACCAATACAAACTTGTTCTGCCTGTGGTCAAGATGCACCCACCCACCAAGTTTGAGGCACGTGCGCACCCTAGCCTCCGAGAAAAGAGGTAACACGGAAAATGGGCCCCTGTAGGACTACATGCAACAAAGTATAAAAAAGGTCCCCAGATAAATAAATGAGGGTTTCCATAGTGCAGCTATGACCCAAGATTGGTTGCATTAGGATTTAAACTGTTCATATGAGACCAAATTTTAACCAAAAGTCTCAAAATAATGGTATTTTACAACACCACCAATATATGAGGGTTCACAAAGTGCAGCTATGACTCAAGTTTGGTTGCAATAGGATTTAAACTGTTCATATGAGACCCCAAAAAGTATCCACAGTTTTTGACCATAACCCACCTATCCTGAAAATCTGAAGTCAATCCGCCCATCCATGCCCGAGACACAGCATGCGGACGGAAGCACGGAAGTACGGACATTGTAAAAACAGTATGCCTCATGGGTGGAGGCATAAAAATTAAATATTTTGCTGACCGGCCGAGCGATCCCCGGACGACCTGTTACCATGGTTACTGGAAACACATAATCATTTTTGTTCAGCTTTATAGCAATTTGTTTCCTTGTTGAAACTACTTTTGGCTGGATCACTAATAAAAAATTCCAAATTGTAAGATTGTTCACCTCCTAACATTTCATTTAAAATATTGAACAATTTTAATAACTTAACAATTAATTATACCATTGTACCACACTTTTATTTTTTCAAAGACAACATAGTTTTGTATTCAGCTTTAAACAATTATCATAACTCTATGTGTAATCATGAATTCATGAAATGATTTTAAACATTCAAACAAAAAGGTTGATTTTTAAATGTAATTTTGTTCATTAATATCAGCTTACTTGCTTCTTCTGTCTCTTCCCCTGCGTTTCTATCACTGTAAGGTCCTGAAACAAACACAGATTAATTAATATTTGTCACTTCAGTTATAGTCTATAGAAATGGAGGAAATAAAGAAAGAAACAATAATTACTTCCTCACCAAGTGGACTACTGAGTAGTCTGTGTTATACACTGTGATAATTATATTACATCCTCACCAAGTGGATACTGCGTATGTGTTACATACACTACGATAATTACATCCTCACCAAATGGACTACCGACTACTGAGTAGTTACATACACTATGAAAAGTACATCCGTAAGTAGACGGACTTAGTACCGGTAGTCTATACACAATGATAATTACATCCTTACCAAGTGGACTACTGAGTAGTCTGTGTTATGTACAATACGGCAATTACATCTTCACAGAGTGGACTACTGAGTAGTGTCACTACTCCCCATTCCAGAAAAATACAGAACTAATTTTTTGGATTAAAAAAATATTAACCTGTTTTGCCAAATGAAACGTAGCTAAATCCTAATCCTTTACTTAGTCCTACCTGGCAATGAAAGTAAAATTTTAATATTTGGTAAATTTTTGGAAATAAGGGCCAAAAACATGCATTTTTAGGGCGTTTTTCGACCTTTTTCGTATTCTGTGACAATCAAATCCAAAGACTTGAACAAAGTAAAGACTAATTTCATGCATTCAAATTTTTGGAAAACACATTTTCCAATCTTTTTCATAACCAATTAGCAAAAATAACATATAATATTAAAATTATGAGCTAACTCTTACCCTGTACTCAAGATTTTGAATGCTTAGACTTGTGCCAAGTCTTACAATTTTGTAACTACAATTGTGAGAAAACAGGCAAAATTGCATGTTTTTGGACCATTTTCCCTCAAATTGCAAAAATATTAAAATTAGACTTTTATTGCCAGTTAGGACTAACTAAAGGATTAGGATTTAGCTATTGTTTCATTTGGCAAAACAGGATAATATTTTTTAATCCAAAAAAATTAGTTCTATATTTTTCTGGAATGGGGAGTAGTGTGCGTTATATGCACGTTTTTATATCAATTACATCCTCATCAAGTGGATTCAAAGTAGTCTAATGTGTTTAAGTAAAACTTGTAATTCAATAAAATATTTGTTATAAAATTAAAACTGTTATGTATATTAATTAATTTCAGCTTACCTCCTTTTGTCTGTTCCCCTGTGTTTCCATCACTGTTAGCTTCTGAGACAAAAGCAGATAAAATAAGTATAAGCATAATCTAATGAGTTACATATACTGTGATAATTACACCGTCACTGAGTGGACTACCATGTAGTCTGTGTTACTTACACTACAATAATATTATAAATTACATCATCACCAAGTGGACTACCGAGTAGAGATAATTACATCTTCACCAAGTAGACTTCTGAGTAGTCTGTGTTACATACACTACAATAATTACATCCTCGTCAAGTGGATTATAGAGTAGTCTAATGTGTTTAAGTCAAACCTGTCTGTAACTCATCGTCGGGTGCATTACATAGTGACGGATGTCAAACCCAGGGTGCATTACATAGTGATGGATGTTGATCTTGAAAATGTTGAGTAGGTAAATTGTATTGGGCATAGATTATAAAGTTACCATTAATGTTCAGTAATTCATGTGTCTATTAAAAGTAGAGCCTTGAAAGATATTTTCAAAACGTTAAAATGTAGTAAAATCATACATCTCACATATGTAATAGATTGCCATAAGTTATCCATCACTATGTCTTGTGCAATTATTTTGAGAGCTCAACATCAGTCACTATGGATTTTACCATAAAGTGTAGACCTGTCACTATGTAATGCACCCAATGTCATGTTTAAAAAATATTTGTTATAATAATAATTAAACCGCAATGTATATTAATTAATTTTAGCTTACCTCCGTTTGTCTCTTCCCCCATGTTTTCATCACTGTTAGCTCCTGAGACAAAAACACATCAATTTATATTTATCAGTTATTATCACTTTCCACTATGTTTTTTAAGAAAGAAGGAAAGTTTACACCCTCCCCAGTATACATACACACCACCGCTAATGACATCCTCACCAAATAAACTACTGAGTAGTCTGTTTTACATTCACTATATTAATTACATCCTCGTGGACTACTGAGAAGAGATAATTACATCCTAATCAAGAGGACTACTGAGTGGTCTGTGTTACATTGATCACATTATGATAATTAGTAATTACCGGTACATCCTTACCAAATGGACTACAGTCACCAGAGTATAGTCTTAATGTTTCAGGCAAGTCAAACCTGCCCATGTAAGAAACAACTGACTTTATCAGAAGAGAAGTCATTCCTGTTTTTAAAATATTTATAATAATTATGTAAACAGCTGTTCTTGCTGATAAACTCTAATAATGATCACAGTAAGTAAAGCATATAGATCATCTCACCTTCATTGTGTCCATGATAGGTACAGGTATCTGGATCTTCTTCTGTGTGTAGATAACACAAATATGCCCCACACCTGTGGCATGCTGTGTACACTTCACCTTTGCATGCTTCATTTTGGCATGTTGGACCTAGACATATCACCAAAATAAGAAAACAAGCCATTAGAAAAATATGTGGATTGCATAAATATTGTATAATTGCAGTATTTTAAATTTATATAGGTCATAAATTATGTATTTGATTTTGAACTTGCTTGTAGACCACCAATTTGATTGGAAAAATTAAGCTCATTTCGTAGCTTAAGTCTAACAAAATCTAAAAAAGCAAAACCACTGAGCATGTATGCCCCCCGGGATGTATGCATATCACATGATGCCATGAAACAATCACCCCAAGTCATGTAGACGCACGGTTTTGTTAGCCGGGCCAGCGAAACACGTGGTTACCAGACGGCGATGCACTACTTGGCACACAAGTGATCCTAGGGTCAAAATTTAGGGGTACCAATTAGCAACTTTTTAATAGTTGTTCATCTTCTCTCAAGCTTTTTCATTCCTAATTCTTTCCTTTCCGATAGCCAAAAACAGGGACAAAACCACTTGCAGTGTTTTAGGTTAATTAACCTTTTTTCCCCTTCATTGAGGCCTACATGTATATTAACCCTAACCATTGATGTGCTAAGCCTACAAAATCTTCCAAAGCAAAACCACTGCACATGCCTGCATCCCACATGATGCCATGACACAATCACCCTATATATGTGCACAGTTTCATTGGGTCGGGCCAGCAAAACACCTATGGCTACTGGTCGGCGAATCACTGCTTGGCATGCAAGGGGTCCTTGGGTTGAACCTGGGGGTACCAATCAACTATTCATCTTTTCTCCTTTTTTGTTCCTTCTTTCAGGGATGTAAGTAGCTGTTGAAAAAAAACCTGAAACGGTGCAAGCAAAGCGAGTAAGCCGAATGCTTGATCAGAGCTTTTTTTTAGCGAACGCTAGGGATCAGGGAATAGGCTATGAGGGTATCACTCGATCACCATGCTCACTACCCTAAAACAGACATCCGTAAAAAATTCAGAACAGCAAACATATAACATATATATATTTAATTTTTTTTTTTTTACAGCCTATACAACATACAAGTACATGTATGTTTATATTCTTGGAAACAACATACTCTCTGCCAAATCTTGGTACTTATTACGCTGTTCGTAATTAAGGTGGCCCCACACAAAGGTGTGTAAATAACAAAGGTTTGTAAATACAGAATAAGATGCAAATAAGCTCATTAATATTCATAAATATGCAAATACTATAACACAAAACTATACAGCACATTAGGCCACCATACTATCACCATACCAAGTTTGAAGTTGATCGGTTATTGCCCCGGGGGGATCACTCATGTATAAAAGTTGTAAGCATCCGCGTGAATTGACTTTCAAAAATGACCCTAAGCTAGGATGTCGAAAATTTGTCAAACTAACCCTAAACAAGGATTGTACTGAAATAAAAACACCCTTAGCAAGGAATTGTTTTTGAAATTTACCCCTAAAACAATAGACATTATAAAAACACCCTAAGCGAGGAATTGATTCAAATTTGCCCTAAACAAGGATAGACATTATGTGTCAGTACAGTGATATCGGTAAGCTTAAAATTGGCACTGAAGTCGGCTCCGATTTTTTTAAAAACTGGTTGGTAAAATTGCTCAGAAACCACTCTTTTGTGCCAAATAATTTGATAAATATGTCACCACTAATGTCCGTTAATTGGGTAATTAAAAAAAATTACCCGAAGTGAGGATCATCCTTTTAAAAAAACACCCTTTCTTTTACTAAAATGAGTGTTTTGAGACCCTAATCGCGGATCCGTGCGGATCCTCATTTTGCTTTTCAAAACCACCCTTAATCCGCGCTTTCTTTCATGTGGATGCTTACAACTTTCATATATGAGTGGTCCCCCGGGGTTATTGCATTATACCCTTGTACCACATACTTCTAACATATATTTGTGACCGTTCACGGCGAATGAGCCATAAATTCCTCCCCCGGTCAATTTTGTTTTATTTCGTGTTTAAAAATAAACATCATAAACTTAAAATGGTATATCATTTGACTTCAAACGATATCCAGAAGCGGGGTTATGGTTTGTTAAACTTTGGCCCTTCAACAAAATTATAGCTTTTTTCGTTTCTACATGTCTCTCTTTTTCCACATTGCTGGCAATAAATATCAAACAGTCATAATTGGCGGTCATTTCAAATCATCCCCAAGTCAACAAGGTTTAAGAAAGTTCTCTCATTGTTAATTGTTGGTTATGCATACCTATACAAAATACAATGCCTGGTAACCCACCACTTGAACCTGATTTAGCAAAAGCAAACAAAGACCAGAGCTATTAAAAGTTCTATAGCCATCTAAGGTAGAAGCTTATTATCCACTTCAACAAAAAACAATAGGATAATTGATTAGTGTTTCACTATCAAAATGAGATCGATGTCGGGCCAGCTTAAGTTACCGATGAATACGACCTTCGTACACATTTTACACCGTAACTCAGAATACAATTTAGGGAATTTACAGCTCATTTGTGCTGCCGGGTCACATTTTTGTATTGAGCTTTTAATAACTTTGAATCTAGATGTATTATCATGAAATGATTTTCAACATTTACGGTAATATTTGTTAATTAATTTCAGCTTTCAACTCTTGTGAAGACCACAGCAGCGCTACACAGCGCCACCTGACACAGAGAGAATTTCAGCTTACCTGCTTCTGCCGTTTCTTCTGCTGTGTTTCTATCACTGTAAGCTCCTGGGACAAAAACAGATTAATATTTGAAAGAAATAAAGAAAGAAACAATAATTGCATCCTCACTGAGTGGACAACTGAGTAGTCTGTGTTACATACACTGTGATATAATGATAGACAAACTGCGTGTTTCTACTGAGGGCCAAATTCCATGCCATGCCGTGCCGTGCCGGGTCATAGCGGGTAACAAGCCCAGTAGAAACGATCTGGGTAATCGGTTGCCGTGTCATGCCGGGTCATGTGCTCGCCTTTCGTGATCCACCTCTTGAGGTGGATCATGCCGGGTCAAAGCGTGTAATCCGCGCAGTAGAAACGAGCTGTGTGATCAGTTGCCGGGTCGAGGTCATGCGTGTTGCAAAAATAACGCGATTTATATTCTACTTGTACAGTAGGCATGGTAGGGGCCTAGGCCTATAATGTAGTTCTTTCTGATATTATATACACTGGCCACATGCGTGACTCGGATGAACTTGATGAAGTAAAATGGATATGACTTTGCTTAGTCTAGGCCTACTTCTTTATAGTTAATGAGTTGGTTAATATATTTTGGCTGTAAATTAATTATCATAATAGCCAATTACTAGATCCACTGGTAAATTAATGCAATTTGGATTTTACGAAAACACTAAATTGTGATTGTAGGTCATATGCCATGAGCTGCCATGCGTGGACATTTAAATTTAGGATACAACCGTCAAATCTGTTTTCCGTACTTCTGGTTTACAGGAAAAAAATGCTGTGCATCGTGCGAGACACGGCTTTCTGGTCTCAGTAGAAACAAGCTGGGTAACGGTGGCCGGATTATGATCGGTATTTTGTGCCCGGAAAATAGCGGGTCAAAAAGCCGTACGCTCAGTATAAACACGCTGATAGATTGCGTCTGACGTCACTGTCAATCAAATTCTCTACGATCCTTGATTGGCTAATAGCGCGTATAAGGAAGGTCGATTCATCTGACTGGTGCCGATCGGAGAAAAGGAATAGCAGTGAATGGCGAAAAATTAGAAAAATTATGTACTCTTACAAGGCAAAAAGCAGCTTTTCTAGGCATTATGGACATGGTGCCTTCGGTTAAAAAAGTTTCCTACTATAAAGACCTAACTTTTGAGATGGTTTGTATGTTTAAAGGTGGCTCTGGTTTTTTTAACATGTATCAAAAGTGTGAACTGAGAGGGTAAAATGAAATTGACAGAAGACACTAAAAATATGTCATTTCTCAAAGCAGATGACTTGAATTTTATGAAAATACAAAACTTGGAGCTTAATTCTGTTCATTTGGTCTGTAAACTTTGTAGACCCTTTGGCCAAATGAGATTTTTTCATAAAAAAGCAACTTGTTGCCAAAGCTAGATATTGCTTACTGCAATGCCCATTAGTTACCAAATTAGTTGTCATAGGAAAATAATGAGTCCAAGTTATTATTGACCAAATATGGCCATTCTGCGATCACTTTTAGGTAACTTTTCAGGCATATGAAACTGAAAAATGGGCAAAATAGCAGGTTTGGTAGTCAAAAATATGCTCTAAATGTAATTAATTTCATCCACATATATTGCTAAACCATATGTGAACAAGGTAATGATAACCAAGTACTGACATATCAAAATAAGTTTGATAATGCCTTTATAGTAAAAATGTAACTCTAGATACTCGTGGGTTTCGGATGTTACATTATTTTGTTAACATGCATTATTTGCAGGTATCTGGCCCTATTTCTAAGCACATATTAGTTCAAAAATGTAAATGATAATCACTGTCAGATGATTAAACCTATCACTTGAAAATCTAATCATCATTAAATGATATTTTCATCTTACTGAAGAATATTTTTAATTTAAATGTATACATGTACTGATATGGCATTTATTCATATACATTGTTACCCACATCCTTATTGTAAATGTGAACTGGACATCATAATAAACCAAATTAATAATTAGCTCCCTGAAGCATTAAGTTGATAATACAAAGGGCTACACCTTTCTTACAATCATAATCAGGCTTTCTTTTACGTCTTCCCAACTTTTGGATGTTACATTACGTTAACATGCAATTGCAATCTAATTTAACTTATTGAGGGAAACATTTGGGACATTTCATTATTTTAGCATAATATCAATCACTTTGAATCAGAAAACCTGTTGAAATTATTCAAATGATTCAAAATATGTACAAATACGTGTATAATTAAAGGCAGTGATTCGGATGTTACATGATGTTAACATTTTTACAAAGTTTGATGGTTGGAAGTTGAATTAACAAACATGAGATCATTGCATACACAACAGGTATGTTGCCATGATGGACACTCAGAATTTTTTTAATGCAAGGCACAATCATTTATCATTTGCACACATATAAAATATGCAAAAACTGATCTTATTAAAACAGCTTATAAGTCTGTGTTAAAACAAATAATTCCCATGAAACTTGTTCTGTTGTAAGAGTATTTTTCTTAGTGGTTAATTTGTTTCCATTGATAATTTATTGTTTTATCGGACATAATGAAGCTGTATGAAGCATCGTAAGTATTTCTCCTGCTTCGTTTCTGGTATATGTGCATAGTAATTCCAATATAGGCCTAACACATGTACATACTTATATATTTTATGTTAAAATGATCACTTTTTTATGAAAATGCAGCTTTTTTTAATTTTGAAATAAATGATTATGACAAAATTGCTACTTAATTTTTTTCAATAAGTTTTAGATATCATCTAATGCTAAATATTATAAAGTTTATTGAAATTACAACTTCATTTTGGACTTGTTAACAAAAATGGGTAACATCCTAAACACATTTTAAATCAAAGTATTTTGCTAGTGTAATGGAGAAATATTCAGTGTAAGTTGCTTTTCAAATTTAAAATAAATTTCTTAGGACATGTGTATATGTCAGTAATGAAATTAATTTGAAAGGAGTGAACCAAATTAATTATGTTGCTTTTTATCTTATGTGTTATGCATAGAGACAATAGATATTGTAGAGCTAACAACTTGTATTTTTTCCACTAGCAAGGTTTACAAAGGTGAAATGGAGTCAGCAATATTAGGAAAATGAGGATGTACACCATATTTACTAAAATTCACATTCATTTAAGTGTATATTCTAAAATCTTCTTACAATGCCCTGTTATTGGCCTCACTTTCCGTTAACATTTTGCCTTGTAACATCCGAAACAAACTTGACATGCACGGTTTGCACACTCAAAGAACAAACCTGGGTATGGTAAAAATATTTCTACTATGGCCTTCCCATGATTTCCAATCCATTTGACCTTTTATTTCCCCTCTAATTAAATTTCTTCAGCAAAATGTCACTCTTTCTGTCTCGGATGTTACATTTGATTCGATGTTACCATTGTTAACGGAAATGTTGTGTGGCCAACATTTTACATAAAGTCAAGAGGAAGTGAAATCATTTTTCATTTAGATACTTGTTGTCATGTCTACTTCAACTTAATAATGAAAATTCAAAGCTAGTATTGTTCTTCACATAATTATAAGACAATGTGTATTCTTTCGGATGTTACAAAACTGTTAACGGAAAATGAGACCCATTTAAGTATTGCTTCACCATAATTTGAAAACATTCAACCGATACAAAATTTGCACTTGCAATTATTTATATTGCCCTGAGGCAAACATTTAAAGTATTTGTGTATGTTTTACATGATAAAGCAATCACTTAGACCATGTTAAAAATAGAGCAAGATTGTTAACAGAAAATGTAACGTCCGAAATATAATTTTCAAGTGCTCAAAATTTTTTCATGTTAGAAATTATTTAGGTAAATCTTGGATTTCTTGGATCTTGTACTAACATGTATTCATAAAATATTGAACAGAATACTCAGAGCTGATCTGGTTTTATTTTGTAAACAAAACAAATTAGTCACTTTTGTTCGGTTGACAAATTTCCGTTAACAATTGGACATTTGGTCTTGTCACAAGTAAAGAAAGAAAACTGGGACAAATTTTGTTAAGCTATGGGAGATTAGCCTAGGTCTACACTACATAAAAATATAAAAAGTTATCCGGAAATAGGTCATGTGTTTCTGCTGGGGTCTCCCAAAGTGTCATTTAGCCTTTTGATACATGTTAAAAAAACCAGAGCCAGGTGCAAAATTAACAATAAGGTGCCCGGTTTAACCGCTGCCCGGTTTTACCGCCGTGTTCACCCGGCGTGTTCAGCAACTCATATCATCACGACACTTGTAAACAAACCGTGCTCGGAGTTTGATTGACAGATGACGTCAGACGCAAACTAGTCTTTTTATCTTTGTCCCGGGGGGGGGGCACTCCCTATCTGAAATGGCAGGGATGTGCCTTGGCCATGTTAAAAGTAGGGGGCATTCAAGTCAAATGTACAATTACAAAAACATGGGTCATTCAGTACACAACCTGAATAAAAATGGGGTCATTCGGTATGAAACTTTGAAAAAAGGATGGTCATTGGGTTAACAAAAAGTAAAATGGGAGGCATTGAGTACAGGATTGCCAAAAGAGTATCATTAAGTACATATTTAGTGCCAAACTGCGTAAAAACAACTTGGCCACCTTGGAAATGTGAAAAATCTCATTATTTCTGGAGGAGAACACAAATACCACCTAAATTTGGGAATTAAAAGGGGGTCATTGGGTATAGCAGGAAATAGAAAAAGGGTGTCATTGAGTACATTAATTTTTGTAAATGGGGGTCATTGGTTAATAGGTAGGACCATAACACAAAAAGGGGGTCATTGGGTACAAGCCGGTTTGAAAAAGGGGTCTATCCTGAGGCACATGATGCATATCTGTCATGGAAGTGCCCCCCCGGATCTTTGTCTTTCATTATAATTACATCCTCACCTAGTGGGCAGACTGAGAAGCCTAATGTGTTATATACATTATGATAAAATTACATTCTCACCAAGTAGTAGTAGCCTACTTGTATTCACAGTGGCATAATTTCTTTTTAATTTTTTTAAAAAGTCTTGAGGGAGGAAGCTTAGAACTTCTGATCCTTTATAGACCAGTTAGTAATTTTCTGCTATTTAGTTATGATTAAATACTTACTTCTTTTTAATTTCCATTTCTTCTCTATTTTACGGTAGGCGTCCATGAATCTACACCGTTTCAACGCTTCTAGAACTGATTCACAAGTTGCCTCGGGTCCATTGATTTCCACCCAAAGTATAAAAACCTCTCTTGCTTGTAAATCGACATCGTCCTCTCGACAGCTTAATTTTGCCTTTTTAATGTCTATGTCCCTAAGGCCTAACTGATGGAATAATTTCGTTAGCTGAGCTGGTAATAGCTGATTTATGACATCATCAAATTGGCTTGGTTCGATCTGTACCATGGCTAAATAAAAAAATAAAAAAATGGTAAAATGCTTATCATTACCGTATTTGAATAATATGTTTCCACACACTTCACCTTTGCATTCACTCGGTCGGACATCCGGAAACATTGTCCCCTTCGTCCCCTTTGCACAAGCGCGCGCATAGCAAACAGCTCGAGAAAGGGAACTGCACATGCGCACACTGGTTTTACAAGGTTATTTCCGGGGTTATTTCCCCTTTGTGACATCAGCCCGACCAAGAGAATGCTTGATTTTGGCATGTGTTTGGACCTATATATGTGATGCGATCAAGCAAAATCAAGTCGGAACTCGGAAATAATAAATTTTCAATTTCTTATAGGAGAGTAAAAAGCATTTACAAAGCTGTTTTTTGCAGAAAACCCTGTAGAAATTGAACAACCAGTTCCAAAGATATGAGCAATTAAAGAGTTTCCAAAACAACAGGAAACAAAAGGAAATATTTCCTTTGTTTGGTTGATATCTCAAAATCAATATTTCCCGAGTTCCGACTGATTTTGCTTGATCGCGTCACATATATAGACATATCACCAAAATATGATAGTGTCATTATTTCATGTACACTCTTAGAACCACATAGCCAATCAGAAAAGCCATTAGAAAAATATGTGGAAGTAACATGAGTAAGTGCACTCATGTACAGTTTTGCATACTACATGCTGTGCATTTGTGACTTGCAGGATTGATACTTATTTAAGGTATTTTTAGTATTTTGTTTGTTATAAAAATAGCAGAAATTGCAGAAATTCTTTGTCGTGTATTAAATAAGTTAATGATCAAATGCTGGTGACCAGAGCAGGATATAGATTGATATGGAATCAATCCGAATCATCGATAAAGGACGGATACAAAAGGATACATAATGACAGCTAGGGAATCAAGGACATGGACACAAAATAAAAGGGAATCACATTAAGGACTAGCAAGGATGCAGGAGTACACACAATGAGGTAATCAGGGGGTTTGCAGAAAAAAAAATTGTGCACCTAAGTGACCTCCAATAAATGCAAATGGGCTAACGTTTGATCATTGATTCTCCTCAGTCAGAACCCTTCCCCACCCTAACCCCGATGCCCCAAAAATCAGCTGGCAGTTTTAATGTGTCTATTTTTCCCCCACCATCTGGACACACCACCAAAAATGCATATTAGGTTAGGCATCGTTTATTCATTCATTTTTTAAAGAAATATTTTTAAGATACACTTTCAAAAAGGGTACATGTTGCTTACCTGAATGTAACTAAAATAGGTCATTTATAATTATGTATTTGATTTTGAACTTGCTTGTAGACCACTAATTTGATTGGAAAAATTGAGCTCACTTGTAGCTTAACCCTAACCATGCTAAATCTAAGAAAGTAAAACCACTGCGCATGTATGCATCCCATGTGATGCCATGACACAATCCCCCCCCCCCCCAATCAACTCGATGCAGTTTTGTTGGCCAGCAAAAACACCATGGCTACCAGACGGCGAAGCACTGCTTGGCATGTGAGTGGTCCTAGGGGTACCAAGCAACTTCTTTGTTCATCTTCTCTAAAGCTTTTTTGTTCCTTATTTCCTTTCCAAAACCCACTTGCAGTTAATGTTAAGGATTTACCTTTATGAGAAGTTAAAATCAGAACAGCAAACATGTGACATGTATTTTTATGTTTTTTACAAATTGTAAATGTTGTTGTACAGCATGTACAACATACAAGAAGTATGCATGTATAAATTCTTGGAAACAACACACTCTCTGCTAAATCTTTATAGTACTTTAATATTTAGAAAAGAAAGTAACATTACCTTGTGAAGACTGTGATCCTGACTCTATCTTTGGTACACCTTCTGTCAAAATATCAGTTGGATGCAATGAACCTCTAGATGCTGATGACCCACCTGAGGAAGCACTTGGCTCTAATGATGATGAAGTATCTACCTCTGGAGAAGAATTCTGCCCTGGTAAAATTCTTGGCTGTGCTGATTCGGCAGTACTGGTATTTAGCCATGTTGGAGCATTTGGCCCTGGTGAAGTAACTGGCATTGATGAAGTAGGCCTACTAGGTTCTGAATAACTTCTTTGTAGTTTTGATAAAACATTATTTGAACCTGATGCAGTACTTGGTCCTGAAGAAGCTATACCTGAAGTGTTTATCCCTAGAGTTCTTGGTCCTGAGGCATTTGGTCCCAATAAAATATTTGTCCCTGAAATAGATGGCACATGGGTATCTGACCCTGGTGAAGTTCTTGGTCCTGATGAAATACTTGGTTCACCATTGCTTGGTCCTGGTGCATTTGGTTTCAAGTCTGTGGTGTTTTGACCTGATGATGTTTTTTGCCCTGATGAAAAACTTCTTGGTTCTGAAGAGTTAGGTTCTGGTGAATTGCTTGTCTCTTGAGAACTTAGTCTAAGCACTTGCTCTGTCTCATGCTGAACTTGTTCATGTATTTTAGTCCTTTTGAGAGGCTGGGGTTTTTGATACTGATGATTTCTCTTTGACATTTTTAGTGATTTTCTAGATTCTTCTTTTCTGTTTAGACTTTCATCAGCTTTCAACTGAAACAGACAAAAAATAGTAGGTTACTAAGCAGACCAAATTAAAGGGGGGTAACCCTATCGGTTTAGGATATAGATTCTCTTCAAACTTACATACAATGTCAAATATTGTCCCCTTTATCAATCTATGTGAGAAAATGGGAACAATTTCAGCATAAATGTGAATAATTAGCATATTAGCAAGCCAATACACTGGTACGCGTGAATTGCATTCTGGTCAGGCATCCCGAAACAACGGCCGAGCACATGTCCCGGTGGAAACAGGAAGTGTTCGCCTTGGCACTGAAAACCGCTCGCCCTGTACACTTTTATACCCTCTATTCATACTGATTAATCTTAAAAACATTACATATCACTGCGCTCATTATCATTCTTGACAAGATAGCCCATGCTGTATTTACTTCGCTTAATTATTTCTTTATTTTTAGCTATATGATGCACATTTTCACATATTTATGATTTTTCTTTGTTTTATTTTTTAACTAATTTTTTAATGGGGGAGGTGCTCTCATAATTTTTTTCATATTCCTCGTATCATGCTTGACAATATAGGTCATGTTTCCTTATTTATTTCGCCTCTTATGTATTTCTTTATTTTTGTTTTTTGTTTTATATCATTATAGCGCCATCTATAGTTTGACATTAGCGGGATTATTTGCTGTATTTTTGCGGACAAATTGGTACTGGGGTGAAGTCTTCCGAATCTATTCCGATTTCATTCTATGACTACCCAAAACTCCCGTGTCGTGTAAAATGCGAACAACTGGTAACCTGTAAAAACCGCTGTGTTGCATGATTTCTCCGGAAATACATCGACTTGGAGCGTCAAATTTCAGGATAGTAATGAGAAAAATAGTATCTATTATGTGATACCAAAACCTCATCAACAATGAAAAAAAATCGGGGATGATGCTGTCGATCAGGTTACGGACCTTTAAATATAAATTAAATAAGTAAATATTATAAAAGTAAAATATGGCTTGAACAAATTTTAATCTTTACCCAGAGCAGCCAGCGCACATAAATATTGAAAATAAAACTGTGCATCTGGCTGGAAAAAAAGTTCGAAATCTATATTTTCACAGTTCATAGCTTCTTGGTTTATCTGTTTTTGACATCATTGCCCGGCAGTATGCGCACAAATTACAGCAATTTCCATTGTTCTTTGCCCTGCTGTGTGCGTACCCATCGTAGTTTGCTCTGGACACATGCATTTTAAATCGCCCACCACATTTCATACAGTACAAGAAAGTCGCCATTGAACAGTTTAGAAGTTCGTTCAAGCATATCGATAGACCAGTCCCTCGCCTTTGTTGATAAACAATGATAGTCAAGTGGTCCATACGTTTCACCACTAAGAGATTCTGGGTTCGATTTCCAGCTTCTCCTCAATCTGAATTGATTACAAAATTGTTTTACTTTTTCCAAAAGGTAAAATATGTATCAACTTCTATGGGGTTTCTTTTGCATGCAAGCTGAATTCATTCTTTTCTAAATGCTATATCTCTTACAAACCAACTCTTCAAACTACCTCACTCAGGAATCCAATGGTGGATGTAAATGACATATAGATACAAATTTGGAGAGTGGGTAGGTGCTGCAGTTTTGTCAAAATCTGAGATTTTGAATAAACTGTCTGAACCCCCCCCACCCCCAATCGATTGCAAAATTTAGAAAATCCCATAGGAAAATTGCCAAAAAACGGCCTGTGTCCCCAATCAGACCCAGTGCCCCCCAAATCATGGTCCCCCCCCAATATGATGACCCATGTTAAAGTACATAATTTGTTTTTCAAAGGCTGATTTATTAATATTTGGTGCTGTTTGTCATAGCAGGCAATGCAGGGTTTGATTTAATAATAACAAATGATAACAAGCAACCTGGAGCAAAGGACTTCATCGTTTTGCCAAGCAGGGTGCTCTATTCTATATTATGTCATTGGTGGAGGTCAGGCCCGTACGCAGGATTTTTTGGGGGGCGGGTGCTGATTTTTAAAAAGTGGACTTTTTTTCAAGGGGGGTGATTTTGTGAAAAGTGGACTTTCTTCTCAAAATTTGGACCTTTTTTTGACCAAAATAGCGTAAAAACCTGATTTTTTTTATCGCTACGCTCGCAAATTGCAATTTTTGAGACTTTTTGTAAACTTTTGCCATTTTGGGGGGGTGAGACCCCCCCCCTCCTCAAGCGTCACGGGCCTGGTGGAGGTACACCTTTAATCACCTTTACAAGCTCTTAACTACTTTTGTCAATGGAAGTGAACCACATTGCCGCTTGAATGTAGTGACCTTGAACCTCACACCCATGGAATATCAGAACAGTGTCTCAAGTTGACTAGACTGAAAAATATTTACTTGAACATGTTGAACCACAAAGTCAACATCATAATCTTTATATTTTCACTAATCTAAAGAAAACATCTTTGAACCTTATATTTTTCACAGGGTCAATGTGCTTTCCATTGATACCAAAATATCAGCAATTTTTATGCCAAACAGGTGGGAATGAGTTAAGGGGAGACAGTCAGTGGTGGTACCACAAGGGGATGACAAGAGACCATTATTTCAGAAAACTTTTGCCCTCCAAGTCATGAAAAAATTTCACTGAAAATCCATTTTTTATTTTTTTTGCCATAATCGCCCATTTTTAGGCAAATTTTCTGATTCTCTATTTTCACTTGCCCCCCCCCCTTACCGCCCCTGATGCACTGTCATGCTAGTTATGGTACGCGTTTTGTTTGCATCCTTTTTTTGTAACATAAAAATGATGGAGCCTTTCAATGGACATAATATACACATACATACTTGCCCCCCTACACACTGACACACAACATTTCCCTATAAAAAGTAAGATTACATTTTTAATGATGAATTAATGAATTTATAAAATGACAAATTAATGAATGACAATTATGTAGATGAAACATCAAAAAACCATTATTCACATAGCATCTGCATGTGGGCATGCCTTGAAATAAGCAGGCGCCAGGAGCAAATTTGCTCTCGTCCGTAAAGCCACCAATTTCTCCTGGTCCTTGTAAAATTAACATAAACCAGGAGCAATGTTCAAAAACAAGTTTCTCCTGGTTATACTCCGCTTATTTCAAGGCTTGCACATGGGGGTATCAGGGGTAGCAAGGTCTTGGGGTCCAGGACTCCTTGATTTGTCAGGTCCCTGTGATTTGGACACCTTAATTTTGTACGTCTGTGTAGATTTAGATGCCTGGACCCCAGTAGCGTAGCCAGGGGGGGGGGCAGGGGGGCAGAGTGCCCCCCCTAACAAAAAAATGAAAGAAAAAGTGCCCCTCTGACAAAAAATGAAAGAGAAAATCAGGAGGGCAAAGGAAAAGAAAAAGGGCAAGGAGCCCCTTTTCTAGCAAAATTCAGGGCCAAAATAGTGTAAAATACAAAAATTTTCCGCGCAACGCGCGCACATCATCCCAATAAGGCCCTTTTCGGGAAGCTCAAGACATACAGTCTCTATGTATTGTATGATGCAACTGCAATTTTTTTCGTCTGTGCCCCCCAAAATTTTATTTTGCCCCCTCTGACCAAGAAAGCTGGCTACGCCCCTGCTGGACCCCTTTATTTGTCAATTTGGACCCCTGGACTCAGCAGGTCACCGCTAACCCTGGGGGGGGGGTATCCCACGTGATAAGATTACATCATGATGCGAACAAGGAGGATTTTGTGATCCTAGCATCTTCTTATAAAGGAGTATTTCGTGATCCTAGCATCCTCTTTTTATGACATTTTTCTGTAGATATCCACGAAAAACGCTTACTCCCAAAATTCCAGTTGATTTTGATTTTGCGTTTGCGAGTTGTGCATGATTATGTGCATTACACTGCTCCATAGACAATGTGTTGTAATTTCAAATTCAAATTTCACGAATATCTTTGCTAAACGAATGAATCTGCAAGAAATGTACATAAACATTATGTAGCCAGAGTATTCCAGTGATATAAAAATCTCAACTTTTTTTGAGAAAAGTGGGGGGGTGATGCTGTGGATCACGAAATGCCCTTTAATGATATTTTTCAGTAGACATCCACGAAAAAAGCTTATTCCCAAAATTTCAGTTGATTCCGATTTTGCGTTTGCAAGTTATGCATTTAACATTATGCAGCCAGAGCTTTCCAGTGGTATAAAAATCTCCACTTTTTTGAGAAAAATGGGGGGATGAAGCTGTGGATCACGAAATGCCCAAGACAGCCAAACATTGTTTTTAGGGCCAGGGCCTAAAATGTTAATAAAGAATGATGGGGCTAAACTTTCACTTTAACTCATGATTCTAGCCTAGAAGCTCCAAGACAAGTTCTACCAACATTGGGCCAGGTCAAGTTTGTGGATAAATTTCTAAAATTGACCTAAGCAACTGTATGCAATAAACTATGGAGTTACCATGGTTACAAAAACTTGCACCAAAAAGTATCCAGTATTTAACAGCTTTTAACAGGGTGTCATAAAAGTGGCATGAATTTAAAGAACGTAGGCCTACTGGGTAAATATGATGTTTATAAATAAATTAAAATGTTGAAAATGTCCCCAAGTCAATTCAATTTATTGGTGAATTTCAATATTAAAGGAGTATTTCGTGATCCTAACATCCTCTTTTTATGACATTTTTCAGTAGATATCAACGAAAAAAGCTTATTCTAAAAATTTCAGTTGATTCCGATTTTGCGTTTGCGAGTTATGCATGATTAGGGGTGGTGCAATAATTATGTGTACTGGGGGTGAATTCTCAAAATTTGACCTGCCAAAATGCTTGCCCCCCTTTTGGCCTGCCAAAAATCTTTGCCCCCCTATAATTCACCACCCGGGGTACACATAATTATTGCACCACCCTTAGGCACTTGAAACTTGATTCTGAGTTTAGCGTCCACCGCCCGCGTTATGAATTTTGTGCCGCGTTTGAGATGTAAAATCTGAAAATAATTCATTATTTTGCAAATTGCTACTAACCCAGAAAGAAAATTTGTTCTGCAAAATTTTTAAACCCTTTTTTTTGTATTTGAACCCTTCAAAAACTATAGAAAGCCTTGAGAACTATTAGATGAATCCATCTAAATATTTTAGCATTAAAAATATACAGGTTTTTGACCCTTGCTCTATCCAATTATTTCAATTATACCTTTGGGATACCAGGGTAGACTAGAGAAATCAACCTAGCCAAAATGTTTTTACCAGATTGTTGATGTTGTAAATAATTTAACTAGGAAAGACCTAGTTTTGACAAATTGGTGCCAAAAATTTATTTCATAATGTTCTGCATGATTCTTATTTTTGTATTTAATGAGTCAACCCCCGCCCCCATTTCCCCCTATCCTCAAATGTATACGGAGAGGTTAGTACAAATTGGAGTGAAGATGACTGGCATGGTATACTTCGGAATACATTTAGTTTTAAAACTTGAAAAACAAAAAGCAAGATAATTATACTTTTATAAATGTTGGGGTGTGTTTGTGACAATATATTGCGACTGGTGATACCCAATTAGAATGAAAAAAAAAGCGCATAAGCATTGGTAAAAGGCCGCTGATAATGAAACCTTGAAAATAATGAATAATGAATAATGAAATAGTTGCCTCATTATGAGCTGAAAAAAATGGGACGCTAAACTCAACATCAAGTTTCAATAGCCTTATGTGTATTACACTGCTCCATAGACAATGTGTTGTAATTTCGTTCTGGTATAGGCCTACCAGAACGAAATTCAAATTTCACGATATAAAGTAACGAAATAATCTGCAAGAAATGTTTTGCACATAAACATTATGTAGCCAGAGGTTTCCAGTGATATAAAAATCTCAACCTTTTTTGAGAAAAGTGGGGGATGATGCTGTGGATCACGAAATGCCGTTTTAAGTTACAAAGAACAGTCATCATGTCAATTGTATTACTTCGTACTCACATGCAACACGGAGTACTACACCATGACCACGTACACACACGTGTTGAAACCAAAGATTGAGTACTGTTGAAACAATGCCAATGACTCAGTCGTGCAAAACCAGTAGCAGTACAGATGCGTCGCGTCAGTTAGCAACATAGCATTACATTTATTCAGCGGCATAGATGCTTCCCAGGTTGCCCAATAATAGTAGGCTAGTAGTAGACCTATGTGGTATTCAAAAGGCCCTATATCTAAAAGATTCGGTAAGATCATAAATTCAAGTTCAACGCCGTGATCGTGAATCGTGATATATATGACGAAACGCTGACAAAACCGCAGCCCATGTCCTCTGAGCTCCTCTCTGAAACTGGTAGGTCGTTGCATGATTTTGCTTCTGCGTGGGCGCTATAGTTTTAGGTTCGATTCATACTCACTCGCTGAGTGACGAGCCACTGACATTTTGACCAATGAAAAAGCCTTTTGCAATTCCCATAAAAAGCCGTCTACCTGATCGATCAAAAAAATAACCGCATCGCTCTGAGTGTAAATATTTTGTGAATGACCCAGATCATCGGACCCATGCATGCCATGTCTCTGAACTTCAAATTGTCACGCAAGGTCAGAGGATAACAAAGATGCAACACGTACGATATGTTTTATGTGTGATTTATTATTCACACAATGTGTGTCATACCATAAACTACAGTAGAAGTCGTCCTACTTATAAGTTCATGCATATTATGTGTAAAAAATGCTTGTTTGTTCAGTATGATATTTTCATGATTAGGCCTAGGCCCAGCAGCGTGACCTTTATTCACGTTATCTGTTTCGTTATTATTTTAAGCCTAGGGCTAAATAAATATATTTATCAATCAATAACTTCAAAATCAAAATGATTAACATGAGATCATTTTTTTGTAGTCAATACCAACCCCGGGAACCAACCCGACAATCAAATGTATCGTAAATCATTGACTGGGTTGATCGATCTACATCGAGATCGGAGATCCAGAGTGAGGTGATGTAGTAGCTCATCTTCTGATGCTGATACCGGTGTTGATGAAGTAGGCCTAGTTATCTTCTGCTGATATCGATGTTGTTGAAGTATCTAGAGCTACTGCTGATCAGTGTTGATAAAGTAGCTACTCCACATTCCAGAAAAATACAGCACTAAATTTTTTGGATTAAAAAAATATTATCCTGTTTTGTCAAATGAAACATAGCTAATCCTTTAGTTAGTTCTAACTGGCAATGAAAGTCAAATTTTAATATTTTTGCAATTTGAGAGAAAATGGTTCAAAAACATGGAATTTTGCATGTTTTCTTACAATTGTAGTCACAAAATTGTAAGACTTGGTACAAGTCTAAGCATTCAAAATATTGAGTATAGGGTAAGAGTTACCTCATAATTTTAAAAGTATATGTTATTTTTACTAATTGGTTATGAAGAAGAATGGAAAATGTGTTTTCCTAAAATTAGAATGCATAACTTGAAATTAGTCTTTGTTCAAGTCTTTGGGCTTGATTGTCACAGAATACGAAAAGTTCGAAAAACGCCCTAAAAATGCATGTTTTTGGCCCTTATTTCCAAAAATTGACCAAATATTAAAATTTTACTTTCATTGCCAGTTAGGACTAACTAAAGGATTAGGATTTAGCTATGTTTCATTTGGCAAAACAGGATATTTTTAATCCAAAAAAATTAGTTCTGTATTTTTCTGGAATGGGAAGTAAGCTTCATTATGATAGTGTATTACTTACTTAAAAAAATATGACTTGTTGCCACCTGCTGATATTAGTGTTGATGAAGTAGCCATCTACTGACTACTGACTATATAATAAGGACTTGTGACTTGGATTTGACTTTAAAAAATGACTTGTTACCATCTCTGCTGATATCGGTATTGATAGAGTAGCTATCTACTGCTGACATCATAATATGAAGTAGCTATCTACTGCTGATATCAGCCTTGTTAAAGTTACAGCTGATATCAGTGTTAATGAAATAGTTATCTACTGCTGATATCAGTATTGAAGAAGTATATAACTACTGATGATATCAGTATTGATGTACGTAGTAGCTATCTACTGCTGATATATCAGTGTTGATGAAGTAGCTATCTACTGCTGATATCAGTGTTGTTAAAGTTACAGCTGATATCAGTGTTAATGAAATAGTTATCTACTGCTGATATCAGTATTGAAGAAGTATATAACTACTGATGATATCAGTATTGATGTAGTAGCTATCTACTGCTGATATATCAGTGTTGATGAAGTAGCTATCTACTGCTGATATCAGCATTATTTAAGTTACAGCTGATATCAGTCTTAATGAAATAGTTTTCTACTGCTGATATCAGTATTGAAGAAGTATATAACTACTGATGATATCAGTATTGATGTAGTAGCTATCCACTGCTGATATATCAGTGTTGATGAAGTAGCTATCTACTGCTGAGATCAGTGTCAGTGGCGTAGATTTCTTTTTGACATTTTTGATATTTTGAAGCTAAACTGATGAAATATGGTGTAAAAAGTAGAATAAATGCGTGTGAAGGGCGCAAAAATTTGCATTTTTGGGGCTAAAATGGGCAAGTATGAGGTTAATATGGTCAGAAACCCATTATCAGGCGTCAACATTGGGGGATGATTGTATGGACCATCTCCCCCCTGAAAAAAACAAAATCCTGCCCCCCCCCCACCCCGGATCTACGTCTATGATCAGTGTTAATATAATAGCTATCTATTGCTAACATCAGTATTGATGAACAGGTTTGCTGAAGTAGCTATCCATTACTGATACCAGTGTCAATGGAAATAGCTACACTCTCAGAACATTGGATAAAAAATGAATGGGCAGAAAACAGTTTGTTAAAAAATGCCCAACAATGGTTAAGATTCTTGAAGTTGGGCAAAATACAGTTTAATACATGGTTGGTCAAACCTGTCAATATGGTATTTACACAATGTTGGTTAAAAGTTAACCAACCTTGGTAAAAAACATCCTTTTCCCACCAATAAAGTTGGGCAAAGTATGGTTTTGCCCAACCATGGTCACATGGTGTTCCTTTGCGAACTGTGATTGGTCATTGTGTTGGGCAAAATGCATTTCAGAAAACAAGATGGCCGATATGAGTGGCTTGCTGCAAAGCTGTGGATCGGGGTCTTCAAGATCTGTTGGAGACATTTGAAGGTAGGAAATTATATTATAAAGTATATCATTTCATCGGGTATAACACTTAGTTTAAGTGTGTGCGAGGCCGAGACTGTGAGCAAGACTTACGATGCTTTATCAACGACAACTACCACCACAACCGGTAAGCAGGGCTTCAACTCAACTCTTGCAAAAATATAGGGATAATATAGGACCATTTTGGGAAAAAATATAGGGATAATATAGGAATATTTTGGGGAAAATATAGTTAAAATATAGGGCAAATGAGGATTTTTTATCGACATATTTTACACAAAATGTACAATATTCACAGTATTTAACAGTTTCTTACTAGTGTGTGCATAAGGAGGTAATGGCTTACTCCATCTCCCCTTATAGTGATTCCTATCTAACACTCAAGAAAGCCTATGATCATGTTCAATTAATTGGTGATAAATGTGTTGCTCAAATTTTGACAAAATTGATTTTGTTTCCCACAAAAGTGTCAGTATAGCATTTGTCAAAACATACAAATAATTTTGTTTTATTAGAAGTGTAAGTATGATCTTACACTTGTACATGTAATATGTATAAACAAAACAGACAATAAATGTAGAAGAAAAATGACTTCAGTTAAATTGATACATGCATTTGTTATAATATCACACTGCACAGTCTATACCTTAATGTATAATGGAAGTGCATGCGGTGGACCTTTTGGTTTTATCACATAGTATTTTTACACTAATTGTGGCCTTTGCTGTTTTAATCTACATCAATGATCTGCCTGACAACCTGTCTTCAAGAGAGAAATTATTTGCCGATGACTGCATTGTGTATCAAGAAATCAAATCTGCTGAAGACTCCATAATTCTTCAAAATGACATAAACCATCGACCATCTGCAACTGGGAAACCCAACTGGGAGTCACTCATAAAAATAAGCCAATTGTAAACCGGATCAACCGGTATACAAGGATGAAAACAAGCAATGACATAATTTCCTGAAACTTCTTTCACATTTCCAGAATTTTCCCTGTACTTTGTACAATGAAGATCCAAGTAAAATTTCCTGATATCAGGAAATTTCTGAAGATTTACATTACATCCCTGGGTATACGATGGGAGACAGTCTGCTTGACAAAGTTGATCATTACCCTTACCTGGGAGTAGAGCTCTCATCCAGCCTTACCTGGAACAGACACACAAATCAGATCGCCATAAAACTAAATAGAATTTTGGGACTTCTTCGAAGCAACTTATCCTCTTGTGACAAGTTTTATACAAAGGAGGTAGCGTAAAAAGCACCTGTCTGCCCACTGTTGGAATATTGTCAGACAATATGGGATCCTCACCAGAGAAACAACATTGACACCCTTGACAATTAAGATCCAGAGGTGTGCAGTGCAGCGTGGTTTGTCCATAATGACTATCCAAGACAAGTGTTTCTGACATATGCATGTTGAGACACCTTGACTGGGAGTAACTGGAATCAACACTCACCAAACCCCGCCTATGTCCATCTACTAGGAGACTAATGACATCATACCCAGTATAAACATATCACATCTCATTCAAACCAAAACGCAGAAAACTACATATACTAGGCAGTCCTCAGATCATCTTATCTACCTGCATCAGAGCCAACAAAAATGGCTATTTGCATTTACTATATCCTTGGACCACCCCAGAGTGGAACATGCTTCCTGACACCACCAGATCCGGACAATGTGGACATGATCTATCTCATCAAATCTGCCCACATCTAAGCTGCTGAAACATGCTCTTAGTTTGCGGACTTGCATTGAAGATCTACAAGCGTGTCCCCATTGCGTGGCAGTGTGTGCACTGTGACTATCCACTATTGTGTCATAATGTATAACTGAAACCAATCAAATTGTGTGTATTCTTGATAAGGCACACCAACTGAATAAGAATTTGATGTGAATATCAGTGATTTTTAAACCAAAATGTCAGTAAAAATATTTCTCCACCTAGATACCAAATATCATTATTTTTTTTCCAAATCTTTAAATCAAATTGTGTGCTTGATAAGGCACAGCAACTGAATAAGAATTTGATGTGAATATCAGTGATTTTTAAACCAAAATGTCAGTAAAAATATTTCTCCACCTATTATGTGGTGTTTCATAACTTCATATTAATTAAATATTCCATAAATAATAATGAATGTTAATTTAAACCAATTCGATCAGTGCTGTTATTTTGAAGCCCAATTTATACAAAAGAGCACATTATAGCATCCCTCAGTTGTCTTCATTGAGACACAATATTATAAACAGTGCACGTAAAAACACATACGTACATTTTGAAAAAAAAAAAAAATATAGGAATTATAGGGCATTTTACAACTTTATAGGGAAATATAGGAAAAGTTCAAAAATATAGGAAATATAGGAAATATAGGGCCAGTTGAAGCCCTGGGTAAGCTTAAGCTTAAGCTTACCGGTTGTGGTGGTAGCTGTCGTCGATAAAGCATCGTAAGTCTTGCTCGTAGTCCTGGCCTCGCACACACTTAAACTAAGTGTTATACCCGATAAAATGTTTATAATATAATTTCCTACCTTCAAATGTCCGTCCAATTGGTTAAAATATGAACAATGAAATGAACTTCCCATTCATAGTGTTTAACCAACTATTGGTTATATTTTGCCCATTTTGCCCAACATGCTTTGCCCAACTGGTTGGTTACCGTAATGTTAACCAGTAGTTGGTCAATGTTTTTAACCAACCTGTGGTTATATTGTTAACCAACCCAGGTTGGTTAACAATATAACCAACTGTTGGGCTGTTCACCTGTAAATACATGGTTGGTTAAAATTTTAACCAAGTTGGTTAAAATTTTTAACCAATGTTCTGAGAGTGTATCTATCATTGTTTATAAAGTAGCAATCGACTGTTGATATTGGTGTTGATGAAGTAGCTATCTACTGATAATATCAGTATTGGTGAAGTGCGCAATCTACTGCTGATATCGGTGTTGATGAAGCAGATATATACTGCTGATATCAGTGCTGATGAATTAATTATCTGCTGCTGATATCAGTGTTGATGAAGTAGCTATCACTGTATTAATGAGGTAGATATCTACTGCTGATATCGGTTTTGATGAAGTTATTATCTACTGCTGATATTGGTATTGATGAAGTAGCTATCTACTGACTATATAGATATCTACTTCTGATATCGGTGTTGATGAAGTTGATATCTACTCTTGATGAAGCATCTCAGTATTGGTGAAGTAGCTGCTGTTATGGGTGCTGGTGAAGTAGCTATCTACTGCTGATATCAATATTGATGAAGTAGCCAACTACGGACGATATCAGTATTGATGAAGTAGTTTTATACTGTTGACATCAGTGTTGATGAAGTAGTTTATACTGTTGACATCAGTGTTGATGAAGTAGTTATCTACTGCTGATATCAATATTGATGAAGTAGCTGCTGATGATATAAAAATTGATGAAGTAGCTATCTAATGCTGCTATCAGTGTTGATGAAGTAGCTATCTACTGCTCATATCGGTGTTGATGAAGTAGCTATCTACTGTTTTTATCGGTGTTGTTGAAGTATAGCTATCTACTGCTGATATCAGAGTTGATGAAATATTAATCTTCAGACTACTGATGATATCAGTATTGATGAAGTAGCTATCTACTGCTGATATCGGTGTTGATGTAGTAGCTATCTACTGCTAATATCAGTGTTGATGAAGTAGCTATCTACTGCTAATATCAGTATTGGTGAAGTACTGGTAGCTACCTACTGCCATTTTCTTCAGAAAGGGGAATCATGAAATATATCAGTGATCAATCAATTTATTATAACCCCGTATCGTGGATTGAAAAAAAAAATTATGATCCCCATCTTGGGTTGAACATTTTTATTTTTATACATTAGTCAAAAAAGCCCTTATTTTATATAACCTTGGTGTAAAAAAAGATGACCCCATATTTTTGGTATAAAAATTCTCTTACCAGCATATTCAAGACCCCTTTCCAAAGAATATGACAGCCTGCTAAAATCTAATAATTACTTTAAAACTATTACATCCAGGTTCTTACAGCTTATTAAAATAATGTTTTAAGGTTAGGTTGATATCAAAAATATTTGTAGGATAAATTCAATTGGCGTCTGTTGATGTTTCAAAAACTAATTTCAAAAACTCATCCAGCTGAGGACGCAGTTAGTATTATATACCTCATCTAAAGATTCCCGTCATCTGATTGGTTAAAAGTGCGGGCATAGTTTTGACTATGCCCGCAAAAGTAACTATTCCCCGGGCATAGTTCTGCGTGTGCGTTGTTCCCAGCGTAAAATGATATTAGTTGACAAATATTGACTGTTTTTTATTCGGGGAATGGTTAAAATTATAGGCCTGCGGTGATCTCAAAACCATGACTATACCCGTCGGCTACGCCTCGGGGCATAGTCATGGTTTTGAGATCACCTTGGGCCTATAATTTTAACCATGCCCCTCATAGCAGTCAATATTTGTATACTGTGACAGGGCTCCCGGTAAGCCATCAAATTTTAGCAGTTATTTCTACAGTCCATGGTTACAGTTAAAAAATCGTCTTATATCATTTTGTTTCATTTATGTATTTAGGTAGTGTTTTACTTCTTCACCATTACATTGAAAGAATCCATTAGCGATTGAAACATTTAAATTCTCTGAAAGGGTGGCCGTCAAAAAAGGGGCTTAAAGAGGAATCCAGTTGACCAGGCAAACTTTCAAGGGTAACCCAATTAAGTAGGCTTAAAATATAATCAAGCCAATGTTTGGTTATTGTTCACCTCTATACCAACATTTTAAACCTATCTAATAATTCATTAATGAAAACACTCAAGACCACTATAATTTTATTTATAATGTTTATTACATTTATATATGATGCACACATGACACAGAGAAAAACATGTAACTATTACAGATTCCAGAAAAATACAGCACAATTTTTTTTTTTTTTAAAAAAATTTCTTCCTAATTTGCACAAATAAAACATTCAATCGTTTATTTCTTTGTTGTACGATTACTACTGCAGTGGTACTGTCTTTCAAGCAATTAAAGCCACATTGTAACATTTCCATAAAAAATAGATTAGTATTTCTTTAGCTTTTACTGTCAGATATGTCCCTATTAATTTTGAGCCTAACATAAAAACAAAATGAATATACTACCAGCGCCAATGTCTCAAATGCGTGTCACTCTGTCAGTTGTGCTACGGCACAGTCCTTTGATGTGTGTATGACATAGTACGTACATATACTGTGTTATGAAAATCATGTATGCATTTGAACCACTATTTAATAATTACAGTGGAAATATTAGTCATTGACTATTATTTCTATCATAATTACAACACCTTATGTTTTAAATTTTGCAGGGTATGTTAGTTTAATAAAGTACATCATAATCGTGTAAAAACAGAATTTTGAAAAATATTGAGGGTGTCCTCAGCAAATGTTATAATATGGCTTTTAAGTAGTACTCATGGTCACTAAATAAAATAATCATATTGATTAGTCTATTCCAATTGAAATCCACACACTCCATGACCTTACTTACATGTAATCTGCCACAGAGGGAATGTGAATTTCAAATGGGGTTACCTGATTGGGTGACTCCATTTGAAGTCTACACCCCCTATGAGCTCCTGTGTAGGAGATTTAAAGTTATATCTTCCATAGGGGGTGTCGTGTGTGGATTTCAACTGGCATAACCTATATATTATAGAATGTCGAATAACAGTTTACGTTAATCCGTCCCTATCTCACACATGAAATGCTTTAAATAACTTGCTGAGTGCGAGTGGTGACTAAGCCAAAACGACTTAACTGTAAAAACAAGCAGTTCTCGAAGCACATGTGTCATCTACTTTCACAATTACCATACCAAAAGTTGACCTCAAATGACCTTTGACCTCAGTATGTGACCATCTACCATTGCAGCTATGACTCAATTTTGATATAAAATAGGATCGATTGACCCCATATTTATTGGTC
The DNA here is from genome assembly GCF_039555335.1 of Amphiura filiformis. NCBI lineage: Eukaryota > Metazoa > Echinodermata > Ophiuroidea > Amphilepidida > Amphiuridae > Amphiura > Amphiura filiformis. The sequence goes on from NC_092640.1 coordinate 25,057,851, forward strand.
GAGCTATGAGTTTTAAAATATTGGACAAAATGTTTAATATTTTTAAAACTTGATTTTAAAAAAATCAAAATTATTTGATATCAGAAGGATATTCCTCATATTCAGAATGCAATTTGGTGTGTCTGATGTGCTCTCAGGTCCCACAAAAATAATGTGCAAATGTCGCTATCCAAGCCCTTTTAACAAAATTTGAGTTATTAAAATAACTCAAATTTTCTTGCCATGGTGTCCCTTTGAATGAAAAAGATAAAGATTGAAAAGTTGCATTTACTGAAAATGGTACTTTTGTTGCTAGAGTGGCTGGTCCCCAGGGGATGGTCACCACTGGTCATCTCTAACAGGTTATATAGAGAACTTAATAGTACACTGGCTGGAATAGTATTCAGTTCAACTTTTGAATCTGCATCTTATGTCATTCAAGGGTCACCATGGCAAAATATTTTGAGCTAGTTAGTTTTAGAATTGAATGCTAGTACATTTTGAGTTATTATCACATAATAAAGGAATAAATACTTTTGTGGTGTGCTTATATTGGTTATAAAATGCAATATAAAAATACTCTCAAATGACTCAGAACATGATTTGAAAATAGATTTGGCAGAATTTCTTAACACATGGATAAACCAAAATAAATAATTTCTCTACAGCTACAGCATTGATCCTTTGTTCGTTGAATTTTAAGAATAATTCATACATAACATGATTTACCAAAAGACAAAATTCACACACTGAACATCAATATCCCAATCAACATTAATCGCAGTTTGCACCAAATAAGATATTATAGCCCCGTCAGACTTTCCTGCCGCTGCGGAATTTTATTTCAGCACAGACAACAGTTGTGGAGTTACAGTCAAAAATGAGGAAAACCAATATTTGATCAATAAATCAATAACTACTTGCCTTGAGTTGCTGAATTTTCAGTGCAGTAGTTGTAGTCCTTGCCCTATAATATACATATCTTACTTGTCACTAATGCGCTACAATTTTTTTGAGAAAAATGCAAACATAGGCACAAAATTGGCCAGGGGTGTAGTACCCCCTTAAGTCGATCATGCTTTTTATGATGAGCATAATTGCTTACCTACCTATAGATGCTGTATTTATTGAGTTATTGTGTACCTAAATCGTCATTTTACCGAGAAAATGAACATTGAAATAATGGCCGTTGAAGTTTAAAGTTGGCACATTTTGCACTTTGATCGAAGCTCACAGGAGAATGCGGCATTTCTCGTTTTTCTACCTTACATTACATGAACATCAGGTAAATCCACAGCCCCTTGAGAAGTTTGGGCAAAATCTATTCATATCTTGATGTTTAAATCGGGGAAAGAACTTGAAAAAATTCACATTTATTAGCTAAAACGGAGCCATTTGACCGCTAGGTTTTTGTGAAATTAGTGCTTCCGTGGTGCTTCCATAAGATGCGCCGCGCATGCAGGTAAGCGTTGCGTATGCGTAGTGTATCTGTGCGTTGACAAATTGCGCGACTACAAAACGCGATGCGTTGTTGCGCACGTGTACCCCGATGGTACAACAAAGATTTTCTATCCTTTTTTTGATTGCGAAAACGAGTGAAATAGTGAAATTAAATCCATAAAATGGAGCAGTTAGAGTTAACAAATCTGGATTTTCTTTCCTTGTATTTATAAAAAACATAACAAAGTAAATACATTTCAAAAAAGCTCAATTTCGCGAAAGAAACAATGTTTAGAGTACACAGCCACGTTAACCAACCAAAAATCTTTAATATGAAGATAATAACAGAGATCCTTTAATAATAGAGATAGGACACTCTCTACAAACTGCCTATACCATGCTATACAGCAGTTGAAGACATGCAATTCGCAAGCGTCGTCGCCGGCCAAGTCTTACTACGATCGTGTAATGAGAAGATACCATAGAGTCCTACATATAGAGATCTGAGGAAGAGACAGTCCGAATTGACCTAGTGACCTATAATTTATCCGAGAATCACATTTTTAGAGTATAAGTCCGCCCACCGCTGTCAATCATTCTAATGAACAAATAAACAAGCTCTGGCAATGACGTAATCCTAATTATAAATGAGAGAATCACATTGTACATGTACTGTCTGCTGTACTAGATGTCTTCCAACAAGTGCCGGAGTGTCGCGGTCCTGATAATAAGCCATGTTTCTAATCATATGCAAATTCTAATCATATGCAAATTTCTAATCATATGCAAATTCCTGATTTATGAACTCTCACCAGTTTCAAAATATAGTAGTTTTTGTTACCCTTTTATCTCAATTCATGACAAAAATTTGTGTTTATGTGCCCATATCATTTTCCTTGCAAAGTTACGGTATTTTTTGTGAATATGGAATGTTGAAAGCCTTTCTTGTAGTTATTTATAAAACATATAGCTATTAGGAGTTGTAGAGAGAAATTTGGAAGCTTTTAAAACTGCAACCCAAACAAAGCAAATTTGAAATTTCGTTGTGTGCATATTCATACCGTTAAGTTTAATAATAGCGCGTCAAAGATGAATGGCCCTCCGACTGTATAAAGTGAAGAGATCTCCAAATTATGAAGATTAAGATATTATGGTGGTATCTGGTTGAATAGATAGTTTTCCCACACTATAGACCATTCCTGTAATTGGTAACTTATTACCGTTGATGGGGTGAACATCAATATTATATATTATAAAATAATGAAAGCGGGATCAAGAAAGGTATCATGTGGTTATAAGGAGTAACAAAATAAGGCTAAAGAAAAAGTTGTTGTGTTGCCCTCAAGTGGGAAAATGTGAAAGTTGGGTCGGACGGTCAGATTTTTTTTCTTCTTTTTTTTAACCTTCATTTTTTTAAAAATCCCCTCAAATATTAAATAATGCTTTAATTAGGGGACATCAATTTTGACTTTTGGATACCTGTTAGACATCAATTAAAGGCTAGTCTTTCAATAAAATATTAATTCAAAGTGAAAAACATTGATTTTTTGAACAAATCTGTAAAAATCATCATTCAAAAAAAAAAAAATTGCGACCCTGATTTTCCAGGATTTAGGGTCGGGCGGTTGAGGGCAACACAACAAATTTTTTTTGCCTAATCATGTGATACCCCTCTTGAACTTGCTTTTGCTACCCTATAATATGTGATATCGATTATGCATGCCACACAAGTGTTATTGTTAGACACTGTCAATCATTCCTTCATGAATATGCAAGAATTCTTTCATATAAAGCACAAGGACTTGGCCTGTTGCTGCGCTATCTGTACCTCTTTAATCTATGCTCATACTCATTGCACAGTGATTTAGCACATTGGGCTATTCCAATTGAATTCCATACACCCCCTATGGAAGACAGGGAGTGTAGATTTCAAAAGGAGTCACCCATTCAGGTAACCACATTTGAAAATCACCCTCCCTTTGTGGGAGATTAAGATCATGTCTTCCAGAAGGTGTATGGATTTCAACTGGAATAGCCCAATTTTGACGTAATATAAGGTCAGTAAACATACAGACATACAGGTCCACAATTAGCTGACAATAATGATTTTAAAGTGGTACTTGTGTCTTGTTCTGAAATATTCTCCTAACAAAAGATGAAAAAAAAAACCCACTTTCTATCATGGATCGTATCAGTGAATGACACTGGACTAAAAACTTTGGAACAAAAAACCCACCAGAATATCAAACTGCCTTCAATTAGCTCAATTTCTTTACAGTTTCTCTTTGTCCTCTGGTTTTCATATCTCATTCCAGGATGAGGAAGTCACACATATCCAAGTCATCTGATGACACTCCTGTAGGTAGTCTCTGTTTACTGTATCTGAAACATTGAAAAAAGAAAAGATTCTACCAACTTAATGTGTATTTAAGTTAATGCAATCAAAAGGGACCCTGGAATGACTGAAGTATGATATAGTGTACTGTACACATATGACAATATGTTTTCAACAAGTTGCCCCCTAAGCGAGTTTCACCCTTCCAGTAAAAATGACCATGTTTTTTCATATAAATCGATTTTGGAAAGTCATTTCAAGGCAAACTGCAGTTAAAAATAAGTACATATTGCATTTTCTTGAAACATAGTGGAATTGGTAAGGTTTGTGTACAAACAAAGGCTAAGAGGAGTTTGCAGTTACAAACCACTGTATTTTTTAATAGTGCTGAACAGATTTCACATTTACTCACCTAATGACCACCTTTTTCTCTGAAATTAGTAAAATGGCAAAAATGTTGTTACTGTTTCTCGAATGGTGCTCATTTTTTTTTATTTTAGCACTATTATAGGCTGGGGTCCATTTAACTAAACTTTTAACCCTTCGTAACTCAGGTAACCATTCGTAAAGTAATGCCCAATACTAGACATAACTTTACAAAAGGTTCCTGTAGTAAATCCCCATTACTTGAAGGGTTTAGTGAAATGGAACTTATGACTTGTTGTAAGTTACGAATGATTTTGAGACTTACGAAGCTTCGTAAAGTTTAGTGAAATGGACCCCATGTCTCACTGAACACCCCCATTAATTTTACAGTTGAGTGGCTGGCTTGCAGTAATTATACACTAAACACAACTATAATATTTTCTTATGCATATTTGTTCCAATTTCAAAACAGAAAAACCTTTGTATAACATTAATTTTGATTTATATTTCAGTATCTGATAAAGAACAATTGATGGTTCACCAGAATAAGTAGTAGAGTAAATCACTTGCCAGTAGTAAATTGCTTGGCACAACTTACATCCTAAAATTGAAAAGAAAAAAAGGAAGGCAATCAATAAAACTTACCGTAAATCTGTGACACCTTCATCTTCACAAACTGCCAGCAACTCTTCAAAATCATCCTTCCCAAGATCAATGTCATACAAGCGTAATGTTTTAATGGCCCTTGCAGATTTGACTCCAGTCAAAAAATCTTGCACACAATCTTCAGGAACAGTACATGTAGCATCATCAGCATGAGGGCGCAGCGTCAGCCATTCTAGAGCTTTCCAGGTTTCCAATGCATGGCCTACTTCCTTAAGCAAGTCAGCAGGATAGTTGCTACCATAGATCCGGAGTTCTTCAAGATGGGGCAGTTTAACACGTAATGTCCGCAACAACTCAGTGTGGGTGTCCTGACTTAGGTCATGTACACTGAGAGCAAAGTACACTAAAGTGTCATGTAAGTTATTCATTAAATGTGCTGCAACATTATCGTTCATTCCGTTGCCATCAATAGTCAACTTATTCAGATGTGTCGGCACATTTTGCACTAGCAATGCCATATCTTCAGCCGGTGCATCCATTTGTGTCATGTACAAACGGGACCGCAATGAGGATGACTCGTATAACTTGTTCAGATTCGCTGCAAGTGTTGGAATGGTTTTTCCAGCCTCTACTTTGTTCAATGAAATGTCAAGTCTGCATAACTTTGGCATTTTTGGAAGGGATGTCATGAGTTTCGTCATGTGTGTCGCGATCAAAGTAGTTCCCCTGAGCTTCAACGTTGATAAGGATTTCAAGTGACCTTTCTCGACTGCACGTACAATGAACTTGAACATCTCATCAAGCCTGAATGCATTTAAGTCAAGCATGTCCAAGTTTGTATGTTGGAATGACTCAATAAGTGAAGAGATGTTTGTTTCCGACGCAGGTGACAGACCTTTGTTCTGAACAGAAGCAATACATGCCATATTTGCAACAGACTGCGCTGGAGTATAGTGTCTCCACTCCGGGTGCAGAACTTCTTGCCCATTGTCTTCTTTGAAGGCTCGGAAAAGTTCTTCGAGTTGGCTATTTGTAAATTCTTTCATATTTTGTAAAGCATCTACATACTCTCTGAGGTTTGGTCCGTAATAAATGAATGGATGACTTGGGTGCGCAATAGGACGAAGCGTTAAATTGCGAACAGTATCAGGCTCACTGTGTGTAAAGCAATAAGCGAGAGAGACAGCGACTTTTGAAGAGATACCGTAGAGCAAAACTCTTCCATCTTGGAATACTTCTTTCCAAACACCGTTGAACATGTTCTTCGCGTCAGCTTCAAAGTTACACTCCAAAATTAATGCAATGAACTGCTGAATCGACAAAGTTGACGGGGTTTCGTCACCGTCATCAAATGGCAATTGTTCATCTAAGTATTGGGACATAAAAGGTTTAACTTTGTCGTTGAAAATCTCCATCAACTTTCTGATGATGAGCTTTGCAGCATTCTTTGAGCTAGCGGCAAACATAAGGACTAAACCTACACTCAAGGCATCTTTGACAGTGTGGATTTCCGTTAGATATTTTGTCAGCCTTTCTGGACGGTCTTCATTGGCAAGATATTTACCGCAACAAAACTCTTGTCCGGACTTGTGGAAAAATTGTAAGTTTTTTTCACTTTCATGTCCTCTGTAGCTCAAGATGCCCATTTGCCTAGCATCACCTATCTCACTCACTGTACAACATTTCAGCATGTCCTCCTCTGTGAACAGAATCTGTGTTGAAGTTGGTTTTAGGCCTTGAAGACTTACTTCTCCTAGATGGTCAGTCAGGTCCTGTCAACGAATGAGAAAATAAATTTATTAGTCAGCGGGTTTCTCCAGAAGTTTTAAGGGTGCATCTCAGCAGCGTGGCTTATCTCACTATTTAGTGAGGGTGCAAAGCCATATTTTCGTCCCCATTTGTCAATTTTTTGTCCCAATTTGAGTGATTTAAATGACAATTTACTCTTTGCCCTCCCAATTTTCAACCCAGAAAATTTCTGTGGGAGAAATTTACCCCGCCCCCCCTGCTACAACACTGGCATATCCAGAAACCTTAAAGACCCAGGGTGCGCACCAGCAAGAATAGCCCCAAATAGAGCAATTTGGCATGTTTAAGACAGACTCGGTGTTACACCCCTCTGCACCCCCTGGATATGCCCCTGGTTTCCTACAAATTAGAATTATTTATTCAACTGCATATGCATGTACATCTCAATTTCCTCGCTAAAGATCACTTGGCAACTAAGTTGCAGGTAAAAGTTTTATCAGGGGGCAGCTCCCCCCCTTTGCCCCCTGGCTATGCCACTGTAATGATAGGTGACCTGATATTTATTTTAAATACATGCAAATACTTACCAAAAGTTTTGAAGAAGGATATTGTTGCATTTTGAACATGATATTGAAGATCGCCATGTACAACTGATGACGCCTCTCTGGAATTCCTTTCTTGCCATCGGTTTCAGCCCAGTACCAGCAAAGAAGTTGTCCTGCTAATGGGGTTGATATCTCTACAAAATGTTTGTTCTGTTTGATATGTTTCTGCAAACGCTTTCCTAGTGCGACAGCTATTGTGTCATTTGGGGTTTGGTTGAAGAACTTGGTTACCAATTTCAAGCCATCCGATTTAGTCATCTTCCGTAATTCCAGCCGTTCATATACTCCAGCATATTCAGTCGCGTGACTATTCAAAATTTCAGCTTCCCTCCAAGGTCTCGTAGTGACAAGAACCTTCCATTGCCGCATTTCTTTACACTGCAAAATCTTCACGACATTGCCGGTATTAGATTTTTGCTTGTGTAACAAATCCGAGGGCGCTTCATCTAATCCATCAAAAACGACGGCGATTGATTTGCCTAACTCGGGATTGCGAAGGACATTTCGTAAAATTGCAGGGTTAAGGTTGTAGTCGGGTGAAAGTATTTGTGAACATATTGCATCCTCGATATTACTGCTGCGGTCCAGTTTACCGAGTTCCAAAATGAACAAAAGTCGTATGTGGTTCAAACCAGCAGACTCTTCCGCTTCAGACCAGTCATGAGCTAATTTGGCACAGAACGTTGACTTTCCTTGCCCAGGATCTCCTGATAGAATAAACCGTACACCCTTTTGATCTTGAGCAAGAAATTTTGTGTAGGGTATCAACGGTTTTTTGACATGTTGTCGTCTAGCTCCAGGTATTTTGATGTCTATGGTTAAGGGCACAAAAATATCATTAAGATCCACATATGTGCCAGGTTTCCATGGGTACATCTGCTTCTTACAGAGGCATTTGATGTAGAAAGCTCTAAGATCTTTCCTGATATCCTCAATGATTGCATCTGTTAAAGAGACAAAAAGAATGTAAAATAAATCCTGTTGGCCTGTTGGTGCTTAGATGCCAATTTTTGTGCCCCCCCCCTTCAAAAACCTTCTGCAGGCCCTGCCCCATATACATTTATTACGGTGTCTAGCACCCTCTCGTACGACCATGGACATCCACGATTGATGTGGGTCCACAACTTATGAGTGAAGTGTCATAGGTGGGTCCACATTTGTCAGTGAAAATAAATAAACAAATGCTTATATTTCTATGACCCCTTTGCCAATTCTTTGTGGGGGATCAATAATACTTATGAAAGTGACAGTATAATCCACCTTAAAAAGATGCTCATGGCATATGCTTGTAGTTTGATCAGCTTGTTTTTTGGCGGGAATTGTTAGGCTTTTACCACTACGCCGAAAAGTAGACCCACATTTAGAGTGATATAGTTGTCTGGTCTATATTGTGCATGTTTAAATAAAGTAGACAGAAGTATAGGACTTAAATTAATAATTTGTGATACTTCTGGCGAGATGTCAAAAGACAATTCTCGAAATAAACCGCAATGTTATAAGGCCCGCCAATTACGAGCTGATCAAAGTATAAGCTGTTTTCTTGATCACTCACCTTCTGCTACCCTTGAATTGCCTGTTTCAGGTCCTGGATCTGATTTGCTTTTTTGAAAAATGATTGTTTGAGCATTGTAAACATCTCCATGGATGATTTTTTGCTTGCCATGCACAACTGTTTGGTCAGCTACATAGAGAATACAAAAAGATTACATTAAGTTATTTCACTGTCATTTTGTACTTCTTGGTTAACATGCAAATATTGCAAATTTCAAAAAAATCAAAATTATTTGATATCAGAAGGACAACATTCGTATTCAGAATGCAATTTTGATATGTTTGATGTGCTCTCATGTCCCAGAAAAAATACTGTGCAGACAGTGCAAACTGTATAAACAGTGATCAGAGTGACCATCTCTCTTTCAATGGCGATTAGGCCAGACTCCTCCATGTAATGTTGCTATAAGGGGATCGCTACACCTCCTCCACAGCAAGTCTGTTACCTTCCCAGCATTTAAGAATGCTGGTACCCATTTATACACCTAGGTGGAGAGGAGTAATCGAGATAAAGTGCCTTACTCAAGGGCACAACACGATGTTGTCGCCGGGGCTCGAACCCGCAACCTTCCTATTATGTGTCAGAGCCTGTTCCGCTCGGCCACCATGCTCCTGAGCCCTCAATTAGACAAAACTTATATGAAAATTGTATTACCTTGTGAAGAGAGTAATTCTGAAACTGTATTTGGAACACTTTCAGTCAAAATATCCCCTGGAAGTGGCTTGGGCACCAATGAAGCATTTTCCTCTGGTGGCTGAAATGACCTTCCAGGTGTTGATGAAGTACTCGGCTCTGGTGAAGTTCCTGGCTCCGATGAAGTTCTTGGTCCTGATGAAGTATTTGGTTCTGAAGTGCATGGTTTTATAAACGACCCTGGTTCAGAAGAGTCTGGTTCCAAAGTTCTTGGCCATGGAGAGCTTGGCTCAAGCACTTGTTCAGGCTCATGCTGAACTTGTTCACATATTTTAGTCCTCTTGAGAGAACTAGGGAGGTTTTGATCATTATTTCTCTTTGACATTTTTGCTAGTGAGTACGCCTATTAACCATGAAAAAAAAAATGAAAAAATGAGAATATAGAACTTTCTCTGAATCACTGAACCAATACTAAGCTTGTTTGTACTCATTTTAATGCATTTTTCATGCTGATAACAAATATGGTCATGTAAATGTACAATTCTGAAAAAGTTGACTTTTTAAAGAAAATTTAAAACTTGTCCTATGCAGTCAACACTCACATGGAAAGGGTTAATTTTCCTTTGACATTGGTTCTACAAGAACCTTCGGTAGATAGTGGACCCCTTAGTTAGTTTGGAGATAATGTCTATGTCTGAAATGGTTACCAGTAGTAGTGACTTGGTTTCAACATGTAAATCTCCATCCATAATTCATTATTGCTGATGCTTTCCATCAGCTGTAAGCTGAAATAAGCAAAAAATATTATAAGTTTACATTATCACAATGAAACAAATAAAAAAGAAACAGAACTAAATTGAAATTCAATCAGTTGATTTGCAAATTCATCATTGGGTAAACTTTATTATTAGACAAAACGAAAGTCAATAAAGGGTTTTTTGTTGTTTTGTTTTGTATGACTTGAACTTTGTTCAGAGAGAGACTTTGTTACTTTTCTATCTATATACTGAAACTTGCAAGTTAGTTATCTCCAGATCTGTGTTGTACATCAAAAAAGATATAATTACACTCCCCACAATGCATTTCTTCCCTGTAATGATTTGCTTTACCTCAATTGCAAGATCTGGATGCATCCTGTTCACTGAATAGCAAATCAGTACAGGGAAGAACTGCATTGTGGGAAGCTTACTTCAAGATATCTTCTTCTGGCATACATGGTACCAGCTAGCAGAGTTCCCTATTATGTCACATATAACGCAATCAAAAATAAGTATGTCCAGCGAAGATTTTACAAATCCAATGCGGTATATGTTTTGTTTTGTCCACTTTTCCTTTCACTCCTCCCGACTCAAACTCGGTCAAAATAAACTTGAAATGCTCAAAACTTACATTCTTATACACATAATGAAATACTTTAGCACACAATTGCATCATTTCAGTATTATAAATTCCTTACATATTGTAGGTCAGTTTTGGCAATTTCAATTCAGCTGAATTCATCCTTTTTTTGTGTTTACATTATTTAAAATGGTTTACTAACATTAAAAACAAAACAAAATAGTGTATATAACTAATTAATTTTGAATAATAATAATGAATGAATTAATTGAAATAAAGCAATTTTCCAGATGGGTTAGAGCATACACTGTAAAAATACAATCTATACATTGCAAATGTGTAAATTGGCTAATTATGTTGTTGTCAATGAAATTGGCTAATTATGTTGTCGTCAATGAAAGTGAACCATATTGCCGGGGGTTTCTTGAGTTATTATTTGATGGGGTGTGTTACCCGATATTCAAAACCCTACCCCATTTCTAAGGGTGGAGCCTAATTTTTACTCAAAAGATGGCTAAATTATACTCTTTTAGGGTGCTTTTTTTGAAACATGGCCCTATTCTAAGGATTACCATAGTCAACCAGAGAATACCAATTATTCAATTGTTAATTTGAAATGCAGCAATTTTGACTGTTGTGATTTGCAACTTTTGAAAATGCACCAACTTTCATCAATCTTTGTCAATTTAAAGTGTTTGGTAGCAAATTTGGAATCAAATTGGAGCTAACAAGACACAGTCTAATCAAGCATTGTCATAACAAAATCACGTTTTGGTGTAGGATGGGTTACAGAAGTGCGGAGTTTATTTTCGAGGTGCTTATTATCTTCACCTTGTCTATGTCACCAGAAGGGCCTCTAACTCCGAAAGGTTACAAGCCTGGGTGAAACATAGGCATAGCTAGTGGTTGTCAGTGGTGGTGCCACAGGGGGCATGGGGGAAAATGCTCCCCAGTCAGAACTCTTGCCCCCCCCCGTTGCTCCCAGTAAAAACCCAAAATTATGAAAAATTTCCACTTTTTGCTGCAATTTAAGGGCTGGGGTATGAACGTTTGGACAGTTTTTTTGTGGGACATGAGAGCACATCGAATTGCATGAATATCAAGAATGTCCTTCTGATACCAAATAATTTTGATAATCTAATGATATGTACTTAAAAGTGTATGTAGCTGGGATTTGTTTCTCCAAAACACCAAAACAATCAGGTCTTTTGGGGGAAAACAATGTATATATCTTCAATATGAGAGGTCAAAATTTTCAATTGATCATCAGCTTTTCATCCCAGTTACATACACTTTAAATACATATCATTAAATTTATAAAATTTACTTCTAGGACTGTTAAAAAATATCAAATTTTAATAATTTGTCACAAAATTTGTATTAATTAGGCCTATATCGCTAATTTCAAAAAAATAAAAAAAGGACATTCCTCATATTCAGAATGCAATTCAATATGTCTGGTGTACTCTCAGCTCCCACGTATAAAAAATATGTGAAAACATTGCTAAACGTCAATATCAGATCCCTTAACCCTAACAGGACGGTATGCGAGGGGTCTCGGGTTCGAATCCCACCCAGAGCAAACAACTTCTTTCCTTCTTTTCTCTCTTTATTCCTTCCTTCTTTCCCTTCCCGTCGCCAAAAAGCCCTTAGGCGGTCAGGGTTAGGTTACCACTATCGAAACTCAATATAGGCTTCCTTAACCCTAACAGGACGGTATACTACAAAATACTACTTGATATATGCGCTGTTCGTGCATGCATCCCACGTGGTATGATGACGCAATCGCCCTAAGTGATATATAGGCACGGTTTCGCTGGCCAGCGAAGCCCAAGACCCATGGCAAAGTGTCGCCGACCCAGTGCCTGGCATGCGAGGGGTCTCGGGTTCGAATCCCACCCAGAGCAAACAACTTCTTTCCTTCTTTTCTCTCTTTACACAGCCGTGACGTTAGTCACGGCTGTGTCTTTTTTCTTCCAGGTTCTTTCTTCTTTCTTTCTTTCTTCTTTCTTCTTCTGCCGACCACTACATTTGCTCTAGCACTTACATGCTTACAGCGATTTTGACCTAACTTGGTCACAACCATTATTGACCATGCCCCTACATGTCATATGAAACTCGTGGGGTCAAAGGTCACGCAGGGGTCATAGGGGTCAAAAACGTGATTTCAACTCAAAATGCTTCTTCTCTCACAGATTACGTAGGACAGTGACACCACTTGCACATATGCATTGTTATTATCCAGTGTCTATGGGGTCCTCACAGATTTGGGGTCAAAGGTCATTAAGGGGTCACTTCCGGTATAAAACGAAAAACCTTCAAAATTTTTTATTTGCTAAGAAAAACATAGGACAGTAACGGTATGTTCACACATGAATTGTGGTTACCCAATTCATATGTGCTATTTTTTTATTTCGGGTCAAAGGTCATTAAGGGGTTACTTCCGGCCTGAGACGAAAAACCTTCAAAATGCCCCTTCTGCCACAAATAACATAGCAAAGTGATGCCACGCGCACCCATGCATTGACATTAGCCAATGTCTATGGGGTTTTCATGTATTTTGGGGTCAAAAGGTCATTGGGGGTTACAACACGGCTGTGTTCGTGGTCTTAGACCACAGCTAAGTCTAGTTATTCCTTCCTTCTTTCCCTTCCCGTCGCCAAAAAGCCCTTAGGCGGTTAGGGTTAAATTGATCTTTCAAATGATTTTGTGGTGAAATGCAGAGTTGCACACATTGCAAAAATTGTGACTTTCATTGCTAGGAGGGGTGCTGAATCGATGCAAATTTGGTAATTTCTGCCCCCACTGACTCTTTGGCCCTTTTCTTTCCCTTTGTCCTTCTGATTTTCTCTTTCATTTTCTGTCAGAGGGGCACTTTTCTCTTTCATTTTTTGTCCGGGGGGGCACTGGAGGTTATACCTTCATAGCATTTCAGTGGCGTAGGCGTAGTGACGGGGTGGGGGGCACATGCCCTGGCCGCCACCTTTTTTGGGGGGCACTGAGTTGACCAATCCAGCATCAATTCTGCATCAAGCGCATTTCAGCACATGTAGTCATTTGAAAGATCAATTTAAAACGGCCAATTCAAAATTAATTATATAGGCCCTATTCATGCAAATTTTCGCGCGCATAATGGGGAGGGGGCATTAGACCTATGTATCCTTAGCACTGTCTGCCACAACCCCAAGTTTAATAGTTAGTAACTAATTTTGTAAAATTTATAAATTCCTTTTTAAAAGGGCATTTCGTGATCCACAGCCTCATCCCCCCACTTTTCTCAAAAAAAGTTGAGATTTTTATATCACTGGAATACTCTGGCTACATATGTACAAAATATTTCTTGCAGATGAATTCGTTTAGCAAAGATATCGCAAAATTTGAATTTCGTTCTGGTGCACCAGAACGAAATTACAACGTATTGTCTATGGAGCAGTGTAATACACATAATATAATCAGGGAAGTGCCCTGACATAATCATGCATAACTCGCAAACGCAAAATCGGAATCATAGGGCCTGCACTTTGGCTCGACATTTGAAAGGGGCGTGAATTCATTTTTGGATACGCCCCTATTATAATTAGGTACTCTCGCACACATTCCCTATATGTATATACATGTACCACATGTAGTAAATCTGTCTGCTTTGTCTGCATTGTGCCGTTCTTAAGCAAATAGTTAAACACGATTTCATCAAACATTATAACAATAGCTCTTTTACAGTGTGCAATCATCCCGGGCAATAATTGGGCAATAATAGAGGATGTGTGTGAAATTATTGATTGGCTCCATACAAAGGATTTGAACCGGTGTCCTTCACCGTAATCATGGCGCAATGCAGTGCATTCAATCAAACGTTGTCGTCAACCTATTTGATCGTAGGCCTATAGTGCATTTGTTATGTGTGTGAGACGAGCTGTCGCGGTAGATTGCAATAGCTTGTAATCATGGTTTTGTTGAATGAATTTGAGTACTCCGCCATATTTACAGTATGATACGTCATAATCTAGGCGATTATTTGCATTGGGTGTCTTGAATACGCTGGCGAAGTTGTGTAATAATCGGATTAATGCTATAACAGTAGGTGAATACAAGTTTTGAATATATCGCGTTGCAAAGCCCCATTCAGTGATCCCAGCGAAAGTGGGAAAAAAATCAAATTGTTACTTTCATAAATTTTTTTAATGAAAAAAATTGGCAAAAACCCAAGAAAACGGCAGTATCGACGAAGTTGAAGCCCCATTTAAATACATGTAGCTAATTTATATATACTGTCAGTATATAAATTACAGATTCACGTAAATGCATTATTTTTGTCTTAAATATAGGCCTACTCGGCTTTCGGCTGAACCACTAGCAGAAGATACCAAATTGATGTTTTATGACCTTTGAAATTCTTTTTGTTGCGAGTGACATGGTCAGTTCAATTCACGCCGAGTGTCCTTGACAGGTTTGACTCTGCTTCAGTGGTCATGAAAGAATTCAAAAGATAACCTCTGCCCCAACAATCCCAAGCAATTGTCTGAAACTGCTCTTCGGATGATGTATCATAAGAACTCAGTCGTCAAATGATGATAGTCATATAATGACCAAAAGATTATTACTGACTATATCATTGAAGACTGAGTTCCGCAGTCTAGTACAAAATCTGAATTTTGATGATTTTTACGATCGTCCGGATGAAAAAACCACTGAATGGGCCATTAGTACCCTCCTCTCCTTACCCTGGCAATATGAATAAAAGAAAAATAAAGAAAAAATTAAATAAAAAAAAAAAAAAAAGTCAAAGAAAAGAAACAATAAAAGAAAAACAAATATGAAAAGTTCGAACAATATTTGGTTGATAAAATTAATGTGACCGTGATGAGGCTCGAACTCACCACCTTCCGATATAAAGTTCGAAGCGCTCGTGTACCAAATTCTGATGCCTTTCCAAGTGAGCTAGATGCTCCTGAGATACGAAATAAAAATAAAATAATACACTGTATACCTGCTTGTGTCGGTAATTGATTTGCTCTAATTCCATAATGGTACAGCGCAACAGAGCAAAAATGCCCAAAATTTAAAAGCTATATAATTTATGAACAATATACACTACACATAAAAATACTAATACAAGGGAATTTCAACATAAGAATCCAAACAATTAAGTACCAACATGCACAGCTTTGTCCTTATATCACATTTGGGTTTTAACAAAATGTTATCAAACCTCTACTGTGATTGGCAGCTGCACAAGGCATCTCTTTGATAGCTGATAATGGCCATCCATTCAGCAAGTGGCTACTAACTGACCTTGATAGGCTTGAATGAGCACTGTCATCTGCTACAAAACCATCACACTCTAGGACCTGGTTACTCCATAATGCTACAGAGAGCACAGTACTTTGACAATGGAGTGAAATTATTGATTAGGTGCGGATTTTAAAAGTACAGCTTCTATGCGTGTATAGCAAAAAAAAAATTGGAATAGAATGTTTGGAATCATGTAATTAAAATACTAAATGCATTCTGCAAAATGTGCTCTGACCAATATATAAAGCATTTCATTAGCTTTAATTTGACATATTGTTTGACATGTTTGGAATTATGGTAAATCATTAAATAAAATATTTATTAATTAATCAATTATGTCAATTAATTAAAATTTAATGCAAATATGCATATTTTCTCTGACAGAATTGTAGGATTTGACAAGAGCCATCTTTCTTGTAAGTTTGATTCTTATAACATACCGGTATCGTATTGCGTCCCGTTATAGTTGCAGAAAAAATACGCGTGCAGGACACACATACGCACCCCCCACACACACACACCCAGGGATCGTACCGTTTTACAATCGTATAACATTCATTGGCGCTAGTAGTAAATTCCAATTTTCTTTGCTTTACCTCACTTGTTCGGCTCAAAAATTAAAGGGGGACATATCTGACAGTTAAAGCTTACATTTTATGGAAATTATGTTTAACTATTTGCTTAAACAGCACAAAACAGATAAAGCAGACAAATTTACTATAGGCCTATACGTATGCCAGGGACTGTGTTGAAGGGACTGAAAACGGCTTCCACCCATTGTCCCATGCGGGTTGTTGGTTTACAAATTATCCTCAGTTGAGCAAGCATGAATAATACGTTGATCGTAGTCCGAATAATCAGTCCCAGAACCAGTGGCGTAGCGTGGGTCATCTGATTGGGGGCACCAACCATGATTGGGGGGGGGGGGAGCGCACCGGGTCTGATTGGGGGCACAAGCCATTTTTGGCAATTTTCCTACGGGATTTTTAAAATTTTGCAATCGATTGGGGGTGCGGGCACGTGCCCCCCATGCCCCTATGACTACGTCAATGCCCAGAACAAAATATAAATGATTTCTGACATGATCGTGCTCTGGGTCTGAACTGTTTCCGTTTGAAATCTTGATGGCAAATTGGACAAAAGAAGCACATGGTTCTACTTGACCTCCTGAAACTTCCGGGCATTCCGGGGAGGGGTCAATCAAGGTCACATGGGGTCAAATTTTGAGAGTGCTCCAACTATGCCAAGTAATATATCAAAATACTCGTATGGTCATGAGGATTCCAAAAATGTATAGTTTGTTATGCGTCAGACCTTTCTACAGTACGACAGCAACTTTGTGACCTCTTTTGTTCGACAGAAAATTTATACGGGTTGGTGAACACGGGTTACGTAACACAATGTTGAAATTTTAGCCGGCAAACGCTTTTGATCAAAATAGCTCCAGAAATGGAAGACACGGGTCGTATATTGCTCCATTTATGTACCCTGACCACAGATAAGATATCAAACATTTGTGTAAAGCAACAAATAACGTGTAAAAGTTGAATTAAATGGGAAAAAAGAAGCTTCAACATGTCCAAAGTAGCTCGGAAAATGAGAAAAATTGCATGTAACGAACACAAAATGTTCATATCACCCAGCAAGAAAAAGCGCCGGAATCAAAAATGGGTGTCATGTTATAGAATAACTAAAGTTAGCTTGCCTGAAAATTTCATCACTTTAGGTTGGGGTAGGCCTATATTTCTAGTCGCATATTGAACATGTTGAAATGTTTATCTTTGTGCGTGACTACTGTCACGCCATATATTGTACGGGCGATGTTTTTCCTGCAAAGAAACTTTCATTGTCAATTGTCCATTGTTGGTTATTTAACTTGAAAATAATACTCCCAACGTTCAAACAATTTTAAAAGTCAGCATAAAGGTTTGTGTTACATTATTTGGACAGTGTTAATTCATTCCAGAAATAGAATACACGAGTGAGCCACTGAGTGGGAATAACATTGCTATTGTCACCGAATTAATCATATCTCTGATATGGCTTAGTGGTAAATACATGTATTTGGAAGTTGGATCTTGGTTCGAACCCCGCAAGCACCTCTCTTTGATTTTCGATTTGATTTTAACTCATATTTTTAAATCCTAGTTTTCATATTTTTATTAAAGCCATAATATACGATTTCGGGCAAATTTGAAGTTTTGTTATTCCAAAAATTATAACAATATTTATAATATTAGTAAATAACTGTCAGGAAGGTTTTCACGTTACATTTGAAGCAGAAGTAGCGAGATAAAAATGAAAAGAAAACACTTAATATCTTGACCGCTTAACTGTGGTGTTCTATGGGGGATTAGTCTTAATAACACATCAAAGTTAGTTGCTCTACCTAGAAAACGAACTTAGCTGATTCCAATTAGGTGTAATCCGAGGTGTAAGTTGGACATTGTGTAAAAATTACAAATATGCCAAAATATTAGGTTTGAAATTCGTGCATCTCATGATTTAATATGTATGCATAAAAGCTCATAAAATATGTTGCCGATAGGGGAGTGGGCTCGTCCAATTAAACAATCGTGAAAATCTGTGTTGACGTTCCTTTATTTGATAGGCCTATATATATTCTTGAACTTTTAAAAATTACTTAAGTTTGACATGCTTTATTTGATTATTTCATATTGAAAGCTACTGAACTTAAATGCATTTTTTGTAAAAAAGATATGAACTCGAATGTAGGATTAGGCTTAAACATGCGTTTCTGTGGCATCCACATCTCTCATACCACATTATTAAAATATTATTTTGTAATATTAATATTGGTATCTCAGTTGTAAATTATTTGGCTTTGCATTGTTACTAATTTATTACAAAATGTTTTTTTCTATATCATGTTATTTATATGTATGTGTGTTGAGATGAAAATAAAACTGAACTGAACTGAACTGAAATAAATCATGAAAAAAGTGGGCCTTCAAGCTGACATTCATTAGGCCTATATTATTAAAGACAAAAGGGAAGGAAAAAAAAAAAGAAAAACGAACTGAAAAATTCCACATAATCGATAAAATAACACGGGAATCGAACTCACAACCTTCCGCACTGCACACCTTCGCTCTGTCCACAAGCCATCGCAACTTGTTCGGGCAAAGGGTATTCTTTTTGCTATCTTATTTCTCGTTCAACATGTTCAAGGATCTCACTCAACAACAATCTTTTCAAAACTGCTTGTACTTCAGTTAAATGAGATGATACTACCTTCTTTGACGACTACAATATTTTGTTACACAATAGAGTATTTTGTATTTATAAAATATATAACAATAGACGTTTTAATTGCTATATTAATCAATATAACATGTATAATAGACAGCGCCGGCTGGGATCCATTTCGTGAAGCATCGTGACACTTGCAACGTGCGCTTACGACACGAGGACTCAAAGAACGCAACTTTTCAACCTACGACTAGGTTATTCCACCGCTCATTTTCGCTGAAATTTTAATACAAGCTGTGGTTAATTAATGTTTATCATAACAGAAAAGCATTAGACCGGCGTTTCCTCAAAGCTGTAGATATAACCATTTTTGTTATTGTGACATGCATTTTCTCTCATTTTTTAGGCTACTTCGCGCACCAAAAGCATTCATTTTTTCCACAATAATTCAACTTTTACACGTTATTCTTTGCCTTATACTCATGTTTCATATCTTATCTATGGGCTCAATATGGAAATGAAGGGAGAAACGACTCGTGTATTCCATTTTTTTTATGTTTTCTGAAAAACCGTATTTGCCACCTGATTTTCAACATTGCGTTACGTAACAGCAGAGGTCACGCCGGTAAAAATTACCGGAAGTGAGCTAAGTTACTGTCGTACTGAATAGGGTGCTTGCACGGAAGATCATAAGTTCAAATCATCCTCCAGATACGCTCCAGAAGACATATGCAAATGCATGGAGTACAATACCAATCACCTGTAAACTGGTATAGATCAAAGTAAATCTTTGTACTCCATGCATTAGCATATCTTATGGAGCTTGTCTGGAGGATGATTTGAACTAATGACCATTCGTGCAAGCACTCTATTTGACATAACTTTAGAAATATTTGAATAGGGCAACATGAGTAAATAATAAGAAAACAAACATCACGCCCTCGATGCAACTCACATGTAATCGAAGGCCATAAAAGATAACCTGATAACAATAGCTTGACAATAGCTAGGCCTATCTATAATCCGTTTCGAGTCCCTTCATACACAGTCCCTGGTCCAATGCATATACTGTGTGTATTGTTCCCAGGTATAGTCAATGCAGTCAAGCAAACATGTATTACATTTTGAAAAGGCTATAGTGTATCACAGGCATGTATTGAATGGCCAGTCATACAGGAATTAATCAACTTGCAGTGACTGGTTCCTTTGTTACCACATGTCAGTCATCTATTGGTTTTTTGACCATCGTATCACAGTGATGGCCAATCACAGGCGAAGTAATCAAATAGCAGTGACTGTTGCCTTTGTTACCACATGTCAGTCATCTTGTGATTATTGGACCATGTAAACCTGCAAAAAACGAGCCAAAGTGCAGGCCCTATGCAACTGAAATTTTGGGAATAGGCCTATGCTTTTTCGTGGATATGTCATAAAAAGAGGATGCTAGGATCACGAAATACTCCTTTAAACAATTTTGAGTGGTATTGTTTTAGACAAATTGGCTGATTTATTTTCCTGATAAACCCTGAATATAAACAAAAAGGTCACTAGTGTATACTCACGCATGATTAATGTGGTGTCTTGTGTCGTTCACTGCTGGTGTACATACAAGTACATGTATTTCGTATGTACAGTATGACTGATACTGCTCTGCTGCTGATTCTCGCTATGCTAGCAACCCGTTTGCATCAGGCATCACGGTTTCCATGGATTTACGACTTTTAAGTCGTACATTAAAATGTACGATGGATTGGAGCTGGATTGTGCTTCGGAAATGATGCTACAGTACACTACACCATTATTTTGATAGATTACTCAGATATAATGCTATAGTCTAAGAGCCCGTCTAAGAGACGACCCACACAGCTAAAACCAGAGAGTTGATATTCGCTAAAACAGACCTGCTGCTCCCTCTCATCTCATATCTAGTCACCCGTTTCCCGATTCGGTCAGTCCCGTATAAAAGGTATTTATAGCAGGTGCATGTGACTATGACATGCGATCGCTGTCATAAAGAAAGAAACTAACATAGGGCCTGCTCCTATTTATATTAAAACCGAAATCGACATTTATGTATTTAGACCTACACTCTCAAATGATCTACTCATTTTTGAAAAGAAACTTGTCAAATTTGAAAAGGGAAACTATTCGGATGGGGTTAACAGATTTCTCTTCAAAATGAGCATCGAACAGACTTCTCTTCAAACTGAATCGGATAGGCCTATTCTCATCAAAATGACAAGACACTTTATCAAATTTGATAAGATTGTATTGTCATTAACAAAATGAATAGGGTCTTATCAAAAATGACCAAAATGTCAGAGGGGGTGTCATTAAATGAAATGGGTAGGCCCTAATTGTGAATTCGGAGATCTGTGTGAATTTGAATATAGTTAGGCCTAGTCTACTTGTTAAAATAAAACGTAAACTATTCATTTTGATGTAGGCCTATAAGATTGTTGGTTCAAAGTGATAATATACCAACCAAAATAAACAGTAGTGGCGTAGCGTCATAGGGGCACGGAGGGGGGCACGTTCAGCTATTCAGATCTCAGGCTTCAAATTGCCCCCAAGTAAAAACCCAAAATTACGACAATTTCCACTTTTTGCTGCAAGTTTGTGGAAAATCATGATGTTGATTCCCGCTCCTCCCCTGAAATTCGTTTCTTCCATGGCAACCCCCAGTCCACCCCCACCCGAAAATTCTGGCACAACCACTGCTGACGGTCCCAGCAGGACCCAAGTACGATCATCGTGGTCAGCTATAAATAAAAAGCTTATGACAAATCAATTTCGGTGTAAGAAATCCACATGAATTCCTTCAGTTATGTCAGCGATCGCACGTTATATTAATATCATTAATCGCTTATCGCGACTGAGTGTAAATTGAACTTTACAACTGGGGAAAACCCACGATGTCGAAATATGATTACTGTTGTTTATTTACTTACGATCAACGCACTGAATGGTATATTGTTCTATTGTGTCCGATTTGAGCGCTGACATGTTGGAAAATGTTGCCAATCAATATTCATGAGAGTGTACATTCAACGTCCAATTTTCGAAATTGGGTGACTTGTGCTTGGCAGGTGTAAAATACATCTGACTGGGCGTTTTAAATACGTAACGCATGAAAGGCATTGGCATCATCGAATGGCTGCCTATAGTGCTATTAGCAGGCGGCTGACACTGAAAAATTTGCATGGAAAAATGACCCGTCTCCTCCGCAGCCAATTTGGTTCCGCTCCATCGAAATCAAGCTGGTCACGGAGGAGACTACCCTCCTTTGTGTTTGTTCATTTGTGTATGGAGAGCCCTTTTTGGAGTCTGGAATGACTTAGGCTACGCTCTCAGCTAGAGTCCGACGCTGCATTGCACTAGAAATACCTTTTCTGTGAAATCGCTATAGAGCCAACCGGGAGCACGTACCGTAAAATGGGGTAACTTTGGGCACTTTTCAGAGTTTTTAAACCACTGCTTCCAAACAAAACCAATTGTATTTCGAATTATCTCTTTTTTATGACATTAGGGTTCCCCTCTACACATTGAAGTTGAAAAAGATTTTTAAATAATTTTGTAAGGGTGCCCTAGGGGTTAAAAATAGCCTGACCAAAGTTACCCCGCATTTGGGGCAACTTTGGCCAGAGTATTACATTCCATGAAGAAGAAAAAAATCAAAAAATTGATCTTCGCTGTATATGGACAAGTTGTTGTTTTTTGTGACATTTGGGCACTACAAAATTAATCAAGTACACATCCTTGCTCACAAATATCGATTTTTATTTTTTCTGAAAAAAATGTAAAAAAAAATGCTCATTTTTGGTCAAAAAATCCCGATTTTTTTAGAAATTTCGAGGAAATTGGACATGAGCGATTATTATTTCTTTCAAACATATTTCTTAACAAATTGACACCAAATATGACTAAAAACAATATTGCTGTACGAAAATATGACCATTTAAAAAAATATATTTGACCGACCGAAGTTACCCCGCTGACCGAAGTTACCCCATTTTACGGTATTCGTTTTGAAAATATAGCATTAAAATTAGTATCACCCTTGTGGCCCCCGTGCAGTGGAAAACCTTAATTCTTTCATTAAAAGGAAATGAAAATTAAAAAATTGGTACTTGTGCACCAATAAAATTGGCACAGCAATTTGTCTCAAATATGAATGAATTTTAAGAAACATACGGGGTATGATGAACATTGACCTGACGCCATGATAGTAGGATCTATTAGTCATTTTATATACAATGTATGTACCGTATTGTCATAATACCAATATTTGTCATTATATATAATGAGTAATATCTAGCAACGTAAATGTGCAGTTCATATGCACAAACGAATACTGATCTTTATGATATTCAGGTTTTTGTACATCACATATAACATGTCACATAGGAGGTCATACGTGTTGACCTTCATCTATTGTATTTGTTCATCTGTGTATGGAGAGGATTAGCGCCATTAAACGCCATTAAAACTCCATCAGTATTAGGGCGTAGTTCAGTGAACTCACCGGATTGCTATTCCAAGTACTTTGATGATACAGATAATATGTATTAATGGGTCGAGGCGATTGCATTGAAAAACCTAATAAATTATTCATAACAGTTACGTAATCAATCGATAGTGCGGACACTTTTCATTTGCAAACCACCAAAATTCGTGATCTTTTAGCGTTGGAAAAGAAACCACGTGAATAGAGTGCCCTCTCAAGAATATCAACTCTCTGCTATTAGTGTTAGGCCTATGTGTGTGTGTGGGGGGCTGTGTTTAGTTTCTATAATAATTATTATAAGGCCTACATTTATTTGTCATTCATTTCTTTTCCTTTCTCTGTACTTGCTAAAGTATCACTCCCTCTTCTTATCTCCCTTCCCTTCTCCATCCCCTCTTACGTTTTGTCCCCTCTCATTCCTATCATTTTCCTTACCTTTCTATTTATTTACGTCTATTTATTTATTTCTCTTTATTTCTTCCTCTTTCTCTCTTCCTCCAGTCCCCTCTCATTCTTCATATCCCCTCCTCCAACCTCATCCCCTCCCAAGACCTCTCACAGAAGAGCTGCCCCCCTTCAGTACGCCACTGATTATGACATTCTCCTTCTTAAAATAAAATAAAATAAAATCTCAATTTGTAAAACAACTTTTATATAGGCCTATACCGGTATACTTATTATATGTTACATGCATACGTAGCTCCCGGGACGTAGCTATTTAATACCATTATTGTACTATGGCAGCCTTGATGTGTAATCATTCAGCAGCATTCAATTTATTTAAATGAAGCACCTAATGTCAGTGGGGTGACAACGAACTATGCATTAGCGGCTAATGTGTGCCTTTTGTGCTTACGGCTACTCAATCACACCCTTGGGTTTATGTATAACAATAGGTACTTTTCGTTCCATTAAGCGCTTTCACGCGACTTGCATTTGATCACTTATTGACAGTAGCCTGCTAGGTAAAGCGTTAATACACTGTCGGGTCAGCTTACCGATTTAATGGCGGAAGTCCTTTGTCCCAAACAAAAGGTACCTTTCGATGAATAGCTTGTCAGATTTCAAATCGGCACAAGGTTTCAATGCGTTACGTAATCTATTTCTTCTCCTTTCTATATAAGCTCCTTGCTTACGATAACACCAACGGTGAACCGGTGCAATGTTATTTATAGACCAGCCGCTTTATCGTCATTCGCGACAATCAAGCGCTGGGGAAAACCCAAATGCCGAAAATAATTATGCTCACTGCTGTTTATTTATTTCTGAGATAAATATAGGCAATAATGATAACACCAGTGGTGTATCTGCTCCATTGGATCTGCTCCATTTCTTTGAGCCTCAAACTCTGACTAGTACAGATCTTTAGCTCAAATTTGGAATTTTTAGTTCCACAGACTATAATTTCGCCCTAATTTCAGTTCATCAAGCCCCTTTAAATAACCCAAGAAGTTTTTGTACGAAATAACCCGAGAAGTTTTTGTACGAAATTAAAAATAACCCGAGAAGTTTTTGTACGAAATTAAAAATGTATAACAATTATTGTGCAACTTTCAAACTGCATATTTTCTTACATAATGAGCCATTGTGACCAAACTCATGTACGACATCGTAAATTTGACTTGTGTGGCGGGACGGCCGATTGCCGTGACGAGAGCACGAACGTCTCAATGTGGTTATGAAATAAAAAAAACCTGGTTAGACTGTAACTTGGTATATGAAATGTCAGGTGGCCGGGTTGACACCAGTTCCTTAATAGGAACACGAAAAGTTTTGTGGTGAGGCGTGGGCAAGTCGTGGGGGCAAAACCCCACCTTCGATATTTTCACAAACAGGAGTGCATCTAAATAATTCTTCACGAAGGTCGTTCCAATTTGTCTTCTTTATCTTCAACAATATTTTATTTATATAACTCCAGACTACAACATACAGGATTCAGTCACACCCCTGTTCAATGCACCCCACTCCTACAATGGCTTCTGTAATGCTACTCAGTTAGCACCCTCCCTCACCTTTTGCACAAGCAGCAAACACCTCAATAATCACATGCACTGACACAAATAATTCCTCAACTGAACAACTTCTCAACTTGAATTCCTATGATAAACCAATTGACCAACTAACTGATGTCCTCATTTCTATTTATTATTAATGACCTCATAACAACAGCCCATATTGTCCATGTGCTCGCTATGCAAGCATGAGCATGTCTGAATCAGGTTCTGTCACATAGGGGAATCACACCTTCCCATCACCTATCAATAAGAATCCGCAGAGCAAAAGAAAGAAGTTATAAGAACGTTAAAAGCGTTATATATGATTACACATATTAGACGTACGAAAAAGACCTAAGTAATTTAGCACAAAATGAAAATTTGGGCAGCATGGCTCCGCTCAGCGCATGCTAATAGAGATGACACTTACGAACACATGCAAGCATGTATTAGTAAAGTATCATCATAAAATCTATCGAAAATCCTATAAAACAACTACTTTTTGCGAAATGAAAATTTGGTCAGCATAGCTCCCCTCTAGGTGCTGACCAGATTTTCGATAATACATAAAAAATGTCACACCAGAGGCATGCATCTCTATGTATCATCACCATTTCATAATGCACATAATAAACCAATATGATTCCAACAGACTGTGCCTATCACCTAACATAATAAAATGTTTACCATGTAAAAATAAATTATCTCATCTGCTGCACTCACAAAAATAAACTCCGTACAAAAATATAATTTAAGAAAATAAAAGGGGGTAAATTTGTGTATCCAACTCTACTATATAAAATATTCTCACCTCCCTCTACTATAAAATAAAACTCGTCTCCTCCACTATAGTTAATTTGACTCACTAATTTGTCTCCTCCCTCAACATAAAAGAATATATATCTCATGCACCAAAATAGCCTCCTCCCTCCATCATAAAATAACTCACCAATATAGCCTCCTCCCTTACTCATAAAAATGAACTCACCAAAATAGCCTCCTCCCTAACTCAAAAAGTGAACTCCCCAAATAATAATATCCTCTCATAATCACTAAAAAAAAACCTTATGACTTACAAAATATACTGTACTCAGTAAATAGGCCCCCAGACCTCAATCCTCTGATGTGTCTCTATTTGGTATAACACCGCCCCTCAGGGTGATGTTACCCCTTTTAAGTTACTCCATAATCTTAGTATAACACCCCCCCTCAGGATGATGTCACGCCTTTAAGTTACTCCATAATCTTGGTATAACACCCCCCTCAGGATGATGTTACGCCTTTTAAGTTACTCCACAATCTTGGTATAACACCCTCCCTCAGGATGATGTTACGCCTTTTAAGTTACTCCATAATCTTGGTATAACACCCCCCTCAGGATGATGTTACGCCTTTTAAGTTACTCCGCAATCTTGGTATAACACCCTCCCTCAGGATGATGTTACGCCTTTTAAGTTACTCCGCAATCTTGGTATAACACCCTCCCTCAGGATGATGTTACGCCTTTCAAGTTACTCCGCAAGCGTGGTATAACACCCTCCCTCAGGATGATGTTACGCCTTTTAAGTTACTCCGCAAACTTGGTATAACACCCTCCCTCAGGATGATGTTACGCCTTTTAAGTTACTCCGCAATCTGGGTATAACACCTCCCTCAGGATGATGTTACGCCTTTTAAGTTACTCCATAATCTTGGTATAACACCCCCCCTCAGGATGATGTTACGCCTTTTAAGTTACTCCATATCTTGGTATAACACCCTCCTCAGGATGATGTTACGCCTTTTAAGTTACTCCGCAATCTTGGTATAACACCCCCCCTCAGGATGATGTTACGCCTTTTAAGTTACTCCACAATCTTGGTATAACACCCTCCCTCAGGATGATGTTACGCCTTTTAAGTTACTCCGCAATCTTGGTATAACACCCCCCCTCAGGATGATGTTACGCCTTTTAAGTTACTCCGCAATCTTGGTATAACACCTCCCTCAGGATGATGTTACGCCTTTTAAGTTACTCCGCAATCTTGGTATAACACCCCCCCCTCAGGATGATGTTACGCCTTTTAAGTTACTCCACCAATCTTGGTATAACACCCTCCCTCAGGATGATGTTACGCCTTTTAAGTTACTCCGCAATCTTGGTATAACACCCTCCCTCAGGATGATGTTACGCCTTTCAAGTTACTCCGCAATCTTGGTATAACACCCTCCCTCAGGATGATGTTACGCCTTTTAAGTTACTCCATAATCTTGGTATAACACCCTCCCTCAGGATGATGTTACGCCTTTTAAGTTACTCCATAATCTGCCCAGATGTGTCTCAGGATCTGAGATTCCACATAGGCCTGTAGGCCTATGATAACTACTGAAACCAAAAATACATGCACAGAACCCTGTTGGAATCAATAAAATAAATAATAACACACTAAAAATATTGCCCATCACTTACCACATTTTTCCGTGAGCACTTACCACGAATGTAAATGAACCATAGCAATTCAAGTTATACACAATGCATAAAAAAAAATATATAAATAAACAAATCACAATTTAGTATACTTTCACCAATGCATAAATAAAATCATATGACCTTTTAGTATCTTTCTCCAAAGCAGAAATAAATATAAAAGTGGCTGACATGACAATTAGAATATTTGATATGGGTGTGACCGATAAAAATAACCCTAAATTTATATTGTTTTTACATGTTTTAGAGAACGTCAATATTCTTTGTTTACATATGACATGCATGCATTTATTTAAAAGATCCAAGATGCAGGACGTTCGAACATGTTCAACTGCCTATATATAATCTCAAAAAGTCTACATAAATATCTGGAAAAAAACTTGAGCAAGGCGACATGACATAAATAAATACAGCGCATTGCAATTAATAAGATGGCGAAAGGGAAAGTCCACCTGAAGAAAATAATCTCCGCAATAAAATGTTAACATAAACATTTGTACCATCACGCTCCAATAATATAAAATAAACATCCCCAGGTTAATTAGATGGTACATGCATACGCGCAATCATGCACTCAGCGCGTAGTGATTTTGACTCAAACATGCGACTATTTTCATAATTTTATATCGCCAAAATATTTAAAAATGCCTTCCCCTTGGCCAGTCTGAACGCCCCAAATGCAACAATGATATCAAACTGATCAGGAATATTTGCTGATCCGTATGAGCCCAACGTTTGATAATACTACGTGCACAGGATGACTTTAAAGAGAAAAATGGAAGACAAAATCTTTAGAAATTTTGAGAAATCACGAACTCACACATCGAAACCATGTGCGAACTGCAACAAGCAATTCTGGCAAAAATCTAAACGAAGAATATCATCAAATTACATATTTTACAACAAGACCACAACCAAAATAACTCATGTGAAGGATCTCTAACACATTCCTGACAGTCTAATATCACTTAAATTCATCCAAACCGCGATTTATGTGAAATATCAAAGTATTTCTAACAGCGAATCTCAAAACTTGCCTATCAATAAGAATCCGCAGAGCAAAAGAAAGCTACCGCGTGGAAGACTGACAGAGCCCAGCCAAAACGCGCTCTGATTGGATACGGAGATAATTAATTGGACGAACGGCGCGCTAATTGGCTGACGGAGATAATTGATTGGCTACGTACGGCGCGCTCATAGGGACATAATGCAGGATTGAAATTAAAAGGGTACTACGCGATTTGGATAGGAAAATGAAATGGAAATTACCTAAAAAATAATATTATGTTTTGGCTTGATTTACCAATACCGTTTCACTTGTTAGGTTGAACTAAATGAGCTACCAATTACTTTTCTTTAGTTTATGCTTTTCAAGTTTGTAAAGGACTCTGCGAGTTATTCAAAAAAGTTAAGTTAGACCTTGTGAAACCCTTTATACATAAAGAACTAGCGTATACAGCTGATATTGGTGTTGCTAAACTCACAGAAAACTAGTTGCTCTGTGTTCATCTATCTTTCGCTGATATCAGTGCTGATGAAGTAGCTATCTATACTGCTGATATGAGTGTTGATGAAGTAAATATCTACTGCTGATCATGAGTGTTGATGAAGTAATCTACTGCTGGTATGAATATGACTTATGAGTGCTGATGAAGTAGCTATCTACCGATATAAAGTAGCTATCAACTGCTGATATGAGTGCCGATGAAGTAGCTATCTACGGATATGAGTGCTGGTGAAGTAGTTATCTACTGCTGATGTCAGTGTTTATGGAGAGGCTATCTATTGCTTTATGAGTGTTGATGAAGTAGCTATATACTGCTGATATTAGTGTTGATGAAGAAGGTGCTATCTACTGCTGATATTAGTGTTGATGAAGAAGTTGCTATCTACTGCTGATATTAGTGTTGATGAAGTACGTAGCTATCTACTGCTGATATCATTGTTGATGAAGTAGCTGTCTACTGCTCATATCAGTGTTGATAAAAGAGCTATCTACTGCTGATCAGTGTTGGTGAAGTAGTTATCTACTGCTGATGT
This sequence comes from Amphiura filiformis, assembly GCF_039555335.1. Lineage (NCBI taxonomy): Eukaryota > Metazoa > Echinodermata > Ophiuroidea > Amphilepidida > Amphiuridae > Amphiura > Amphiura filiformis. Next base: position 25,087,967 of record NC_092640.1, read on the forward strand.
CAGTGTTTATGTAGAGGTAGCCATCTATTGCTGATATGAGTGTTGATGAATTAAGTAGCTATCTACTGCTTTATGAGTGTTGATGAAGTAGCTATTTATTGCTGATTAGTGTTGATGAAGAAGTTGCCATCTACTGCTGATATTAGTGTTGATGAAGTAGCTATCTACTGCTGATATCAGTGTTGATGAAGTAGCTGTCTACTGCCAATATCAGTGTTGATAAAATAGCTACTGCTGATATCAGTGTTGGTGAAGTAGTTATCTACTGCTGATGTCAGTGTTTATGGCTGAGAGGTAGACATCTATTGCTGATATGAGTGTTGATGAAGTAGCTATCTATTGCTTTATGAGTGTTGATGAAGTAGCTATTATAGGCCTTACACTGCTGATATGAGTGTTGACGAAGTAACTACCTATTGCTGATATTAGTGTTGATGAAGAAGTTGCTATCTATTGCTGATATTAGTGTTGATGAAGAAGTTGCTATCTACTGCTGATATTAGTGTTGATGAAGTAACTATCTACTGCTGATATCAGTGTTGATGAAGTAGCTGTCTACTGCCCATATCAGTGTTGATAAAATAGCTATCTACTGCTGATATCAGTGTTGGTGAAGTAGTTATCTACTGCTGATGTCAGTGTTTATGGAGAGGTAGACATCTATTGCTGATATGAGTGTTGATGAAGTAGCTATCTATTGCTTTATGCGTGTTGATGAAGTAGCTATTATAGGCCTTACACTGCTGATATGAGTGTTGACGAAGTAACTACCTATTGCTGATATTAGTGTTGATGAAGAAGTTGCTATCTACTGCTGATATTAGTGTTGATGAAGTTGCTATCTACTGCTGATATTAGTGTTGATGAAGTAGCTATATACTGCTGATATTAGTGTTGATGAGTAAGTTGCTATCTACTGCTGATATTAGTGTTGATGAAGAAGTTGCTATCTACTGCTGATATTAGTGTTGATGAAGTAGCTATCTACTGCTGATATCAGTGTTGATGAAGTAGCTGTCTACTGCCCATATCAGTGTTGATAAAATAGCTATCTACTGCTGATATCAGTGTTGGTGAAGTAGTTATCTACTGCTGATGTCAGTGTTTATGGAGAGGTAGCCATCTATTGCTTATATGAGTGTTGATGAAGTAGCTATCTATTGCTTTATGAGTGTTGATGAAGTAGCCATATACTGCTGATATTAGTGTTGATGAAGAAGTTGCTATCTACTGCTGATATTAGTGTTGATGAAGAAGTTGCTATCTACTACTGATATTATAGTGTTGATGAAGAAGTTGCTATCTACTGCTGATATTAGTGTTGATGAAGAAGTTGCTATCTACTGCTGATATTAGTGTTGATGAAGTAGCTATCTACTGCTGATATCAGTGTTGATGAAGTAGCGATTGCTGATATTAGTGTTGATGAAGAAGTTGCTATCTACTGCTGATATTAGTGTTGATGAAGAAGTTGCTATCTACTGCTGATATTAGTGTTGATGAAGTAGCTATCTACTGCTGATATCAGTGTTGATGAAGTAGCTGTCTACTGCCAATATCAGTGTTGATAAAATAGCTATCTACTGCTGATATCAGTGTTGGTGAAGTAGTTATCTACTGCTGATGTCAGTGTTTATGGAGAGGTAGACATCTATTGCTGATATGAGTGTTGATGAAATAGCTATCTATTGCTTTATGAGTGTTGATGAAGTAGCTATATACTGCTGATATGAGTGTTGACGAAGTAGCTATCTACTGCTGATATTAGTGTTGATGAAGAAGTTGCTTACTGCTGATATTAGTGTTGATGAAGAAGTTGCTATCTACTGCTGATATTAGTGTTGATGAAGTAGCTATCTACTGCTGATATCAGTGTTGATGAAGTAGCTGTCTACTGCCCATATCAGTGTTGATAAAATAGCTATCTACTGCTGATATCAGTGTTGGTGAAGTAGTTATTTACTGCTGATGTCAGTGTTTATGGAGAGGTAGCCATCTATTGCTGATATGAGTGTTGATGAAGTAGCTATCTATTGCTTTATGAGTGTTGATGAAGTAGCCATATACTGCTGATATTAGTGTTGATGAAGAAGTTGCTATCTACTGCTGATATTAGTGTTGATGAAGAAGTTGCTATCTACTGCTGATATTAGTGTTGATGAAGAAGTTGCTATCTACTACTGATATTATAGTGTTGATGAAGAAGTTGCTATCTACTGCTGATATTAGTGTTGATGAAGAAGTAGCTGTCTACTGCCCATATCAGTGTTGATAAAATAGCTATCTACTGCTGATATCAGTGTTGGTGAAGTAGTTATCTACTGCTGATGTCAGTGTTTATGGAGAGGTAGCCATTTATTGCTGATATGAGTGTTGATGAAGTAGCTATCTATTGCTTTATGAGTGCTGATGAAGTAGCTATATACTGCTGATATGAGTGTTGACGAAGTAGCTATCTACTGCTTTATGAGTGTTGATGAAGTAGCTATATACTGCTGATATTAGTGTTGATGAGTAAGTTGCTATCTACTGCTGATATTAGTGTTGATGAAGAAGTTGCTATCTACTGCTGATATTAGTGTTGATGAAGAAGTTGCTATCTACTGCTGATATTAGTGTTGATGAAGAAGTTGCTATCTACTGCTGATATTAGTGTTGATGAAGAAGTTGCTATCTACTGCTGATATTAGTGTTGATGAAGAAGTTGCTATCTACTGCTGATATTAGTGTTGATGAAGAAGTTGCTATCTACTGCTGATATTAGTGTTGATGAAGAAGTTGCTATCTACTGCTGATATTAGTGTTGATGAAGAAGTTGCTATCTACTGCTGATATTAGTGTTGGTGAAGTAGTTATCTACTGCTGATGTCAGTGTTTATGGAGAGGTAGCCATTTATTGCTGATATGAGTGTTGATGAAGTAACTATCTATTGCTTTATGAGTGTTGATGAAGTAGCTATATACTGCTGATACGAGTGTTGACGAAGTAGCTATCTACTGCTTTATGAGTGTTGATGAAGTAGCTATATACTGCTGATATTAGTGTTGATGAAGAAGTTGCTATCTACTGCTGATATTAGTGTTGATGAAGAAGTTGCTATCTACTGCTGATATTAGTGTTGATGAAGAAGTTGCTATCTACTGCTGATATCAGTGTTGATGAAGTAGCTATCTACTGCTTTATGAGTGTTGATGAAGAAGTTGCTATCTACTGCTGATATTAGTGTTGATGAAGAAGTTGCTATCTACTGCTGATATTAGTGTTGATGAAGAAGTTGCTATCTACTGCTGATATTAGTGTTGATGAAGAAGTTGCTATCTACTGCTGATATTAGTGTTGATGAAGTAGCTATCTAATGCTGATATCAGTGTTGATGATGCAACTATCTACTGCTGATATCAGTGTTGATGATGCAACTATATCTACTGATGATATCAGTGTTGATGAAGTAGCTATCTACTGCTGATATCCGTGTTGATGAAGTAGCCATCTTTTGCTGATATCAGTGTTGATGAAGTAGCTATCAACTACTGATATCAGTGTTGGCGAAGTAGCAATCTATTGCTGATACAAGTGTTGCTTAAGTAACAATCAACTGTTATTTAGTGTTGGTGAAGTAGCTACCTATCGCTGGTATCAGTGTTGATGATTGAAGTATATCTATCTACTGATGTGAGTGTTGATGATCTACTTCTGATTTTTGATCAAGTAGTTATTATCAAGTAGTTTCTGACATAGCTATCTACTGCTGATACAGTACTGATGAAGTAGGTAGGCCGTATATCTGCTGCCGATATCAGCATTGATTGTAGCTATCTACTGATGATAGTGTTGATTAAGAAGCTATCTACTAATAATACGTTGTTTGAGTAGATATCCACTGCTGATACAGTTATGATGTATTAGCTATCTACAGCTGCTATATGTATAGCTATTTACTGCTGATACAGTGTAGTTGAAGTAACTATCCACTGCTGATAGGAATGAGAAAGTAGCTATCTACTGCTGATATCAGTGTTTATGAAGTATCTATCTACTGCTGGTAGTGTTAAGTAGCTATTTACTGCCTTTCTAAATACTGCTATCAACAGTAAAAAAGCTATTTCATCAAACTTGATATTAGCAGTAGTCAAACTTCATCAACACTGATATCAACAGTAGATAGCTACTTCAACAACACTAATATCAGTAGTAGATTACAACCTCATTACTTCATCAGTGCGAAAGGTCTTTGTAAATAGGTGCTTTTGTTTGATTTAGGTATTTAGATAAGCGTTTGGCTTATAAACATGTGTATCTTTTAACACCATTACATGAACGAATTTGATCAGTTTCAATAATCTATTGTGTAAAAAAAACAAGAATTAGCAATAGAAACTTAATTATTAAAAAAGGGCTAACTATATCTTGCAATAATTCATTAATGAAATCACTCAAGAAAACTAGAATACTCATTTCATTTTGGTATATTTACTTGTTAATATTCATTACATTTACACGCATATTTTTTTTCATGTGTTTAAAAATGGAAATACATGTACATGATGTATGTTACCAACATTTTTGATATTTAGTCTATCTTTGAATGCAAAACTTGATTATGCAATATCCAGTGGCATAGCCAGGATTTTAAAGAAAGAGGAAGGGCAAGATTTTACAAAATTTTCAGTAATGTGCACAATTATGCCTACAAATCTTAAAGATCATGGTGGCCAGCACCCAGGCTGAAGAGGGGGGGGTGCAAGCAAGATATGGGGACAAGATGTCCCACAGGCAGCCGCACCCCTTTGTACCCCCATGTGACTATGCCACTGGCAATATCTGAGTGCAATATAGAGTGAACATTTGACAATTGCTTATTTTATGTAAATATTTGAGTGCAATGAATGTGTAGAACAGTGCTAAAAACATGTGTGCCAGAGACAAATTACACTTCAATGTATCGTTTACTTATTAATATTAAAGAGAAACGAGAAATAACCTTAATTTTAATTGTCAAATGAACATCAGAATGCACTCTGTACAAATACAAGTAATTTCTTCATCATCTCTCACATACTGTATTTTGTTCTACAGGAAAAAAGAGTGAATATACTGTTTAAATATGATCTGGCATATGTGATGTGTCCATTGTTATAGCTCTCTATCAACAGCAGCAAACACCATTGTGATAAAGACTACATGTACAGGGACAGGGTGTCCCAGAAAGAACTGTATCATCAGAAACTTAATTGTTTGGGTATTTTAACGCTATACAACTAAACATAACTAAATAACTGGTGTGGTTGAGGAAAAATCAGCTATCATATACTTTTTGAATTTTGACAATTGACCACACTGTTCTTGAAATATAAGAATTTTAAGAAACTCCCGCATTTTCAAACATTTCCACGGATTCAAATATCAATCAATGTCCTGTATACTGTATTTGGAGTGCTAATCACTGTGCATGAGGCGTCTATTGTAATTGTAATTGATAGATATTTTACTCCTTGGAATGGATTGAAAATGAAATAGTTTCGAAAGTTTGTTTATTTTAAAACAGTGCGTTCAATTGTCAAAATTATAAAATTATGTGATAGCTGATATATTTCTCAACCACATTGGCCAGTTATGTTTGGTTTATACCTTAAAATACAAAAAAAAATGAGTTCCCAACAATACAGTTCTTTCAGGGATACCCTGTATGCCCAAAATGCAACCAAATCATATATGCATGGTAAATATCTATTTCTACCAAATTCAAAATTATTGAAGATTACATGTATAATAGTTACATCATAAAACGAGTTGCAGGTGTAATGATACTTGTCTTTTGCAATAAAAAACACAGACAACAACCAAAAATATAACAAAAATAAATTATACATCCATCTAAATAATATTGCAACAATGTATACATAATGTTCTTTTAACAAGTAAAAATAAAATATGACAAAATTTTACACAAAAACAACTTATGTATTTTATGATCGCTTGTTACATTGTGGCAAGGAAAAGGCTCTGAAACAACATGTGTTGACTTACATTGTTTTTGGTTTATATCTTTACAACAAAAGCACACATTGTAACTAAATTTGGCACATTGTATGTGTTCAGTTATGTACTGTAGATTTGGACACCATAAATAGATTTTTTTGGCAGATCATTTTGGGAATTCATCACCACTAATAACTAGCGGTCACCCGTCTTTCGCGGTCAGGGTCTTTCGCGGTTGGTAAATTTTGTACATTTTGTGTACATGTAAATGTTTTATTTAATGTGATTAATGGTATGAGAGGAGATGATCATTTAGAACTTTAGAAGTATAATATTTAGTATCTTTTCCATATAAATCAATGGCTTGAAATTGCAATTAGATCATGTCTTGCCCTGTGGGATGCTGGTCGCTCTGATATTTAAGATTTTTATGCATTTGTTTCTACAGTACTTTTTAGCCCATTTTGGACAAATTTGTTGTACCTTTTAGCTCATTTTTTATCATTTTCATGCAAGTTTGTCCCTCACCTTGAAATGTACCTTGCTGCCCCCGCCTCCTGCAAAAGTCCTGGCTACATCACTGAGCAGCCGACCCTACTTGAACGGTCCGTCCGCCCCCAGGAAACAGGGTTTCTTTTTTTCGTCGCCTAAGTGCATCGTTTTCAATATAAAGTACAATTGTGAATAATAGCAAAACACACATTAACACAGAACAAAATGATATATCTGATAATGATAAATCTGAATTAGAGACATTATATATGTAACTTATGTAATAAAATTACTGTACCATAATATGTTACATGATAAAAATTTGTTTCATACTGGTTACATGCAACTTAGTGGTGCCAAAGGGAGGGGAATAAGGAGGGGAATCTCTTTTCCCTACCCACGCACACACATTCCCCGTCAAAATAAGAAATCTTGGAAATGTCCACTTTTTGTTCAGAAATGCAAAATTTTAGGCCTTATTTGGACCCCAAACATTACTCCCCCACTCTCCATTCTGATACCACCACTGGTTACAAACCTCCCCTGCACAAATAAATGAATTGCAGATCTGAAGTCTGATTCAAACTCCACATCGCAGCTGCAATGAAATCTGAGCCAGGTTTTTACATGTTGGGCGGTGAAAATTCTCATAGTGCGGTGGAAATTTTGTCGACGATGGGAATTGTTCAACTTTCTTGCACCATGCTGCGATATCGCACCTGTACACGCTTGTGATTGCCTGCTGGAAATTTGGCAGAATGACCATAAAAGGAGATGCAGGCTCCGCATTGCGGGTGCGGCCGTGATATCACAATTTATTTTGCAGTACATTTTAATTTCATCTTGTGATGCTGTGATGCTTTTACAAAAAGCAATGCATCGTGCCATGATGTGGAGTCTGAATCATCATAATGATTGTCAAGGCAATTTTATTGCACATGTATCTAGTACATAGGTGCAAATGCAAATTCTCAGAGCATCACACAACCTTTCACAAAAATACACAGGTATTTTGAAGAAACAAGTATACACACTAGAGCTAATTGCGCATACACATATACGCGACCTTAGCAATAGCTAATTAACTAGGCCTATGGCTAATTAGCCCAGCTATCTAGCATGCATGCATGTATTAAGGCATATAAACAGCCAGCAGTAGTATAATATGCTGATTTTACTGAGAGGTCTTTTTTGAAATGCACTGTAATTTGAAATTGACCATAGGGACAATGGGAGCAAGGTTAATTTGTTAGCTCACCTATAGCATATGTGAGTTCAAAAGGTCCAGCAGTTTGGTGTAATTCATTGGAATATACATGTATAACTATAGAACAGAAGTTTGTAGTATCATATAATTAGGCCAAGTAAAATAAAAAACATGTTTCAAGTCCGGGTTTTTGTAAAAAAGGAGGAAGAGTGGGCTTTTTATTTTATATTTTCATGGCAAAATCGGTGTGAATACCCATAATTTGAGCTGTTTTAGCATACACAATAATGCCTGGAAAAGGAGGAGGCCTCTTTTTATTTTTGTTCTGAGGATATAGGCCGCCCCTCTAATTTTCATAAAACCTTCCAAAAGTGTTTCTTGTATATTAGCAAGGCTATAGAAATATTTCTGCTTCCTAGATATATTTTTTGAAAAGTTATAACTGAATAAATATATAATTGAAGAAACCTCAAAAAGGAAGCGGGAGGGTACGTGAAACATGTTTAATTTTTATTTGGCCTTATAATTATTAATTATATTACATAATTATTTTCCATAGTTGTGAAATCATTTTGTTAACCAAAAATTATTCAATATTCATGTAAATATTTCTGTGCAACTTTGGTCATGCGCTATTAGAGTGCGACTTCCTAAGGTATTTTTCTACATACCGGAAGTAATATCTGCATGACCTTTGACCCCAATGACCTTTGACCCCAATGGATGAATACAATGTGTAATGTTATCATGCTATATTATAATTTGTGGAATGACTTAGCATTTTTAGTAACAGAACAGAAAATCACATCAGCCATAATGACCTTCGTATGACCTTTGACCTCAAGGCTAATGCATGTGTCAAGTGACATCATCTTGCTGTGTAATTCGTGTAAGGAGTAGCAGTTTTAGTAAAAATAACAGGAAATAACATTTTCGGCCATAATGACCTTTCCATAACCTTTGACCTTGAGTTGGTCACGTGACATTTGTGCCACCAGCTATTGGTCCTGATGACCAAGTAACATTGTTGTACCATATATATTTGCGACAGCAGCAGCATTTTAGGGTATTTGGTCATATACCGGAAGTATCCCCTTAATGACCTTTGACCCCAATTCTGGACAATAACTTTTAGACACTGGGTATAGCTGATGCATGTACCCAAGTGCCATCATCGTGCTGTAGAATTTGTGGAAGAAGTAGCATTTTGAGTGAAATCACGTTTTTGCCCATTGACCGGAAGTGGATGACCTTTGCCCTGAATTTGATCATGTTTCATTTGTCCCCCCACCCAATGGTCCTAATGACCAACTATGGTCAACATGGCTCAAAGCATATGGCTACGGTGGCTCATTATAAGATTGACAGAAAGAAAGAAAGAAAGAAAGAAAGAAACAAAGAACTTGACAGAAACAGACCTTAGCAATTTTGCAAATTGCTAAGGAATTACATTGTACCCAGCAAACACAAAAAAATCCTAAAATACTCTTCTACATAATGTTTTAAAAGGCTCACAAACGTTACCAGGAAACGTTAAAATACTTAAAGAGTTCATAAAACGTTTGCATATCTATACAATGTTTTCAAAAATGTTTCAGAAAATGTTGTTCATAATAATTATTTGAAAGTTGACAAAAACATTTTTTATTAAGGGATGGGGTATGAATGTTTGGACAGTATTTATTGTGGGACATTAGAGCACATCAGACATATCGAATTGCATTCTGAATATGAAGAATGTCCTTCTGATATCAAATAATTTCCCACAAAAAATACTGTCGAAACGCTCATCCCAGATCCCTTACCAAAAAATACTCTACAATAACATTTAGACAACAATGTTTTAACATTTTTTGATAATAGTTATTTTAAAATGTTTTCCTCATCTTTCCTAGACTTGACATGATCATTTTAAATGAGATAAACAGGGATATATAATGACCATCAATAACAGTTATTTCAATTAGTACATGGAATTTGATGGAAATACATCTGACTACAAGTACTGATAAACATTATACATTGTTCAAGCATGCTTGATATTTAAATAATAAGTATCTAGTTGACGAAACCACCAGGAACAACACATGAGTTTTTGGTTATTTTTCATTACAATATTAAGAATGGGCTATTCCATTTGAAATCCACACACCCCCTATGGAAGACATGACCTTAATCTCCCACGTAGAAAGTGTAGACTTCAAATGGAGCTACCCATTCAGGTAGCCCCATTTGAAATTCACACTCCGTGTGTGGAAGATTAAGGTCATGTCTTCCATAGGGGGTGTAGGGATTTCAACTGGAATAGCCCAAATGGTGAGCTAGCAATTTTGTTAAACACTCATTAACACAAAGTTGTGCAGAATTCAAATTTTACTTCTTGTTATCAGGAGTTTGTGTTATCCAGTTCTTATAACACGTGAAATGTATGCTTGGGAATGTAAAACATATTTCTTGTTTTCAGGAACTTCATGTTAAGAGGGTTTGTGTTAACAAGTTGCCACTGTAGTTAACTTTCTTCATCCCTAATTCAAGAAGTTGTGAATTTTTTTCATTTGAAGACAAAACTAGAGATTCATGGAGCTTTAAAAATGGCTTATATATATCATTTAAAGACTCTACGAGCATATATATACTATGATCAGCTCTTAATTATTTGTTTTTTGTTACTGCGCAAGTCAATAAAGTCCCTTACGCCCGCGTAAATTCACAAAAGCGTGCGTGTCCACGCAATGCGCAGTTCGCGTAAGTGCTGCGCCCAGCTGTGCATACGCCATTCTATATCAATCCACAATGTTATGAGTCCCGCCTATAACGAGCTGATCAGAGTACATGTATAGGGATTAAGAGGGGTAAAATGTAGGAATCAGTGGGATGTGTGTAAGTGGCTTTTTTACTAATATTAATTAACACTAAAATCAAATTAAAGATATGTTTTACCAGTACTACACAAGATTGCACAACTTTAAAACACAAGCTACATGGTACATTTTCTTACATCATACAAACACATTATACAAAAGTACAAATCTTTGGCATAAAACTTAAAAAGTACTTTCTTACAAAACCAGAAAACATGCAATAAACAAATCAACAATTTTAGGCACCTAAAATCAGAGCACTTTGGTGGTGAATTATCAAATAATGGTTAACTTTTATAAAGTTTTATGTTAACAAAGTTAAATACATTAAAGCTACTAGCACTACAAGGATAATATTTCATGTTTTGCATACACTAGTAAGTGTACAAGGTTGAACAAAATCTTTGGTAAAAACTCATATAAAGTACTCTATCTACTATACTTTTCATAAAAAGCACCAACTAAATCATAAGACAAGTACATGCATTCAATTAAAAATATAAACAAAAACAGTGATTTATAGTGTACTCTGCACAAGCCTCAACACACTTTACGTCAATGATAACAAACAACATTATAAAACATATTTGTGAAAAATGATAAGAAAGAACATTAGGACCAGTGGTGTACTGACCATGCGGTGATTTGCCTTCGGCTAGAAACACCCGGTTAAAAACTTACTAAAATGTTGGAGTGAGTATTTTATGGTATGTCCAAATTCTCCCTGATTCTAAACTTTCTATTCTAAAGACATAAATTATCTTTGATTATGGACAAATTAGTGTAAACTGTGCTTGTACTAGTCAAGACATTTTAACAGCAGGACAGTGTGGTCATGGTGATGATGTTGCAATTTAACACCCACCTGGATGGGGGGGGTAGGCAGCATAATGATGTGGACTAGGCACTTCTTTTATGACTTAGCCGCTTACTCTCCTCCATTACTATTGTGTAAATGAGAGCCAGTCAGTCACATTCAATAGGAGACAGTCCAAAGTGGTAGTGGGGCATGGGGTCACAACAGCAATGGTATCAACCTCCAGTACCTGTTTGAGCTATGATGTAGCCACCTCTATCATTTTTGAGGAGGTACTGGGCTATTCCATTTGAAATCTATACACCCCATATGGAAGACATGATCTGAATCTTCCACACAGGGCGTGTAGTTTTCAAACCGAGCCACATATTCATGTAACCCCATTTTGAAACTCATGCTTCATGTGTGCGAGGTTAAGGTCATGTCTTCCATAGGGGTGTATTGGATTTCAACAGGAATAGCCCATTTGTAAAGTAGTCAGTCTAATGTAATGAGATGAGTGCCATGTTGATTTTGTTTTATATATTTGCTCCACTGCATCCATATCCACAAAACCTGTGCCAGTGACTGGAATAATTATTTAATATCTCCAGCATGACATCAAGAGGTAACAGCCCCAGAGTAACAGCATAGCTGAAACCTGGTATTATCCTTTGAAGATATATGTGTGTGTGGGGGGAGGGGTTACACCCTGGGTCACCATCTGAGATATTATATACTAGCTGAATCTTGCTCAACTCAAAAGGCATACTGTAAATCACCAAAAGTTTAACTCTGCACCTGACATCACAATTAATACTCACAATCTAACAACATAGATTTATTCTCCGGCTTCAAAATATCCGGATGTGGCATCATATTTGCCGGATCTTCAAAATTCGCTATCGCCATTTTCACTGCCCCTTCCAAATCTTCTTCCTCCTCTTCCTGGCTGACCGCAATCAGCGACTTCACGTGTGTGAAGACTAGCGTGATCACCAATATGGTCAATGTAACGATGAATGGTGAAACGTCTTTCAACTCGCCAATGTCGACGAGGATGATAATCGCTACCACCACTGCGACTATAACTACAATTACCTGTACGAATTGTGACATGACTGTCATTCTTAGAGGATTAGTTTTCTCAACGACATGCCAGAAAAGACTTTCCTCTATCATCACTTCCGACTCCATCTCCTTCTCGATGGTTCGCAGAGAGATCACCGGAACAACTTTGATGGATTTTCTAACTTTAGAGACTGTTTTCTCGCCATTTTCCTCTTCGATTTTGTACGTTTTGAATCGCTCGATTAAGATAAAGCACAGGTTTGGACGTAAATCTTGTGCAATTTTTATCACCATTCTGAGCAATTTGGAGTATGTAGTGTACAATCCGGTAAAAGAAGCTATGATAAAGCCTATCAATGAGAGCCCTAACAGACAAAATGGTATGACCCTTTCGCCATTGACCACCAACCCTGTAAAGCACAGGACTATAAACGTGCTAAGCAAGGTGCATAAGGCTAGAATCCGTAAGAAATAAAGAACAAATACTGCCGACAACAAGATAATAATGACACTACACAAACACACTAGAATCAGCACCACAAATACGATAATACTTGCAATAAGTATCGATAAGACAACGGCGACAAATACATACGCTATATTCAAACATACCCAACGCCCTCCTGATTCTCCCACCGGCACAATGGATTTGTACAAATCTGCATAAAAATAAGGCAACGGAAGCCATCTTTGACTGGATCTTTTAGTCGGAGTGTACACATCTTCAACATAGGCATTTGCTGAGCTTGTCGACCCTTTTCTAAACCGGACCACAGTTTGCTTGGGATCGTTTTCATCAGCCATCTTTGATGTGCAAGGCTGATCCTCATTACTACCAACATCATCTGGTTGATCAACTTTCACCATAGGGATCCCATCATCGCCATGACCACCTTCATCATCTTCATCTTCATCACCGCCTCCGTCCTCATCTTCACATTGCCTCATGAGCCACTTCCAGATCCTGGCATTGTAGGCCCATAAGGTAAAAGATATAATGAGAGAGTGTGTGTTGGTAACACATGTGAGAATATAGGCACTAGGAAGTATATAGACCAGTGTGGAAAAAAAGAGAATGACCAGGTTAAAAGTAGCTATAATAAACATAAATGTTGGTATTGTTAGCACTGAAGCAATAACAGCCATGATGTTCCATACCGATTTGAAATGAGATGGCCACATTAGTTTTACAATTCCGTTCCACATACGTGCAAGATTCTTGACATAAATGGCGTATAACAGATGCAATCGCAAGGCCGTCTGGATACGATACATCATGTAGTAATACAAGCAGCTAAATCCGGATATCCCACGTGGATAGCGAGGGATATGTTGCTTGGGATCTGGGAATGGGAATAATCCGTAACATGATCGCTCCTTACTTGATTCGGAGTGGTAAGGTCTAAACGTGTTCGGGGTATCGGACCAACTGAACCGTTGTGTTTTGTATATATGGCGTATGATGCTAGGTATGGAAGGCAAGAACCAGACTAGAGGCAGAAGGAGGATTACAGCGCGGAGTATGTTGTAACAATAAAGTGGAATTTTTATAAAATTATTGCGTTGATACGCATTGTACCGCAACTGGAAATAATCATCCAATCGGAAAAAGATCTCTGGGCAGAACATGACGTAAACTAAACCGAGCCCTAAGATAAAACGCAATACGACTATAATTGGTGATGTGTGATAAAATACAATATATTTCGCCCCGATAGGGATACTTGTTATTTTGTGATAGTACTTGTTAACTTTACCTGTTGGAACATCATTACCCTCACCGTCCTGATCCACAATTTCCTTAACATACGGGGAATTGTTTCTCTGTATAAACTGTACAACTACAAGTGGTAAAACCACCGCACCTAGAATACCTAAGATAATAATAGGCAGAGTAAGCCAGAGCGGTGCAGAGTAGATCGTCAACTTGAGATCTTCCCCTGTTCCTGCTGCTGACCAACACTCATACTGTGTATTGTACACAACAAAGTATACATTCAGCAGAAGCGCTATCCAAGTGCCGTCACCGAGCATCGTGTCCGGCAGATGAGTCACTTCTTGACAAACTTTTAAATCTGATTTGTCCTCGTCTGATACAGCATAATTCATCTCTTCTATCAATGCCTTCGCAACAGCTTCCTGTTTCTCTTCATCAGATGCTTCCTCAAAATCTGGGCATGACTCGGTTTTGACAGACACTGACTGTGATGTCACGTCCAATGTTAGCGACCAGATGGAAAGCGGCCCAAATATGGCTGGAAATTGCAGCAGTAGAGTACCTCGATGTCTTGCAGCTAAGACCCATCTTAAAGGGGTGATATACTGTGTTTTATTACCCAAGTATCCAGTTTTAGGATTCAAATCTATGTTGGCAAAGTCCAAGTGAGCGTAGAGAACATGAAGCGTCTCAGCCGTGACAAAATCATACCTCACACTCTCTGGTATCTGGACTTCAAGCTTGCAATTTGTTGAGAAACCACCAGGTTTACTGGTAGCGTTCAAGGTATTATCTTGACTGGTGGGATCAGCAGAGTGGCAGCATGGAACAGACAACAGAAGGATGTAGGGAAGGAGGATCTTCATCATGAGATGTCCAGCTGGTAGTTGATGAAAAATTTGACAGCGATGTTGAACCTTCATGTGGTGATGAGTAAAATTCTGAGATGAAAAGTAAAAAAATAAAATATAATATCACAGATACAGAATTATACTATTTGTTGTAATGAGGAAATTGTAAGTTTGAATTGAAAGTTCACAATTGAGCAATATTATGGCTATGCTTGACAAAACCATTTTTCTTCTCACATCTTAAGCTTTTGCCTCCTTCAATGGAGGCTTGATCACAAGAATGATCTGCTCCACTGCTTTTCTCAAAGGAGGCAAACAAGCTAAGATGCGAGTAGAATTTGTTTTTTGTCAAGTATAATTTTACTCAATGTATTTCTACAAACCTACCAAATGAATCTAATTCATGATTTGTTGACAATACAGTATATGATCTGAAGAGTTCAAATGCAAAAAGCGGCAATATATTGAATGGCTGCCTTGTGTTCTTTTAGTATATAATAGAACTATGGTATTAATAATATCACTATTACGGTAATAAAAAACAACATTAGGCAGCACATGGCATGTATCGCATTTTGCACTTGAACTCTTCATATACACACAAATTTGTTGACACCCTGTATGGAAAACAGATGGAAAATGCATTTTGGTCTTGTCTTGTTTGCCATATCAATTACCTTTACAACCAGGTAATGATGTGATTATACTAGGACTATAAAGACAATACTAGTCTAGAGATCCAGCTGAAATATATACATGAGAAGATTGACAGTTTAAAAAATGTTGCCAGAGATCATGAGAGACATGAAAATTTCTTCTTTTTTGAATGTTATCAAAATAATTGATCAAGCAATGTTCTACAGGCTCAACCGACCCAGAATTTACATTTTTGAGATTTTTTTTTTAATTTTGCTAAAATCATGTAAAATCAGACATGTTTGGGCCAAAACTTTGATCCAATCAAGGAGGGTATTGATAAAATCATCAGCAAATACAAGTTTGACCATAAATAGTTTAAAGTCTAGTTATAATTGGCCATTGACATGAGCATACATTTCAAGTTATCAACCAATTATAAATACTGTTAGATGACCAGTAGTGTCCAGGGGTTTAAAGATAGAGGATACGATCAATCAGAGAAGGTTTCATCATGAAAATCTTGATCTGCATGGGGTGCACTTTAACCCTTAGAAACTTGTCAATAATTAAGAAGTAATTAATAAATGAATATGATTTTGGTGTTAAACAAATGACAAAAATCAAAGCATGCACCCTTTTATTTTTTCAGCTACACAATGTGCAACCCCGAAGGGGGAGTACATTAATGTGGGACTGTGGGTGCATTGTATTGGGAAAAAATTTAAGGGCAAATGGATTGATTTTTGTCATTTGCACATCAACAAAATCATTTAACCTCATTTATAGACATCATAATAAATAAATTTGTCAATAAAGCCATAATGTGTGATTTGCTTCACAGCGACACCCTCAATTTTACTCGGATTTCTACTTTTTGCATAATTATAATGCCCGGTGGTGTACTAAAACACCACGTGAAATACTAAGCCAGAAGTGCTTTAATAACAGTAAAATTTAACTTTTTGTATTAAAACCGGGTCGACCCGGTTTTATTCAGAGTTCAACGATCGAGTACTTGCTAACATGTACCGTGGATGTCAGCTTGTATGTACACACATCGAGCGCGATGCTCCGTGCAGTTACATGTAATACGATCGGCGAGCGTACTACAGGCACTGTAGGCGTTGGAATGAATCGCAATTTTCTTTGTTATACCTCATTTGTTTGGCTCGAAATTAAAAGGGGATAATGTGATCAGTGAAAACAAATATTTAAATAAGAATCTATACTTTATGCAAATCAGTTCACACATTATTGCTAAAAGGTACTTATACAAAATATTACCAAAATCAGAAGCAATATAAAAATTGAAGCCCAGAACTACTCATCTGTAATATCTGTAATAATGTTTTGAAAAATCTCAAAAGCATCATGGCTTTTCATTATGATCTTGTTGCAAATTATCACATACCTCATCAGTGATTTAAAGCTGTTGAATTTATCCAGAAGCACTCCAAATTCCGGACTCCAAACACTCAAAACAGAACATCAACTTGATAGTGTGGGTCACATCTTGTCATTTTATGTGAACTCATCAAGGCATCAATCAATCCTGGGCAATCAATGCATCCGCCAGATCTTTAACCAAACGAACATAAAACAAAATCAATCAAAAATCGAAACATGGTACCGGTATTGCAAACATCTTGAAGATCTATGTTAGGACCTAATAGTGCAGCTTGCTATAAGGCTAAAAAACAAGTTTGTTTCCTATTAGACTAATGAAAGCTGACAAGTTTTCCCATCACCCTCCCACATCACTTTTTCATTTCAGACAAAACTTTCTTATAAATTTTCATGAAAAAGCCAATTTCTGAAATTGAGATGAAAATAATCAAAAATTTAAACTTTCAAAATGTCAGACATGTCCTGCTGATGAGTTTAGTGGTAGTTTTATTATGGGGATAGAGCATGCATGTAATCAAAAATGAAAATTCCCTCATCACGTTTCTGGTGAATACAAACTTGTACATTTTCATTTTGGGCCAAATAAAAATAAAATTTGTTTTGAAAAGTGCAGCGGGAGGGGGTGTTTTTTTCCTTTAAGGGGGTACTACACCCCTGGCCAATTTTGCGCCTATTTTTGCATTTTTCTTAAAAAATTGTAGCACATTGGTGACAAGTAAGATATGTATATTATAGGGCAAGGACTATAAGTACTGTACTGAAAATTCAGCAACTCAAAGCAAGTAGTTATTGATTTATTGATCAAATATTGGTTTTCCCTCATTTTTGACTGTAACTCCACAACTGTTGTCTGTGCTGAAATAAAATTTCCAGTGCAGTAGTTGTAGTCCTTGCCCCTATAATATACATATCTTACTTGTCCCCAATGCGCTATAATTTTTGAGAAAATGCAAAATAGGCATAAATTGGGCAGGGTGTAGTACCCCCTTAATGCAAACCACATCACTTTCGGATAGTTAGCAAATTGCTATAAAACTGAGGTTCAATTCAAGTGTCAGTAAATGCCCATTCACTATGCTTTTACATACCATACTCTCAGTATTATAAAAATATTATGTACAAACACACACAGCATGGTAGGCTAGTTCCCGAATTCTGCCCCCCCCCCAAAGTAAACTAGTTATACGGCCGGCAGCCTTACTTCCCGATACCTTTGTTCATTGAAAACATCATTCATGTCTTTCTTATCAAGTATACTTTAATAATCATGTAATCTTATTTATAAATCTTGTATATTGCTTTTAATGCTATAGACTTCTTCTGTAAATGGGTGCCACATCTTTACACGCTTTGCATTTCAGTGGCATACAACCCACACACCACATTTATAGTATTAGTTTGTAATACTGAAGTATAATAATAGTTTTAGTATCTCATTTGTATTGCATTTTGTATAAATTGATACTAATTTAGATTTTATTTAAAAGGTGCCCCATGAATATGTGCCAAAAATTGCTTGCCCCCCTCCTCCCTCGGCTTACCAAAAATTGCTTGCCCCCTCCCCCTTTCGGCACCCCGCCCCCCCAAAAAAAATTCTTGCCACCCACCAACTGAAATTTTACGTACCCTCCCAACAAGGGCTCATTGCACAGCCCCAATAAAGGACATATCTATTGCAAAAACAAGATCAGCATCAGAGTCCTGTCAGCATGATCAGTATACACATATGCACATCTACAATCGGGCATACAATTCCCAATGATATACATGGTATGTTCTAGTACCAGTAGCCAGCCCGGGTAGCCAGTACTACTTTGTTATGAATGACCACAAAAGAACTAGTAGTGTCACTAACATGCTGAAGGAGCTGGATTGGTGTTCTCTTAAAGATCGTAGAACAGCCAATAGGTTAACCATCCTCCACAAGGCTAGAGAGGGTCTCCTGCCCCTACCGGTCGACAACCTCCTTCTGCCGGTCCAACGTCCTTCTAGGCACTCTCATCAGAACTCATATCAAATTATAACAGCAAATAAGGACTGCTACAAGTACTCGTTCTGGCCAAGGACAGTACAAGACTGGAACAAACTACCCTACCACATCACCACGATACAAACAAGACTCAAAAGAATTCAAGAATCAAGCAACCAACCACCTAAAGCAACTACAATAAATAGCATTCCGCATGTGCACAACCATTTCCTGTTCGTCTGGCTTCACCTGAAGCGTTGAGCAGTATTGCTACAGATACAAGCTGATACAGATACAGAAACAGATATACATGTATGTAAGTGTAGTTTTCTAGACCAGGCAAGATTGATCATGTTGATGGCATTATTAATTCCACTTACCTCAGTCAGATCAAAATAGATCTATCAATGATCTGTAGACACACCTGTACACTGGCAAGTAGTTAACCGTATAAACGTGAAAACCGTTGCTTTATTTGCTTGATTCTGCACACATTCACACACCATCCTCCTCCAAATTGCTGCTTTGTTTTCTTTAGGAGCGCCTTGGAGTATCAGGTTGACATTTATAAACGTGGTTTAATCATGTAAATGAGACGGATGTCAACCTCATGTTTTGTAAATTTTTGTCGCAAGATATAAAAGGGAGGGCGGGTTTATTACAAGTTGTGGAACCAGGCGGTGCTAGGTGTACATTTTACATGTATCTTTTTTTTTCTTTTATGAATTTTATATTTTACGGTGAGGGTGAGGGAAGAAGTTAAGAACTGGAAAAAGAATGCATGA
Source organism: Amphiura filiformis (assembly GCF_039555335.1). Taxonomy (NCBI): domain Eukaryota; kingdom Metazoa; phylum Echinodermata; class Ophiuroidea; order Amphilepidida; family Amphiuridae; genus Amphiura; species Amphiura filiformis. Next base: position 25,107,742 of record NC_092640.1, read on the forward strand.
TGCAGTCATGTCTACAGTAGAATTCACCTCGACCTTTGCAGGACTTAAACCCCATTAAAAGCTATTAAACCAAGATAACACTCATTGAAACAGCTCAACTGATTAAATCGGATCTTCTCTGGCTGTGCACATGTGTCTGTTTTATATGTGCGATCATGATAGCAATGAGCTGCTATAATACAGCTTCAGTTGGGTAACCGATTACAAAGGAAACGCAAGGAAACAATGGTATAGTGGACCTTTATTCACGAAATGAGACAATGGCCTGCTTTTTGTTAACCAGCATTCTTGAAAATGAGCAACATAATGATTGTTGACTTAACACGGTTTGGAAAAAATTTCTTCATATTTTTGGTGTTATCTGTCGTTTACATATCCTTCCTAAAACACAAAAGTGTGATCCCCGGGTGCGACCCTTTGTCAATCACCTACAGTACCCAATTTCGGCATACTATAGGCCTATAAGAAACTCATCATGATGATTGCCAGAGAATAGTTTAAATGTATCTTGTACCGTTTTTTTGTGGCATCCTTCAGAAGTGAGCGGTCCGATACCAATATTTTCGGTCAAATCTCCATTCAATTAACACGGGGAGTTGGCTAGCTATGCCTTGCCCTCAATCATATTTTACAAAAGTGCGACTATTTCTGAACATCTAACCTATAGCTGTAATTTTAGGTCATGTTAGAGAAATATATTTGCTAGAACTTAGAAGTTTGGAGAATAAGTTAAATATTGGCTGGTTATTTTTCACACAGTGATGTTAACTAGGCAAGTGCCCATTCTTCCAACATACATCATTTGTAGAGGTCACGCGTCAATGGTGAGAGCACTGTGTATTGTGTATAGGAAAACGGACAGTAACTGCAAAAACTCGTTTGCGAGTTATGCATGATTAGGCTTATGTGTATTAGCCTACACTGCTCCATTCGCTTTGCACGGTTCCGCCATTATGCACTATGTGCGGGAGAGCCTCGAACTGGCAGCATACATGAAAGGAAGAATTATGTAACCTTACACAGGACGTTATGACTAGTTCAATTCCCATTCATGTATGCTGCCAGTTCGAGGCTCTCCCGCACATAGTGCATAATGGCGGAACCGTGCAAGTAGCGAATAGGCTACTACGAAATCCAAATTTAACGATATTTTTGCTAAACGAATATCCGCAAGAAATTTGTAGGGAGCGATCGTTATTTATGAAAGGGGGGGGTAATGGGCATTTGGTGGGGGGGGGGGGGGGCCCAAAAAATTTGGGGGTCTTGAGGGGGGGACGCGAAATTTTTGTTGAACCAAAAGGGGAGTGTTAAGTTTTATATTTTAAATGGGGAAATTCGAGACAACAAGGGGGGAATCCGAAAATTTTGAGCGGACGCGAGGGGGGAACGCGAATTTTTTTGTCGATATTTTTTCCAAAACGTCCATTACCCCCGTAAATAACGATCAGTCACTTAGCCAGAGGTTTGCAGTAGTATAAAAATCTCGTGTTTTTTGAAAAAGTGGGGAGGATGAGGCTGTGGATCACGAAATGCCCTTTTAAATATACGAAAGTGTTTCGAAAAAAGGCCTATGTTCCCAGCCCATGTTAAAGGAAGTGTCCGGCAACAGGTCTGTGGTCTTATATGTTAGAAAAATAATTATCAAGCACGAATCACATGGTTTTATTTAAATGATTCAAAATTCCCGCGCCAAAATGGTCTAGAGCAATGACGTCCCAATAATTCAAAGAAGCCTGAAGACAAATGAGCACAAATAACCATGACGTCATTGCTCTATAAATTTCGGCACGGGAATTTTGAATATCGCGTGTTGAGAGATTGCTGTTTTCATTCGTTTTTATGGTTAATATGAGTTTGTTTTAAATAAAACCATGTGATTCGTGCTTGATACATTGGCAGGTAGGGGAAAGGGCAAGCGTCGAGTGGCGTAGATTTCTTTTTGATACGGGGATGGGGTTGGGCTGAACAATTTATTGAATTATGGTAGTTTATGGTAGGCGTATACCACGCAAGCTCGTGAAAATTTTTTGCCATATGACATGATGCAGCTAAAATGGTGAAATAATTAAGGTGCAAAAGTTGAACAAATTCGCGTGCGTGAGGAGTAATTTTAGGCTAAAATGGCCACATATGAGGTTATTTTGGTCAGAAACCCGCACCATCCACGAGACCATCCCCCCTTTTTGTACCGGGGCCAGCAAAGCTGGCCACGGTACTTATTAATTGGTTGAAGTTTGTTGTTGTTTCTAACTTTCTATTTGATAGTTTATGAATAAAACAGAAAATATTGTCAAAAAATGATCAAGTTGTCATAGCAAATAGAAATACCAAAATTGATGTGTGAAGAAAGCAGAAGTTTTGTGTTGATTTTGCATGACTAAGGTAAAATCAGTATATATTTTAGGAACTTTCTTTCTAAATTAAAAATTGGGCAAATTCGCTGGTCCTCTTACCATGCACATTGACCTTATTAGAGTATAAAGTGCAGGGGACAATAAAATACTCAGTAAATGTGTCAGTGTGTGGTCATCATGTCATAGTGCTTTTCAAGCAGGGTCAAGGTTATCTAGCAGCGATCTTGCTATAGGTTAATGAAAATGTTTTGATGTCATTACACATCTATTCCAGAAAACTAATACACATGAAAATTAATTGGCAGTTGGTGGGAGATAGAGAATAATTGGCAGGACAATTGGTTCTACATTTAGGAGTTTCACATGATAATAATAATATGTTAGGATAGAAGAGGGTGTATGTTATGCCCTTAATCAAAAGTCTGGTATCAAAAGCTATTTGCACACATGATAAACAATTACCTTCTTTTGGATAAGTTGATTAACTTCATATATTTTTGTCTATAATATTATGATGATATACAGAAAAATCAGAAATCAGTAAAATGTAGCTTTGGTGCAGATGTAACGAATTATGTTCCTACGTTTATATCACTAGTTTTTAACCATGCTATAAACAAAATTAATACAATAGCATTGGGTTTCAGTATGTGTAGGCCTATAATATATTTGTTGTTTATATATTCCAAAAATAATTATTCTTGATATAGTGTTTAACATTCTGCGTGTTTAAATTTTCAAACCAGATTGTTATGAATTAATCTATACTAAAAGATGCGAATGTTGTTTGCTTTTACAAATTTCATTTGTGCAATCACAATTATACTATATATAGACAGTTTTGACGTAAGTATAGTGTGAGAGAGAATACAAAACAGAGTGTAACATAAACTATTGGGCAAAATCGCCAATGAATTAGCTTCCGAAATTCTTGAGGATGTAGAAGGATCACATTTGGTACCAAATGTTTGGAATCTATTCCATCTTTTTTCAAATTTATGTAACAACGTAAAGACTGATGTTGAAAGAATAGCAACAAATGGAACTTGGCTCAAAATGTTCAAACAACCACAATCTTTACACTTAAAATTATTTTTACTGTATATTTATATTTAAAAAAGAAAATACAATAAAACAAATATTTCTGGAATGTTATAAAAGGTGTAGGTGAATTGATGGCACAAACTTGGATGAGTTATTGGCAATGGGTACATTGTAAAGGAATCACTGATCTACTTTTTGTTATATAATCTTCACATGAAATCATTCCTGTCCCGGTACATCCCTTTTTAAAGGGTTTTTATTATTGGATGGATTTATGTTCGGGAACTACGCCTATGGCAAGCGATGCTTTCGGGCGACATTTCGGTCATCTTCTTGTTTTTGTTTTTTATAGCTAGTGGTCTCGTTTCTACCGAAGTACACGAAAGAGAACCTGTCAAAAAACAGCTAGTTACCAATGGTTAGTGGATTATTGAAATAACTCGTGAATATCTGAAGAGCAAGTTTTTACCAAATAATACAGATAGCCTACACTTTACTCTGCTTGCGGTCGAAATGCTAGCAATGTCAAATCTGCTGAAATTACCGATTTTCTAGGATTTTGGGCAGCGTCATTTTTTCGGCAAACGCTTCGGCTTCGGTAAAACAAGCGACTCACTGCGGAGAAAATCACCACGCTCGAAATTTTGTTTTCAATTACCCTCCTTTTAATGGCTTTTTCAAGATATAAAAATCTCTCTAATAAACAAATAGGTAAACAACGATAGTTAAATACGCCCCTTTCAATTTCTAGACATAGAAAGCCCGGTTTGGATCAGTGCCAGGGAAGAAATAGGGGAAAGGGATAGGAAAGGTATAATGTAATTAATTGACCGGTTTTTTTTGCCTTCCCTCATAAAAAAAAGAGAGATAATAAATACCCCATCCCACCATACCAGCCAAAAATGTACAAATTCACATTTTCTTGAACATTCGACACCTTCATTTGCCAGACTTAATTATACTGTCGAATTATCATTAAGTGGTGATTATTTTATGTACTGATGGTTATTCAAGTTATTTAATAATAGTATCTATCTGTAGTCCGTACTTCCAGACTTGCTCAACTGTCTGGGAGTGTGGTTTATTTAGATCTGCCTTTGTTGCCAACATATATAGCAAATGTCTGTCCCACTTGTAGGTCATGTCTTTGTCTATACACATAAATGGTGTCTTTGTCTCTGCACTGTTTTGTATTTTTGTTATTACTCTTCAGGGTGGCCAAAGTCTTTTTTTGGTCATCCTTCCATTATGTATTATATATCTTTTCATTACGTTGTTGATATTCCCACCAGCCAAAAAAAATGGCGTATCCTGTAGGCCTTGGCCTTCTGGGCGCAATTTCGTACTGAGGCATGCCTATTATTATAAGGAGTGCCATCAGTGCATGCATAGTCTATGGAATCGGGTGATGATGCCAGTCGCCATACGTCGTCGGGCAATTCCACTTGCCGCTTTCTTTGAGGAAGAACTTGCCGGTCGAAGGTGCATCATAATGGCCTTCAGAATGTTGTTCAGCACCAGGTCCGGCCAAAGTGTAGGTCATCCGCCGTCGGCCACACGTTGACCATGTTGAGTACACAGTGTTACTATTCAACATGTTCAGCGGACTACCTGGACGTAGCTGGCTGGAAAGATACCGGTCTTCTCCAGGTTCCTACCAAACGCCCAACCATTCTCGGAATGTTTGCCTTTTTGTACCAATACTTCACCTAAAAAGTAGAAATAAAGAAAACAGAATGAAAGTGGTAATAAAAACGTCGGTTCAGATCTCTGCTCTAAGTCTGCTATCATACTATATCAAAGTTTCGAATCTCACCCGGGCGTAGGTGTGTCAGGTTAAAAAATTCGGCAACCCGCCATTTCGACGTAACAGACCGTCGGAGACACAAACTGCCCGTTGGACCCGTAAGGATTTCGGGCAGTACTCAGTATTCCACAACAGTCGCCTTTGCATAGATGTATACTGAGTTTTGGTTCATGATCAAGGCCTAAAAATATCGACAATTGACTACTTAGAAACAGGGATGAAAGTGTCCTGAAGTGACTTGGCAGGAAAAGCCTGAAAAAGCGCGTAAATTTGGGCTATAAAGCCTCAAAACGGGCTGAAAATAAATAAAAGTGCGGAAATTTGGAGTAGCAAAAGGCTTGAAATCAGGCAATTGCCTGAAAACTGACATCCCTGTTAGAAAGGCAACGTCGTTTTTTTTAAATTCTGTTTTGACCATCTTATCTTACCCCTTTTCAGTGGAATCTCATCTCGTGTGCTCGCTTTGAAGTCGTACAGCGCTCGGACCATGAATTCACCGTCTTCCAGATGCAGCAACTGTTTTGCCTGGTTTAAAGTCGTATGTCGCTCGTGACGTTGTGACGACGTCGTCGACGGTGTCGAACCTGCGCTCGGTGGTGTAGCGGTCGCTTGGCGTTGCCACGCTGTCGTCGTTGAACCTGAGCTCTGTGGTGTAGCCGTCGCTTGGTGTTGCCACGCTGCTGTTGACGGGGACTGTTGACTTGGGATGTTGACTCCCGTGAAATTTGATGACTGCACTTGGCTCCATAGCTGCGTAGGCGTCACCTGTTGGCTTGCTGGGGTTGCATGTTGGTAACTTGGCACGTAGTTCGCTGTTGACGAAAAATGACGAAATTGTTAAAAACAATGTCGCAGATGTGGAGAGTCAAGTGCCGAAAAGTGCCGAAAGCGGCATGGACTTATCGACAAAGGGTGCGGTGGTAACGAGGTAATCAGGGGCGTAAGAGAGTGCGCGAGTACCCCGGGGCCTATGCTCTGATATTAGGGCTATTCTTGCCGCTGCGCACCATGGGTCTAAGTTTTCTGGGTTCGTCCCTGGTAATTTTCCCCGGGGCCCAATCCTAAAGGAACACCAGAACACACAGAGGACCAAAACTTAGGCCTAACCCATGTCAAACAAATTGCTAAACAAAAGGACCATGTGATCTCCCCGTCAGTCGAAAACACCGTCAGTCCAATCCACCGTCAGTCCGACTTTTGAAGGTTAGCGTTAGGGTTAACGTTAACTAAAAAGTCGGACTGACGGTGGTTCGGACTGACGGTGTTTCGGACTGACGGGGTGGTGTACCCCTATTTTTGGTGGAGAGAATTTGTGCACTAAGCTCGAATAACAGGAAAGGGCTGATCTTCGATCAGTATGCCGCGCGTCTATAAACGTACCTTGTCTTTGTGGAGTCACTGTTTGCTGAGATCTGTCGCCAGAAAGTTGCTGTGCAGGTTGTGTACTATAATAAGAGCCCGGCTCTTGGTGGGCCACAAGATACTGATTAGACTGCGGTACGCTTACTTGCTGAGTAGCGTGCACTTGGTGAGTAGACTGCGGTACGTGCACTTGCTGATAACTTTGTGCCGGTACTCCTGAATGGTTACTTGGGGATAACACGTGCTCGCTGATCTTATGTAAGTAATTTCCTACGGCCGGTATCTTTGTCTGTGCGGACACATTCTGCGCGGGAATTTCAACATCACGGGTTGGGGCGTGGTACTCCCACGGTTGGGCTCGAAAGGTACAGGTTGCCACGCTTGGGAACTATGCCATTCCGTTGTATTGTATGCCTTTGCCGTTGCATTAAATGCCTTTGGCGTTGTGTTGTATGCCTTTGCCGTCGTATTATGTGCCTTTGACCTTGGATTGGGATTATTGAGTTGCTTGTTTCCAAAACTTTGCTGATCATGTTGTGGATGAGGTTGAGAATGACGCGATCGCCGGCGGTGCCCAGCTGATTTATGGTCCGATCTTTCCTTCTGAACAGTATAGTACTGGTTTGCTTCGCTTATGTGATGTCTACTTTGGCGACTTCTTGTTTGCTCTACGGGGTAACTTTGCGGATGATTCTGTGTGCTATATTGCTTTGATAGCTCTGTCACGTGATGGCCATAAGGCTGCGACGGTTGATGATGGTACTGCGTCGGGTGGTGACTACTAGGATAGGGACTAGGTACTACTTGATGCTGAGGTCTGTGCGTTGTGTCTTGACCGTACGCGTGGTCAGTACGGAGAGGTTCTTGGTTGCGTATCACAGATTCGCCTTCTGTTGATGTCGAATCAAAGCTATCACTTGAAAAGCTGTAAGGAAAACAGTAATGTTGTGTTAAATAAAGCAATATTAATGTAATCTTCAGTAGATAACAGCTAGCTGCAAATAATGCTATCTTCAGTAGATAGCTATGTGCCTTGGTCAGTAAAACAATGCTATCTTCATAACATAACATCAGCTGCAAATAATGATATCTTCAGTAGATAGCTGTGTTCCTTGTTCGTTAAAGAGTATTAATGCTATCTTCATAAGATATCAGTTAGCTACAAATAATGCTATCTTCAGTAGATAGCTATATTCCTTGTTCATAATAAAACAGTATTAATGCTATCTTCATAAGATATCAGTCAGTTACATATAATGATATCTTTAGTATAGATAGCCATGTGCCTTATTCAGTAAAAGAGTATTAATGCTATTTTCATAAGGTAACAGTCAGCAGCAAATAATACTATCTCCAGTAGATAGCTATAATGTGTCTTGTTCAGTAAAACAGTAATGCTATTTTCATAAGGTAACAGTCAGTGGCAAATAATGCTATCTTCAGTAGATAGCTATGTGCCTTGTTCAGTAAAACAGTATTAATATGCTATCTTCATAGATAACAGTTGGCTGCAAATAAATGCTATCTTCAGTCGATAGATATGTGCCTTGTTCAGTAAAACAGTATTAATATGCTATCTTCAATAGTAGATAACAGTTGGCTGCAAAATAATGCTGTCTTCAGTCGATAGCTATGTGCCTTGTTCTCAGTAAATCTTAATATGCTATCTTCATAGATAACATCAGCTGCAAATAATGCTATCTTCAGTAGATAGCCTCAATGTGTTCAGTAAAGTAATGTTATTGCTATCGTATGTCGTTTGCATTTCTAAGCAAACGTTCTCAATTGCTGAGATCTGCTATGTTCGTAAGGTAACATCAGCTGCAACTATTGTTATCTTCAGTAGATAGCCATGTGCCTTGTTCAGTAAAACTGTATTAATATGCTATCTTCATAAGATAACATAATAATGCTATCTTCAGTAGATAGCTATGTTCCTTGTTCAGTAAAATAGCATTAATGCTATCTTCATAAGATAACAGTTAGCAGCAAATAATGCTATCTTCAGAAGATAGGTAGCTAGTGCATTGTTCAGTAAAACAGTATTAATGCTATCTTCATAAGATAGCAGCTGCAAATAATGCTATCTTCAGTAGATAGCTAATGTGTCTTGTTCAGTAAAACAGCAATGCTATTTTCATAAGGTAACAGTCAGCAGCAAATAATGCTATCTTCAGTAGATAGCTATGTGTCTTGTTCAGTAAAACAGCAAAGCTATTTTCATAAGGTAACAGTCAGCAGCAAATAATGCTATCTTCAGTAGATAGCTATGTGCCGTATTCAGTAAAACAGTATTACCGGTAACATGCTATCTTCATAGATAACATCAGCCGCAAATAATGCTATCTTCAGTAGACAATGGTAGATAGCCCCAATGTGTTCAGTAAAGTAATGTTATTGCTATCGTATGTCGTTTGCATTTATAAGCAAACGCTCTCACTTACTCATCCTCATCGTCAAAGTCCGTGGCACTTGAGTACATAGCTTGCTGAGATCTGCGATGATGTGGTCTCTGTCGACGACGCTGCATTATGGCATTGCCGAAGCTGGTCTTCCTCTCGACATCTGCGTATGCTGCGGCGTCCAATTCTTCGATGTCCTGAATACACAGAAAGAAAGAAAATGATATTATATATAAGAAAACTTGCATCAGTGTTCTTGTGATTAACAATTCATTATTGGTTTTGTGAAACGGAGTAGGCCTAAGTAGCCCCTTGTAAAAATTGAACCATGCTATGCCATTCAACAAAAGTTCCATCTTTAGGATTCTTTGATACAAACGTGATTAACCTGGGAATAATATATGCATTCTACATGTTTTTCTCAGGTACAAACAAACAAATAAACAGTCAGAGAGACAAACAAACAATAGAAAAACACATCACTGAGCCAATGCGTTTCCATACCATCTCTTGAAAGAATGGCCAATGTTGCTCGCATCCCGTCCCATATTGACTATCCCAATCCTGTACGTCTCTCAGAGAATCGGCGTGACTGATGCTCTCCTCCAATCGCCGGTACAGATCCTCAAGATGCTCAAAACCTGAACCTCTGAAGAATAAAGTATAATATGGTTTGGTTAAAAAACTACATTGTTATGTTATTTTATATGAAAAGAAATGTAATTTTGCATTTTATAAATGAAGCTCATTAAACAAGATGACAGTACCTCAAAGACCACAATGTCTCACGAGATGATGATTTTGTATCGTTTTCTTTTAGAAGCGTAGAATTAATCGAGTTAAAGCTTTTAGAAGGTATAGGCTAAATGTAGAGAAAATTTTTAACTGGGCGTAATATATATTTTGCGGTATGGTATTTCTTACTTGTAAGGTGAACCGCAATCAAGCGATCGAACGAAAAGTATCAACTGCGCATGAATGATATCAAGTCTTGCTCGCTCCAAAGATTGCCATTTGGTGATTTCACCCGTCATTTCCTGAATGAGAATGGGAAAAAAATGAATGAATGAATGAATGAATGAATAAATGGATAAATGGACGAACGAACGACTAATCCGAGGAACGAACATATGTAGTAGGCCTACGGTGAATGAATGAATCGATCAATCAAGGATTTAATGAATCAATAAAATCAAGGAATCAATCGATATGTCGAGCTATATATAGCGATCAATCGGTCAATCAATCAGACAATCAATCAGACAATCAATTAATCATAAACGAATCGTGTAGATCATTATGATCTGATCATTGTGGCGTCGTGAGCGTGTGTCTTGACATATCTTAAAATCTGGAGAAAAATGCAGACCGCGAGAGACCGACCGACAAACAAACAATCAAACAAATTTACAAGCAAACCTCTTACAATTATTTTGTCCTTACCTGAACATATCGATCTTTAGGAGGACCATTGCACTTCATGACACGTTTCAGGTACAGTTGTTTAATCTTCTCTTGTTGGGCGGCTAATTTTGCCGCTCGTTGTTGTAGTTTACGCCTGAATTCCGGTCTCACCGAATCTTCGTGGGTTTCTTCCTCGGCAAAGAGACGAGCCTTGTGCGCCGACACACAGGCAGAGTGATACGCCTACCAACAAAATAAAGACATCGATTTATAGGTCGAGTTCCACATTGCGAATCGGAGCCAAAGGGACCAGCAATATACCCTTAGCTGAGTTTATAACCTGAAAATACAGGTCTGAAAACATTATAAAATAATTGCTCGTTTTCTGTAGACAAGGGACAGTTTTTAGTGAACGGCTCTTTTCAGAGCTTCCAAAGCTTTAAATTAGCAGATAGTCGAGATCTGCTTGTTCTCTGTTGACAAGGGACAGTCTTCAGTGAACGGCTCTTTTCAGAGCCATCGGCAGTAGGCAAGGGGTGGCCTACATGACTCGTTCTTATAGGTACATTGTCCCGAAGAAGTCCCGGGAAGAAGTCAGAGCTACTCCTGACGAAACCTTGACAGTTCTAAACTTGTCCGACGGCGAACCCGATAAAACCCACTAATTATTATAAAATACTATCTGACATTTTAGGTTCTATTTTAATCACGACTCTCCCTTGCTCATATCGTTTATACCGTAACATTTATATGAGTTAGACCTTACGACATGCAAATGAAACAGAGTAATGATGTTGCGAGGTTATTATTATGACTTATATCTCGAGCGGCTTAAACTCGAGATATTACGGTACTTGTTCATTCCTTCATTCTGTACTCTGTCCAATAATTTGTCTTGTATTGAGGTGGTGATATATTGGTTGACATTAATTTTGTGATCTCTCTTCATTATATTGATAAATTTCACCTTCTTTGCTCGCTCACTCTTGGTCAGAAGTCGTGCATATTCTTTTTGCGCAGCCGAAAATCCGTCGTTTGCCTCGCGCGCTTCTTGCAGGCTTCCGAAGGCTCCTTTGTGGTAATGCTCTTTCTTCCATCTGAAAGATAAATATTATTTGAAGATTTTGTTTTAATAACATTCCATTTGCATGCACCTTTACGCAATTATCACGTAAAAGATTCTCTTTAAAAAAATTTAAAAATGATTTCAAGACACCAAATACTAGAACAATCTTGGTGTCATGTGATTATTGAAAAGACAAATACATCTCGCTCATTCTTGAAGCAAGGAGGCGCAAGTCCGTGAAATGGAGGAAAATTGTTTGAATATACGCCTAGATATTCCTGGATACTCACTTATACATGTTGTAGAAGGGTCCATCTTCACCCATTATTTTCATTTTGCAATCTTCGTGTACTTGTGCCACGATGGATCCTTCCTGTAAACAGGCGCGCCAGGCCTCCAATGTGCTTCCGAACTCGGAACCTGAACGAAAACATAGATGGATAAAATCCAAATATTCGATTGGAGATTGATGGCCCAAGAAATCAGAGATGCCAACATACCACTCAAAAAGCTTGAAACTTGTAAAAAAAACTTGAAATAAATTTAGAGTAAAAAGTGGGAAAATTTAGACTTTGAATTCCGTTCGAATTAAAGGAATTCAGGCAAAAAAAAAAAAACAAAAAAAAAAACAAGTGGCGTCTCTATTAAATCGTTTGATTGGTTGATCGATCAATCGATTGATCTATTAATTGGTCGTTTAATTTAATGTATTGATTGTTCGATTGATCAAGTTAATTGATTCTTAATTAACTAATTTTTGATTGATTGATTGATTGATTGATTGATTGATAACGCAGTCAAGTTAGCTCAATCGATAAGGCGTTCTACTATGGTGCGAGAGTTTGCGGGTTCGAACCCTGGTGGTGCCTAGTATGCTCTCGTGGAAAAATTAGCTTGAAATTCCCCTGGACAAGGAACTCACTGCTAATTTGTCTCGTTGTAACCCGTACGAAACTCGGCGAGCTGATCCTGGTTGCGATGGTTATTTGTGGTGTGTCTAGGGTGTGCGCTCTTGAAGCAGCAAAGTCCCTGAATTGTTGTTTAATGGTTTATGGAATGACGTGGGGCCATAGTGGTCAGCGACAACCTGTAAAGTGTGCTGAGGCTTGTGGATCAACGTCTAGGCGTTGTGCATGTGCGTAGCGCACTATAAATCACTGCGCTTTTCTTAAATTCATTTCTTTTTTTTTTTTTTTTTGATTGATTGATTGATTTTACACGCTATAGTAAACTATAAAACGTACCTTTTTCAAGCATCCCGGACCATTTTTCAGTCCATTTTCGAACACTCTTTGCATAGCGCACCTCAATTTCTGCTCTTTCTTGCACCATAGTCAAGAAATTATCACAAGATCTGTTGAAAAAGGTGGATTTAAACATTTACTATACACTGCAAAAACAGTGTTTAGAAAGTGAAGGCAAGAATGTGTTTAGAAACGTTGTGTTTAAAATATGGATGTCAGAAATTTAGAAATTGAACACCATCACTGACCAATGTTCAGAAATTTGACACATGATGTTTAGCTTCTAAACGTGTTTACAAAGTAAAGGCAAAATTGTGTTTAGAAAAGTGTTTAATTTCTAAACAATGTTTTTGCAGTGTAATTGTTTGAAATATTGCAATGAAATAGATCTTGAAGATTAGAAATAGGCCTAACGTACGGCAATGCAATGCACTTTATAACTTCATATAGTTAGAAAGTTTGGAACGTTTCATCAGCAAACGCAAAACTTTTTGTTAAAGTTTTGCGTTTTGCGTAAAAAGTTTTGCGTTTTTTAAAAAGTAATAATCGGGTTTTATAAAAAGGTCATGAAAACGTTTTGCAAAACGTTTTCATGACCTTTTTATAAAACCCGATTATTACTTATAAAAACCCGATTATTACTTATAAAAGGTCATGAAAACGTTTTGCAAAACGTTTTCATGACCTTTTATAAAACCTGATTATTACTTTTTAAAAACGCAAAACTTTTTACGCAAAACGCAAAACTTTAACAAAATGTATCAACGCACACCATGCACACTGCAACAACATATAATTAAAAATGTTGTCAAAATGTTATTGTAAAAGAATTTTTGCACACATTTTTTTGCCAACTATCTTGTCAACTTACACTAAAAATAACATGTTAGAATATTTTGCAGTACGTTTTCAAAACATGTTTTGGAATGTTATGAAGACGTTTTATGCCACTTAGGCCTAATATACCCTTTAATAAAACCCGACATTTTCTTCCAACCTTTTCTATAACCTTTTTCGAATGATGTCCAAAACGTTTATAGTATTTTGCTGGGTAGGTCTACTTTTTTCTTTTCTTGTTGGTCACGGGCCGGCATGAATCATTGATGGGTGCGCCGTACCGGGCAATATTTCAAAGGGGGAAAGTTGCTATCGTCCCGCGAACTCGCACCCATAATTATTTTTCCATGACCAAATGCGCCGCGCCCAAAATGTGCAATTTGAATGCCAAAGTTAGGCAAATTGGGAGCTATTGGGGTTTAGTTTACTAGAAGAAAACAGAACCAAAGTAAGATGTATAAATCGTGTTTTGTTTGGTTAATTTTTAGCAAGTTTGCCCCCCCCCCCCGGTCGTGCTGAAACGGTTTTGACTTCGACTTCTTTTGAAGTCAAACCCGTTACAGTATTTCGAAGCTATGGCTTCCGAATTTGGCACCAAGTTTTAAAAACGTAGGCCTACCTGTATCCATTTTCTATCCTTTTGATAACTCTCCGATACTGATCCACATCCCAAAATGAACGCGGTCCGTCATTATCCATTGCCATGATGATTTAGAGGCAATATTCTGTTTTTCTATAGGTTTCTTACCATATTTTTGTTAAATTTACGTGCAATTTTGAACGAAAAAAATATACGGATCTCGGATGTCGATGATTGGCGCGATAATGTTCCATTATCGTGTCTGCGTGATACGCGCGTGTTTGCGTATTGCGCGTTAAATAAACGCACGCGTTTTGGTCAGCATCATGTTCATCATGTCATCATCATTATTTCAGACCCTCATCCAACCAATCCTTAGCTATGGATGTGAGGTTTGGGCACCATATTTGTTAAACAAACTGAACGACTCAAACTTTCTTACAACATGTGATAAACTTCCAAGTGAATCTATTCACATTAAGGTTTGCAAAATTATACTCGGAGTTCATAAAAATCCACTAACAATGCAGTAAGAGGCGAATTAGGTAGTTTTCCACTGCTCACAACTATGCTTTCTTTATCTGTAAAATACTGGTGGAAGCTAAACGAAAAATGTATGAATGGTAATGATTCTCTTGTAATTCAAGCACTTGTAGATAACAGAAAGTTAGTGTGTACTAATAATTTCACATGGTCGACAGGTATAAAAAATATATTTAGCCTTATCAATAGGATTGACATTTGGGATAAACCAAATACGATCACCGCTTCCAATTTTAATGAAATTATTGTATCTAAACTTCAAATCGTCTATAACAATCTTTGGGTTAATCATATTAATAATTTTAGTCCTAAACTCAGAACATATTGTACATTCAAAAATTCTTTCAGTACAGAAAATTATGTTATTATCGCTAAAAGATCTTCCAGGGCTGTATTCTGTAAATTAAGAATAAGCGCACATAATCTCATGATCGAAAAGGGGCGTCACTTCTCTCCAAAAATTAATCCAGAGAATAGAATTTGTACACTTTGTAATTTAAATAAGGTGGAGGATGAATTTCATTTTGTAATGATATGTCCTTTCTATACCAACCCTCGCCAAGATTTATTATCTACAATACATGAAATGTATGATAGATGGTACACTGTTAGAAAAAAACCTGTATTTTACCGGTAAAATACCGGCGTCCCAGCTGCCAGTATTTTACCGGTAAAATACAGCAACCGTAAACAAGAATTGACCGTTAATTGAACAATTCGTTTGATTTTTTAACGGATGCTGTATTTTACCGGTAAAATACTGGCAGCTGGGACGCCGGTATTTTACCGGTAAAATACAGCAACCATAAACAAGAATTGACCGTTAATTGAACAATTCGTTTGATTTTTTAACGGTTGTACGTTTTCTCCTAAAAACCGGGTTTTTTCCTTCGTGCCCGTTACTGGTAAATTAACAGTGGAATAATGCAATAATACGACTTTTAACGTTTTTTAAGAGGTCCTTAAATTCTAATAACAACGTTAATTAACGATAACAGTGTTATTTTATGGTACTTTCTACATAAATGACCCGTTATTTGGAGTATCTGGGCAGTATAAATGCCATCTTCAGCCGTAATATAACACTATACTATCTCTTAATTAACAACATTTTAGGTAAAATGACGCTTGACAATGTCAACAAACGATGTTTTAATGTTATTTAACAGTTGGCGTGAACATACATGATAGATGTTATTTTACTGAGATCGTGTATAATTTCAGTTCTACTGTAAATAAACGTGGCAGAATGTTATTCCATAGTAAAATTGTATATTTCAGGGAGTAACGTAAACAAACTATTGTACTGTAAAATAGCGTTGAAGGCGGTTATTTTACAGTCACTTTGTATATTCCACGTCAGGTCGTTATTTCACAGTCAATTTGTATATTCTAGGTAGCAACGTAAATAAACTTTTGTTCTGTAAAAAATAGCATTGAAGACGTTATTTCAGGGAGTAACGTAAATAAACTATTGTACTGTAAAATAGCGTTGAAGGCGGTTATTTCAGTCAATTTGTATATTCCACGTGAGGCCGTTATTTCGCATTCAATTTGTATATTCCAGGTAGTAACGTAAACACAGGTTTGTACTGCAAAATTTACAATACAAACTAGTTTATTTACGTTTAATTGCAGACGTTGCTACAGGTAACGTAAATAAACATCTGAAAATTAAAGTTGTTGACTGATCATTAATTGTTATAAATCATGCCTTCGTAACACATTCATGCTGTGAGTACTCAGCAAACTAATTTGAAAAGGAATAAACAACAAATCACACGAAGGTGTTTTCACAATCTGTTTATTAATCAGCACAGCTGAGATAAACAACAACAAACAGATGAACAAGATCAGTAAAATCTTATAAACATTGGTTTCCTCAAAATGCAGAGAGCCCTTTGTTGAACTAAACCCTCGAAACTTACACATGCAACAAATACAATGTATCAATATACATGTAAATCTGTCAGTCTATATCAAAACGACTTTTGGTACAATAATACAGAGTATGAAAATGAAATTAAAAAGATTAGTCGTGTCCACACAGTAAGGTTTAAGACATTTAAACCCAGGTTTAAATTCAGATGGATTTAGCGGCGGGTTTAAATTGCTGTCTGAACGATCATCGGATTTAAGTCTAGCAGATTTATCGAGCCCTAAATCCGCCAATTTAACCCTGCTTTTGACCAGGGTTAGTAGCGGGTTTAAGCTTAAATCCGCTGTGTATGAACGGTGTTCGTAGAGCTGTCGGGTTTAAGGGTAAAAACTAACATAATGCCCATTGAACTACGCAGTTTAGATAGAAGCGAACTCTATTACATGTATTATGCCTATAGGGTGCCGATTTCATGATGGAAGCAGGTATTACGAGTTGAGTTATAAATTTTAGAATTTCATGTTTCATATTTTGATCGCGTTAGGCCCCTACTATATAAAAGTCACGGTCAACGTTTTTAGCTATTCGGGGCAGCAGAGGAAAGGGCAAATTTTCATCATGCTGTAGGCCTATATCATTCGAATTTCAACAACGGGTATTTTCGTGCCAAAGTATTGCTTTGAACTTGAAGATAAAACATCGAAAATTGTCATGTGCACACTTGTACATTTCGTATAATCGAAAGTTCTAAGGAAATATGCTCAAATAGCACATAGTCTAAACCCGGGTTTAAGCTTATTGGATTTAGGCACTAAACCTGACTGTCTGGACGTGCAGAGATTCTATCGGATTTATTTTAATTGCAGCGGATTTATAGGTGATAAAGATAAACCTGGATTTAAATACATGTGAGAACGCAGCTTAAGTTGACTTATTTCCTGTGTAACTAAGTAAATAAGCATTTAATTATTACAAATTTGGTAGCATTTTTAGGAAGTGAAATATAAGTAAAAGTAGGCCTTGATGATTAACTAAGAGTATCTGATTTCTTATTCTCAGACCAAGTCCATCGTTTTGATATGAATTGACACAAATAGCAATAGCAATATAAATAACGTGCTATTTTTATATTTTCAACAACTTCACTTTCACATAATTTGAGGCCAAAAATATAAACTCAAACATAGAAAATCATGTATAGGCCTGCACTGTGAATTCCCTTCTTGGAATTTGTTCATTGAATACTTCTTGATATCTTCTTAATGTTATTTTTGATATTTTTATCAACTTTACACTTTCACATAATTTGTGAGGCCAAAAATATAAACTCAAACATAGAAAATCATGTATAGGCCTAGGCCTGCACTGTGAATTCCCTTCTTGGAATTTGTTCATTGAATACTTCTTGATATCTTCTTAATGTTATTTTTGATATTTTTATCAACTTTACACTTTCACATAATTTGTGAGGCCAAAAATATAAACTCAAACATAGAGAATCATGTATATAAGCCTGCACGGTGAATTCCCCTCTTGGAATTTGTTCATTGAATACTTCTTGGTATCTTCTTAATGCTATTTTTGATATTTTTATCAACTTTACACTAAATTCATATAATTTGTGAGGCCAAAAATATAAACTCAAACATAGAAAATCATGTATAGGCCTGCACTGTGAATTCCCCTCTTGGAATTTGTACATTGAATACTCCTTGGTATCTTTTTAATGATATCTTTTATATTTTCATCAACTTAAGGAGGAGCTGACCCTTCGCGGTTTTTTTTCATGCACCTAATTACTAACAGTATTCCTGACTATATTCTGAAGAATTGGGAAGTGCTACAAAAACCAATGTTACCATGACTATAGCCAAGATTACCATCATCATGTCTATGAAGTTTGATTTTGTTTAGCTTTTACAAATTTTCTTCGAGAGTGTAAAATGTTCGAAAAACAAAAGTTTTGAACATTTGACACTATATGCGAAAATCAATAAAAGCTAAACAAAATCAAACTACATAGGAAGGATGGCAAAACCTTAGCTATATTCATAGCAACTTTCATTTTCTAGCCTTTCCCAATTCTTCACAATACAGCCTAGAGTAGTACCGCTAGGTGCACGAAGGGTCGGCTCCCCCTTAAAACTTTCACAAACTTTTTGTGAGGCCAAAAATATAAACTCAAACATAGAAAATCGTGTATAGGCCTGCACTGTGAATTCCTCTCTTGGAATTTGTTCATTGAATACTCCTTGGTATCTTCATAATACTCCATGACTTAAACAGATTACAAAGACTAGAATAAATACTTGATGACAGAGGCCAAGTCCCAACCCAAACTCACTCCATAAGTAAGCAATGTGCTGGTGGTATGATTTGAACCCAGAATCTCCTGGTCACTAGTCTGTACAATTAACATGATTAATGGTACGGTACTGTAGAACTAATCACAGTAATGCTAGACAAAAAGCATTGATCACTTTTCAATTAGTTTTGAGTGGAATTATCAATCTGTCTTGAGTTTTGCCATAGAGTAGCCCATGTCTCTCACTGGTGAACTATCAGTTCATTTGTAATACTTTTAGCTCCCTTATTTGTGAGTCTCACTATGATTGGCTACTTGGGCAACTGGTGTGTTGCAACTGGTTCGACCACGTATTGTTCGTGTATTACACAATAAACAGTGGCGCAATATTGAACCAGCACTTTTGTTTCACGATTGCCGAAGTTTGAACCCAATCATAGCTCTAGTAACCAGTCACATTTCTCAATTGTTGATATAGATATATGCAACAACCTACTCTGAACAGAATACATAATTCAGAACAGTAAACATCAATTCGACATCTGATGATTTAGATGATAAGATATAGCTTCCTTTATCCGTTCAATTTCAAAGTCTATAGCCAATCACTTTCAAAGTCTTTCAGTTTGTTACATAGTTGGAGGACTTGTGGATGAACGGCTGTCTTCTTGCCTTTCTTTTTACTTCCCTTGGACCCTTGACTAGGGTTGATGCCAAGGAAGCACCTGAAATCAAATTCATACATTCATATCAGTTCATTCAATATCAGTGACAATACATTGTAATTTGTAGTTTTATTATTGAATAATATTCTATGTAAAAGATTTTCATAGACATTGAATGCTGTTAACATAAGTCACAAACATCTAAGAATATGGTTCATTCATATATCAAAAGGGTTTTGCACTAAATTATTACAACGAAAGGTATTTAAGTTGAAACTTATGCACTACGTGGATTTTTCATATTAGTTTATTTTGAAGGACTGTATAATTTTAACATTTTTGACCTACTGTGGACTAACCACTCTACAAATTATGATTTTCCCACTAGTTACAGGCCCATACACATCAACTGACACTGATTGATGATCACATGATTCAGGTGTTTCTGTTTAATGTTAAGGTTGGATTCAGGTACAGCAATTTGTCCATTTGAACTGTTGTTGAAATCTATACAGCAGATTTGCCAATAATAAAATGAATAATTTAACTTGTTTCCAGCATTACTAAATACTATTAAAAAAAATATCATCAGACATTGGAAGCAATCAAAATATGCACATTATTTAGTTTTCATCATTGTTATTATAATTAAAAAGCTACAAGGGCTACAATAGTACATGTACAATGAAACCAGTAATGAATGACACATTATTTGAATTCCTATGATCATTTTACATAAAACTCCTCAAATCTATTATAAAAGTTTCAAAATTATTGCAAAAGTTTCAAATAAATTGTGAAATAGCTTCTTGCACCCTCAGTTCATCCAATCCATAATGTGTTGGGCGGTACAAAATGTTAATAATGAAAAACACATCACACAACACCTCAAAGCAAATGAAGCAGAGAAATAAACATCCTTATATATAATCTTACCTCTGAATAAATTCCAATGTTGCTCCGATATTCTCAGGGTACTCGAAGTTAAAGACGTAGAATGTAGAGAACCACAGGGCCAATGCTGACAGCTGGTTGGTGATGAGATCAATGACTAGACTACCTTCCCATTTATTGTCAGTGAGAACTTGTTAGTGTCAAATGGTGAATCTCCTATTTAAAGTAAAGAAAGATAAAATGTGGGACGTTAGCCCTTTGTAAGTATAACATGTCCATATACATGTGGGAACACAACAAGGAAATCTTGAATTTCTGTCATGGATGTGACTTCTACAATGATTTACATACTTTTTAATAGTGCTTGACTGTTTACCACAAATGCTACAAGTAGGTCGAACAATTGGCATGTTTATTGTACTGCCACTAGGCCTACTAGCACTAGTAGGCCTACTGTCTGGTCCACATTCTCCTGCAAGTTGTGCAACTGAAAAACTGACCCGAAATTGAAGTTTGAGAAACTGACCCAAATGACCCACAGAAAGATAAGCATTGATCTATGGTACCGGTACATGGGCATTTAGATCGTACCATGCACTTAAACCATGTGAACTAAAACAACTAGCGTTTACTTGCCTGTCTCTGTTAAAGTTGACCAGCAAAGAAGCGATCTAGCAAACTTATCAAAGTAAAACACTTCGACGCCACGGTCGTCTTCTTCAAGTCCTATCGGCCGATATACGTCTCATTACAGCGCGCAACGGCTACGCCCCGGGGGCTGATCCTCTGAATGTGGTGTTCTGATACTAACATCGCATCCTCAGTTCAATCAATTATGCATAATTACCCAGGAAAACGGTCTATAAAGTATTATTACAGGAGACCTGTGAACTTACGGGTTTTCAAAAAGAAAATACATTTTTATTTGTTTGTTTCTGTAAATTTACGGATTTACCAGAACATCCATATTTTTCTGTAAAATAACATTAATTCCGTAAAAATACGGAATGATTCCGAGTTGTTTGGAATATTTACCGTTAAAACTCTACGGAATATTACGAATATTCTGTATTTTTAAGGAATATTTTCCGTAAGAAACCTCGTTTTATTCTGTATTTTTAATGAATAAGTTTTACGGAATGAATAAATTACAATTTACGGATGTTCCGTAACCCTGCTGCCGGAATGTTCCGTAAAATAACGGAATAGTTTGCTTCTATAAAACTATGAAAATATATCTCAAAACACTTAAAAAGTGAAGTATAATGTTGAAAAACAATTAGGGTCCTATGTGTTTTTACCTGCGGTAGGATCAATTCACATTTATATTATGATTTAATTTGATATTTTTAACAGTGATGGTGTTAATTAAAAAAAAAAAAATGGTGAAAGTCATATTTTACCTGTAAATTAACTTCATACTAATATTTTAACGGTTTAAACGTATGTTTTATTTGTAAATAAACAATAAATTACATTAAAATTAAATTATAAATTTGCAGATTGTATCGTTAAAAAACAAACTAAACTTTAGATTGACAGGAAAACGTTAAATTGATGACTTTAGCGTCTTGAAAACGGTAAAAACTGTTAATTTTTCATGTAAATTAACGTTGAACTTCAATTGTGGTACGGGAAATTGTAAATTTACGGTTGTTTACCATAATGTTGTGTAAAATTTGTTCAAATATAGTATAAGCCGTATTTTTACCTGTAAATTAACATTCTAACAATTTTTAACAGTGTTAGTAATGCACTTTTAAAAGAAACTGTAAGAAAACGTTCAAACGCATGTTTTTATATTTAAATAAACAGTAAATTACATTAAATATACAGTCATTTGTTTAATTTTGCACATTACATCGTAAAAAAACCGAAACATTACATTGACAGGAAAACGTATAATTATACTGATTTTTAGCGTCTTTTTGTATATAAATTGTTTTGAAAACGGGAAAAACTTTTAATTTTTCATGTAAATTAACGTTGAACTTCAATTGTGGTACGGGAAATTGTAAATTTACGGTTGTTGACCATGATGTTGTGTAAAATTGGTTAAAATATGGTATAAGCCGTATTTTTACCTGTAAATTAACATTCTAACGATTTTAACAGTGTCTGTAATGAAATTTTAAAAGAAACTGTAAGAAAACATTCAAACGCATGTTTTTATTTGTAAATAAACAGTAAATTACATTAAATATACAGTCATTTGTTTAATTTTGTATATTGTTATCGTTAAAAAATAAACTAAGCATTACATTTACAGGAAAACGTAAAATTGCTGATTTTTAGCGTCTTTTTTGTGTAAATTGTTTTAAAAACGGGAAAAACTGTTTAATTTTCATGTAAATTAACTTTCACTTATTTGTGATACGGGAAATTGTAAATATACGGTTATTGACCATAATATGTTGTGTAAACTTTGTTTAAATATGGTAAAAACCGTTTTTTACCTGTGAATTAACATTCTAACGATTTTAACAGTGTCGTAATGTACTTTTATAAGAAACTGTAAGAAAATGTTCAAACGTATGTTTTTATTTGTAAATAAACAGAAAATTATATTAAAATTACAGTAATTTGTTTAGTTTTGTATATTGTTATCGTTAAAAAATAAACTAAACATTACATTTACAGGAAAACGTAAAATTGCTGATTTTTTAACGTCTTTTTTTGTATATATTGTTTTAAAAACGGGACAAACTGTTAATTTGCATGTAAATTAACTGTCACTTCAATTGTGGTACGGGAAATTGTAAATTTACGGTTATTGACCATAATGTTGTGTAAACTTTGTTTAAATATGGTAAAAACCGTATTTTTACCTGCAAATTAACATTCTGACGATTTTTAACAGTGTCGGTAATGTACTTTTAAAAGAAACTGTAAGAAAACGTTCAAAATTATGTTTTTATTTGTAAATAAACAGTAAATTGCATTAAAATTACAGTTATTTTTTACTTTTGTATATTGTATCGTAAAAAAATGGGATATTTGATAAAAACATTACATATACAGGAAAATGTAAAATTCCTAATTTTTCACCGTATTTTTGTATATAAATTGTTTTAAAACGGTAAAAATTGTATTTTTTCCCTGTAAATTAACGTTCATTTTTAACAGTGTATGGTAGACACTGACATTTTCAAACTTATAATGAGTGCAAGTGATTTTGACAGTATTACTCCAATAACCAAATTCGTCAAATCAGCTTTTGATTCACGAACGAACATGGACTTATAGATAATAACAAAGTTCCCATTTGGGCTTAGAGCAGCGACCCCCTGTCATATTTTCATTCTATAGGCTCAATGTAACGTGGACTTGAGCGCCACTATTAATATTGTCTATTATTATTAAGACTAATTTATATTTCTTCTATAATTGTAAATATTTGTACTTGTAACTTTAATATTGCAATTTCAATTGTAAATATTTGTATTTGTAAATATTAACTATACCAGTTTGTTTGGTGAATGTTAATAAAATATATATTGATATATTGATATTGTTGTGGGTCAAACCAGTGCTGCAACAAAAATTAAACTTCAATCTGCTGCATGTATATAGGCCTTCGCTCTTGTTTAATTAAAAGTGTAAAACGGAAGCTTAAGTATATTTTGCTATACTATGTTTAAACGTCGTCGCCATTATCATAGTCAGATCATCACCTGCATCTGCAAATAAATCTATAATAAACCTCTTGGGTCTGTGGGTGTGTTCATTCCCTAATATGTTGTAAGGGAAATTCCCGTTTTAGCTCCCGTATAGTTTAGGCGTTTCATTTCCGACGCACTTCCACGAATCATCTTCTTATTTCTACGGTGGCTGATATGTGACATATTTAATTTTTTTTAGATTCATCAAAAAAATAAAATAATAATATTAACAAAGTAACGAATTTAATGTTTTATTCGCGAATTAAACTATTTTGTTCGCGAATTAAATGTTTTATTCGCGAATTAAATGTTTTATTCGCGAATTAAACTATTTTATTCGCGAATTTAATGTTTTATTCGCGAATTAAATGTTTTATTCGCGAATTAAATGTTTTATTCGCGAATTAAATGTTTTATTCGCGAATTAAACTATTTTATTCGCGAATTTAATGTTTTATTCGCGAATTAAATGTTTTATTCGCGAATTAAATGTTTTATTCGCGAATTAAACTATTTTATTCGCGAATTTAATGTTTTATTCGCGAATTAAATGTTTTATTCGCGAATTAAACTATTTTATTCGCGAATTTAATGTTTTATTCGCGAATTAAATGTTTTATTCGCGAATTAAATGTTTTATTCGCGAATTAAATGTTTTATTCGCGAATTAAATGTTTTATTCGCGAATTAAACTATTTTATTCGCGAATTTAATGTTTTATTCGCGAATTAAATGTTTTATTCGCGAATTAAATGTTTTATTCGCGAATTAAACTATTTTATTCGCGAATTTAATATTTTATTCGCGAATTAAACTATTTTATTCGCGAATTTAATGTTTTATTCGCGAATTAAATGTTTTATTCGCGAATTAAATGTTTTATTCGCGAATTAAATGTTTTATTCGCGAATTAAACTATTTTATTCGCGAATTTAATGTTTTATTCGCGAATTAAATGTTTTATTCGCGAATTAAATGTTTTATTCGCGAATTAAATGTTTTATTCGCGAATTAAATGTTTTATTCGCGAATTAAATGTTTTATTCATGAATTAAATGTTTTATTCGCGAATTAAATGTTTTATTCGCGAATTAAACTATTTTATTCGCGAATTTAATGTTTTATTCGCGAATTAAATGTTTTATTCGCGAATTAAATGTTTTATTCGCGAATTAAACTATTTTATTCACGAATTTAATGTTTTATTCGCGAATTAAATGTTTTATTCGCGAATTAAACTATTTTATTCGCGAATTAAACTATTTTATTCGCGAATTAAATGTTTTATTCGCGAATTAAATGTTTTATTCGCGAATTAAATGTTTTATTCGCGAATTAAATGTTTTATTCGCGAATTAAACTATTTTATTCGCGAATTAAATGTTTTATTCGCGAATTAAATGTTTTATTCGCGAATTAAACTATTTTATTCGCGAATTAAATGTTTTATTCGCGAATTAAACTATTTTTTCGCGAATTTAATGTTTTATTCGCGAATTAAATTATTTTATTCGCGAATTAAATGTTTAATTCGCGAATTAAATGTTTAATTCGCGAATTAAATGTTTAATTCGCGAATTAAATGTTTTTTTCGCGAATTAAATGTTTTATTCGCGAATTAAACTATTTTATTCGCGAATTAAATGTTTTATTCGCGAATTAAACTATTTTATTCGCGAATTAAATGTTTTATTCGCGAATTAAATGTTTTATTCGCGAATTAAACTATTTTATTCGCGAATTAAATGTTTGATTCGCGAATTAAATGTTTTATTCGCGAATTAAATGTTTTATTCGCGAATTAAACTATTTTATTCGCGAATTTAATGTTTTTTTCGCGAATTAAATGTTTTATTCGCGAATTAAACTATTTTATTCGCGAATTAAACTTAAATGTTTTATTCGCGAATTTAATGTTTTATTCGCGAATTAAATTATTTTATTCGCGAATTAAATGTTTAATTCGCGAATTAAATGTTTAATTCGCGAATTAAATGTTTTTTCGCGAATTAAATGTTTTATTCGCGAATTAAACTATTTTATTCGCGAATTAAATGTTTTATTCGCGAATTAAACTATTTTATTCGCGAATTAAATGTTTTATTCGCGAATTAAATGTTTTATTCGCGAATTAAACTATTTTATTCGCGAATTAAATGTTTGATTCGCGAATTAAATGTTTTATTCGCGAATTAAATGTTTTATTCGCGAATTAAACTATTTTATTCGCGAATTTAATGTTTTTTCGCGAATTAAATGTTTTATTCGCGAATTAAACTATTTTATTCGCGAATTAAATGTTTTATTCGCGAATTAAATGTTTTATTCGCGAATTAAATTATTTTATTCGCGAATTAAATGTTTTATTCGCGAATTAAATGTTTTATTCGCGAATTAAATGTTTTATTCGCGAATTAAATGTTTTATTCGCGAATTAAATTATTTTATTCGCGAATTTAATGTTTTATTCGCGAATTAAATTATTTTATTCGCGAATTAAATGTTTTAATTAAATGTTTTATTCGCGAATTAAATGTTTTATTCGCGAATTTAATGTTTTATTCGCGAATTAAATGTTTTATTCGCGAATTAAACTATTTTATTCGCGAATTTAATGTTTTATTCGCGAATTAAATGTTTTATTCGCGAATTAAATGTTTTATTCGCGAATTAAACTATTTTATTCGCGAATTTAATGTTTTATTCGCGAATTAAATGTTTTATTCGCGAATTAAATTATTTTATTCGCGAATTTAACATTTAATTCGCGAATTTTTAATTCGTGAATTTAATATTTAATTCGCGCATTAAATAATTTAATTCGCGCATTAAATAATTTAATTCGCGAATTAAATGTTTTATTCGCGAATTAAATGTTTTATTCGCGAATTAAATGTTTTATTCGCGAATTAAACTATTTTATTCGCGAATTAAACATTTAATTCGTGAATTTAATATTTAATTCGCGAATTAAATAATTTAATTCGCGAATTTAATATTTAATTCGCGAATTAAATGTTTTATTCGCGAATTAAACTATTTTATTCGCGAATTAAATGTTTTATTCGCGAATTAAATGTTTTATTCGCGAATTAAATTATTTAAATCGTGAATTTAATATTTAATTCGCGAATTTAATATTTAATTCGCGAATTAAACATTTAATTCGCGAATTAAACATTTAATTCGTCGTTTTGTTAATATAATATTGCTTTTTCGTTTCAACGATAAAAAAAATAAATATCAATCACAAAACGCGAATTAAATACGACGGGCTGCAATTTAAGCTGAGTTCATACTCGATCGCTTTTGAAGAGAAGCAAATCGTGCGCATGCCTATTGTTGAAAATGATGCTTTGTTTTTGCGCAAAGAACATGCCAGCGATTCGCTTAGAGTAAAAGCGATTAAGTGTAAAACAGTAAAACGCGAATTAAATACGACGAGCTGTGACATAAAATGTGACATAATTTAATTCGCGGATCAGAGTTACTGATTCCGTGATTATTAGCCCAATTCGGCGACTTTTCAAGTGAAGATTTAAGTTCCCATTCCCTCGACTTTTGACAATTTACTGTCCCATATAGAAACCAATGGTTTTAAGAAAAACAAATTGCGATTTTTCAACATTAGCTCCCATGACTTATGATTGTTTCCTGCCCCAAACCAATGGTAATATGGTTAAGAGAAATATTGGGCGACTTTCGATTATTTGACCCGCTATTCGGGCTGAAGTTTGTTGGCAACCCTGTTCTTCTTCTTCTGGCTGCCGGGTTACGTTCGTCAAGTTCTTTATGGGGGCACACCACTTAAACCTGTATAGTTCTGGTTAAAAATAGCGAACTGTATCAGCCTCTCGAGGGTACTCATTTTATTACAGACTTGTAGTATTGGGACCCGCCATGTGTACGGGTACGGGTCCCGGACCTTGAGTACGGGTACGGGTACCGTACCGGTCCCAAGCCATTGGTACGGGTACGAGTCCCAGGTCATGGGTACGGGTCCCATGAGTACAGGTACGGGTCCAAATTCAATAGGGCATGAGTAGGCGGGTGCGGGTCCGAAGCCACGGGTACAAGTACGGGTACGGGTACCGAAATTGGGACTCGAAATGTACGGTACCGGTATGCAGGCCATGGCACGTAGGCCTACTCTCTAAATGTAAAGAGTGAAAACTCACTCCCCAAAAGAGTGATTCACCTATAAGACCACTCAAAAAAGAGTGAAATGTGTTTTTTTAACTTTAAAACCACTCAAAATAGAGTGAAAACTTCGGGGGGCACTCAACTTTGGAAGTGACTGGTATGTGCCACCGGAGTCGCGCGAAAAGTAGGGGCCTATCAGGTACAAAGCGTTATTTTTAAAAAAGGAGGTCATTGGGTACAAACAAAATAAAAAAGGGGGTCATTGGGTACAATATTTTGAAAAAAGGGGTCATCGAGTATAAGATTTAAAAAAGGGTCATCGGGTAGAAAATTTTGAAAAATGGAGCAAAATTTTGAAAATTTCGCATAATTTTGAAAAAATGGAGCAAAATTTGACAGTTTCGCATTTTTTGTTGCATTTTGATGATGCTATTCTAGAAAAAGGGGTCATTGGGTAGCCGCAAGCAAAAAAAAGGGGTCATTGGGTAGCCGCAACTAAAAAAGGGGGTCATCGGGTATGGCTTTTAAAAAAGGGGGTCATCGGGTATAGTCGACTTCAAAAGAGGGGCCTATTGACAGGCACATACCGTCACTTCCAAAGTTGAGTGCCCCGGTGAAAACTCACTCTAAAGAGTGAATTTTAACTCTTTCAAGGAGTTAAATGAATGACAACTCGAAAAATGTGTTGTCCTTCATTTAACTCCTTGAACGAGTTAAAATTCACTCTTTTAGAGTGGTTTTCACTCTATTTTGAGTGGTTTTAAAGTTAAAAACAGATTTCACTATTTTTGAGTGAATCATTCTTTTGGGGAGTGAGTTTTCACTCTTTTACATTTAGAGAGTACGGATATGGAAATTGGGACTTGTATGGGTCCAGTTATGGGTACGAGTATAAACAAATTAATTAAACAAGTACAAAAAGAGATTAAATATTGGTGGTCATAGTGAATCTAGGCTAAAGGTGGCATATTTTGGGATGCAAGTGAAAAAACTATGTCTATGTATGGACACCCAGACTGTGCAATACTAATTTCAACATACTTTAGTATATTTAGCAGTGATGTAGCTTTTGAGTCTGGACTCGACTCAAGTCCACTTTTTGCTGGACTCGGACTCGGAATTGAACATTAAAAGGCTCAGCCCAGCTTGGTCAAAAAAACTCGGGCTCAAAGTCTACCCCAGTCCAATTCCAGTCCAATCAATTCATGGACAAAATTATGTGGAAAAAATATTTATCTTAAAATATCAATTGGAATTAAATTAATTGTCAATTTTCCAAGTACATTCATGCACATACACAATACACATCTAACAGATTATCCATTAGCTTAATCATATAATTATTATCATTAATCATGCACATCTGGATAATTATATTCATGTTTTATTAATATTTTAAAAATCCTTTAAATCTCTTATAAAATTCCAAATTTCTGTATGGTAAGGACCTCTCCACTCATATGACTCAGAAGCACTAGCCCAAGCCTGGCACAAGAAGTACACTGTGAGCTCATGTCATGTGGCTGGCAGAAAATCCTCTCAGCACATCATTAATTCAACATGTGTGCAGCATACAAGTAGTGGAGTGTATTTGGATGGGGAATATCAAAATGATTAATAAAAGCTAAAATAATGATACTTAACCATAAAAGAACAAATCTTGAAATGTTTTCCCAGTTTGCTGGGTCTTTTCTATATTGATCAGTCATTGTGTGAATGAGACATGTAGCATACAATGAGACATGTAGCATACATGTCAATTGTCATGGGTGGCAGACTGGCAGTGTGCACAGGCTGTTACATTGTAGATGTGCAGCATTCATCATGTTCATTTTGTGTAGCCAGCTGGATTTATCTTTTTCAGGGCCCTGGACCAGGCTAAAATAAATTTAAGGGCACTTGATACTAGCTTTCCATTTACTCCCCACCAACCACATATAAACCTATTTGTTTTAATTATGAATTTATGATCAGAGGACTCACAGTGGGATTCATGAGTGGAGTTAACATGCATATGGGAAGTGAGAGTATTCTATTCACACTTTCCTGCATTTGTAACCATGTACTGTACAAGAGTGCGACGGGTCCCAAACCTGGCCCAAAACTGGCCCCTGGATAGTGAACCTAAAATATCAAATTACAAGCAAATATTGCTTATTTAACTCATCCAGCACACAGGGGCGTTTATTCTTCCGTTAATTGCCCCAAAGGGGAGGGAAAAATTGTACCCCTTGGGGAAGAATTTTGCATTTTGAAAAAAAAAAAAAAGAGGGAAAAACAGAAGAAAGTCAACAGGATTCAAGGAAGATTAAAAATAAAATTAACTAATTTGGGGGAAAATGTATAACTGGAATATGTATTAGGGCCTATTATGTTTTATGGTATTTTTGGAATGAAATAGATGGTCACTGGCTGGCAGTGACTGCTCTACAGGGTGGGTGAATTCATCAAGTGTCATTTAGGGAAGAATTATAATGGGTACATAACAGCATACATGTAGTGGTCCCTTGGCTTTTACCCATTCCCATCCCAAAAATAAAACAGGGAAAAGTTGGGTCAGTAATTCTTCCCTGCCTGGGCAATAGTGACTAGTGGTCATACTATAGGGGCCTAGGTAATAATGCACAGTTTGCACACTAAAATTAAGGGAGCGCTGCTTTGCATTCATACAAAGTCCATTTTCTTTTAGTTTGGACATCTGCCTATCTAGGGAAGCATTTGGGATTCTAAGGAAGAAGTGAAGAACCATCAAATTGTCCAAGTTTATCTTCCTTTTAAACCTCAGCTTCAGATCCAAATCCTTGATTATTCTTCCCTAGATGCAATAGTTAAGTGGCATTCTCAGAACTCTGCAACAGAAGAATTTTAATTCTAAGGCTTTATAAACCAGGGGCATGCCAGTCACCACATATATATAAAAGAGCTGAAACGCAAAAACCAGATAGCAAAAAGCTCAAAACACCTAGCAAAAAGCTGCAATTTGGGAAGATCCTATACTTTTATACAGAGCAAGTGTACTGGTACAAAAAAAAAAGCTGAAAATCAAAACAAAAAAGCTGAACTCTCACACTCCTGTAAATAATAAATCACAGCTAGCTCTGAAAATAATAAAGAGCCTAGAGGTGTTTACCAGCCTGTCTTCCCTTTGAACCATTAGTCCTATTAGATGCAATGGTTCAGTGTCCAGACTGTACCATCTATGAAGAAAGAATTTGATGGTTTTAGGGAAGACAGAATAGAACAATTCACAACACACCTATGTTCAGTCAGGGAAGGGAGGGAACAAGAAAATAAGGAAAAGTACATACATGTAGATAGCACCCGGGGAAGGCACTCGAATATGAAAGTGACATACCTGTGCCCACCAGCGTATGAGACTAGGGGTCTATCGGTGTGGAAAATTTTCAGAAAAAAGGGGGTCATTCGGTGTTGGCAATGTCAAAAATGGAGTGAATTTTGTATAGGAATGCCTTAAATTTCACATCATTGACAATCAAAATAGATTTTTACCCAATTTTACTGTACAACACCGGGGTACAACATAGACAAAACTTATTTATTTTGCTCAAAATGTGTGTGAAGCGCGCCAAAATTTCAATTTTGAGGACTAATTGTTCAAGAAAGGGGGTCATTCAGTGTAGGCTACTGAAAAAACAGGGTCATTGGGTGTAGGATTTGCCAAAAATAATGAGGTCTTTTCATGGGCTCATGACGTATGTCAATATATGGGAGTGTCCCCCCCCCCCCCGAGCTAGCAACCAACCTAAACTATAAAATGTTCCCTTTTTTGGTCCATTTTTTGGGGTTTCAGTTGGGGAAGAATCTGGGGATGTGACACAGCACGGTAGGGTGAGGGAATAATTTCAATTTTCTGGAAGAATAGACACCCCTGCCAGCACATCTTTATTTTTATTGGCCCCTTGGTAATTGGAAATCCAAATCTTGGTGAACCAGGGGCCACTTTTTTGCCAAAGTGGCTCCTGGTTCAAGCTCTCTTATTTTCACCCTTGGACCTCAACATTAAAAATCTGTTCAAAAAATGTTTCAAATCGATTGTGAATTAGTGACAGGCTGTCGGAATAATATCAAGGCCGGATCTGGTAAGGAGGCGATTATTGTCAGCTGAAATTCGTGAGGGCGCTGTTCAGGTGCCCGTAGCTCAAAGGTTTGACACGCTTGGTCACAAAAATTTTTTTTTTTAGTACCAAAAAGGGTTAACACTATAGGCCTACTTTTCACTTTTCTTAACTTTTGAAGAGTCCCTGAATTCATTAGGCGGAGGCGCCGCCCGTAGGCTATTTAGCGTTAGCTTTGGATATTTAATTATTATCTTTATTTTCACCAAAAATCATTAAATATCCAAAGCTAACACTGCGGCGCCTCACCCTAATGAATTAATTAGAACGTCCCTAGGCCCATCTTTATAGAACCTTATCACAGAATACAGACAAGACAGTATGCAGATGGGGGGGAACAGCAAATGTACAGGCATTAAAAGTAGGTAAAGTTCGATAGCCAAAATGTACCAGTTCCAAGACCCACAGAGAGATGACAGATAGAAGTGCTAAAACCATGAAAAGCTGCAAAACAACCAGCATCAATTGGAGTACAAATGTAAACTAGAACAAGTGATGAAAATCACTGCACATAAATAGACACGATGAACCAAACAACCAATGCAGGCACAAAAACAGGCAAAGTTCTATGGCCAAAAATGGCCAATTTCAGAGCCCATGAAGTGTCAGGAAAACAGTACAAAAGTACCGTATGACACCGGAGTGATGAAAATCACTGTGCATATAGCAGACAAACAAAATCAAACAGAAATCGCTGTGCACATAGCAAAAACGGTCTGTTGTCTAAAGTAGGCCTACATTTGGGGTAGGGACCGACAGTTGGCTTTTGAAAACAATTATTTACCCCAATGTCAAGGTCGAATAATTTACTTTTATTTTTATTTATTTATTTATTTTTGCTGGTATGATGTGTCTTGTAAACCCATAAATGGTAGAGTTTTATTTTTTTTTAAATCATTGGAAAAGTGTTAGATGCCTAGGAATGAAAACCAATGCATGGGGTTCTTTGTAGAACCAAAACATTCTCTAGCCAAGAAAATGGTTCTTTATAGAACGTTAAGCTTGAAGAACATTTAAGGAACCATTAAGAAAGAACCCTCAAAGGGTTTTAAGTAGAACAGAAAAAAGCTTCTTTATCCAAGAATGATTCTTAGTATCAAAAAGGGTTAACAGTTAACACTACTTTTCACTTTTACTTTTCTTAACTTTGTGATGAGTCCCTAATTAATTAATTAGCACGTCCCTATATAGGTCTATTTAAATCGTTAAGGCTATATCACTGGAAAGAAAAGAGCAAGGTACACCAACTTGACATGAAGGAGCATGTAAAATGCAGCAGATGGGGGGGGCAAAAACAGCAAAGAACAAGTGATGAAAATCACTGCACATAAACAGACACAATGAACCAAACAACCAATGTAGGCTCAAAAACAGGCAAAGTTCTATGGCCAAAAATGGCCAATTCTAGAGCCTATAGAAGTGTCAGGAAAACAGTTCAAAAGTACACGGAGTGATGAAAATCACTGTGCACATAGCAGACAAACAATACCAAACAGTATGTCTTCAGTAGAAAGCAATCATCAATAGATGTCAAACCATACAGAAACTATTTTCAGTATAAAGCAACACATGCCTAAAAGGCTATCGTCAGTAGATAGCAAGACATTAATCTAAAACTAACTACACTAAATAGCAAGAAGTACGTACACGTAAAGCTATCGTCATCAGTAGACATAATGACTATTATACATAAATTGTATATCTTCAGTAAATAGCAATACATCAATTTAAAGATTTCTTCAAAAAGTAGCAAGACAAAATGTTAACCCTTAGTGGCCATGTTTTCATTCCTAGGGACTTATTAACTCCGGAAAACCACTTTTCCCGATGAATTTTAATGAAACTTCTAGCACTTGTATGGGTTACAAGACACCACCGTACCAGCAATAAAAAGTAACTATAGGCCTAAATTATTCGAACTTGACATTTGGGGCAAATCATTTTTTTCAAAAGCACTTTAAAGAATATTATAACTGTCGGTCCCTACTTCCGCAAAATGTACTTTGGAAATAAATCAAGGTGTTGATATGAGCTATCATATCCAACACTAGACTTCTCCGTAGTCCACTTGCCCATTTATATGCATTTCTGATTTAATTAATTTGTGCACAATTGATGGATTTTCACATCTGATCTTTTTAGTCACTATACTCCCTCTGTTTGTTGGCTTCCCAAGTGTTTTTAACTCGGGCTTTCGCGATTATTAAACTGGTAGATTCTAAAATCAGAAGTGTTCAGTATTGAAGTGCCATTATAATATGCTGCATTCAATAAGCCTATGTATACTTTACTGTTACTGTCCCTAATATAATTATATAGGCCTAAACCTTTTCATAACCATTTACTAGTATGTGTAATAAAATAATATCAGTATAATTTCGAGTTCATAATGATTAAATAATATATTTTTATTGATCAAAAATCGACTATGGCATACCGATACCGTAGTCTAATCCAACCCAAATCGTGTCCTTTTTTCGTCGACGTCGTTGTCTTTTTGTAGGGGTCAGAAAATGCAAGATTGAAAGTTATACATGTATTACCCGTAGGCTAAATGTACAGCATCCCTATAAGGCTAAGCCAGTCTATTATTTATTTCTTCTATAAAATACATTTGGACTAATAATATTATCTGCTGAGTCGCGTATCTTCTGTAACTCTCATAGATAGCAACACATGGTTCGCAGGTTTTTGCCACAGATGGAAAAACCGCGGTTTTAACCGCTTGGCAAAAACAATTTTTGGTTTGGGTCGACCGACAGGGCGTTAAGTTTTAAAGTTGACATATACCCAGTTTACTCCGGGAGTTTACTCGTCTTCTTTTGATGGTTTTGCTCCATGGTTCAGTATTTGTGTTTTTATATAGATCAGCATTTGTCATTTTGTCCAATTTTATGATGGATATTGTTCTTCTAAGTAACGGTTCTTTGAAAAACATCTATTTTGTGTTCTAGTTTTGTTGTCAGTGTCCATAATTCACTGTTGTATATATACCTACATAAGCATTAGAAATTTTCATTTTTGTTGTAATGTTTGCTCTTTTGCTTTGCAGGAATTGTTTGAGTTGATTATGATGCTATTGCTAAACATTTTCTCCTTTTTAAATCTTCGTTGGTATCTAATAATGTTCCTAAGGATTTACATAAAGCCATCTATTAAAAAGCAAGAAGTACATATAAAGTTGTCATCAAAAGACAGAATGGCATACATGTAAAATTATATCTTCAGCAGACAGAAAGAAATATAATAATTTAAAGATGTCTATCTAACGTACACTTACAGCTATCAGGTGGTACGACAAGAACTATCTTCAGCAGATAGCAAGACATACCCAAGAAGAGATTATCAGGAGATAGCAATGCATACAGAAGCTATTTCGAGTAGATATAGCAACACATACCGGGTATCTAAAAGGCAGATAGCCAGACGATAATTCAAAAACTAAAATAGTAGGGGCTATAGCAAGAAGTATATACAAAGTCATTTTGAACAAATAGAATGACATACATTTTAACTTATCTCAGTGTCGTAGCGTCATAGATTGAAAAATTTAGAAAATTCCATAGGAAAATTTCCAAAAAACGGCCTGTGCCCACCTCATACCCAGTGCACCCCCCCCATCATCATGATCGCCCCCCTCCCTTACCTCCCTAATATGGTCCACTGACTTATCTTCAGTGTTGGTAGTAAGAGAAGCATTAATCTATCCTCAATAGGTATAACTAGAAATAGGCTACCGTATATCTGCTCCAGATCGGGGGGTCTCATTGGTTGAAGGCATACGGGGATGTGCCTCGTTTAAGGGGTAGTTTTCACTGTGAGCGCCATTGGTTTATGGATTGGTGGGTTTTCAGTGGAGCCCTGCCGTCTTAAAACGTCCGATTAGGGTAAATTTTGGATGCTTTTTGTTATACATATTGGTATACTGATGGTTAGCAACAACAGCAAAGAGTAAATAAAGAGAAAGTCAGCATCCAAAAATCCAAAAGTGGCACATCCCCGTATAAAATTTTTTCGAAGATCCTCAGGGCTGCCAAACCAATCTGCGATGATATATAGCATGTACGACACACATGAAGCTGTCTTCAGGATAGAGCAAGACATATCCATGAAGCAATCATCAGTAGATAACAAGACGCACAGAAGCTATTTTCAGTAGATAGCAAGTCATTAATAAATATTATTTCAAACCAGCTATAGTAGATAGCATGAAGTACGTATGAAGCTATCCTCAGTAATAGG
This sequence comes from Amphiura filiformis, assembly GCF_039555335.1. NCBI lineage: Eukaryota > Metazoa > Echinodermata > Ophiuroidea > Amphilepidida > Amphiuridae > Amphiura > Amphiura filiformis. The sequence goes on from NC_092640.1 coordinate 25,144,311, forward strand.
AAGATGTATAAAAGCTATCTTTGATCTCTGCATTTCTCAATCACATTCCTGATATTGACAATGTCCCTAGTTCCCCATACTTCATAAAATCCTGCCTGCTCATCAGATATTGCTTGCACCATTTTGTTCTTTATTCTCTTGATGATGATCTTCAGATTTTAGAAGCACTTTACTTGCATGACAAATCAGGCTGATGGTCCGGTGATTGGCACACTCTTTCAAATTTCCTTCTTCTGCAGTGGAATAAATACTGCATTACACCAGTCTCTCGGCCATTTATTCTTTTTCCTGATGATACAAGAGAGGCTCCAGAAGATTTTTAATATGGGGGGGCAAATTTTTGGGCCTACTGAGGAACGCGAAACGCCGAAGGGGTGGGTGCAGGAAGGGTATTTCATGAAGCCTCTGAAATGGATAAATTTTTACATGAATTCTACCTTATATTTTGAATTTTACTATAGGCCCTACCGGGTATTACCTTAAAATTATGAATTGTATCCTAAATTTTTGAATTTTACCCTAAAATTATAAATTTTACCTCAGATTATTGGGGGGGGGGGGGCTAGGGTACTTGGGCCCCCTCACCAAAATTATTGAAGGGGTCGGGCCCCAGGCCCCATGGTTCCGGAGCCATACAACATAGACGCCACATTAGGTATATCCCTTCTTTCCCAGTTGCCTTTCACAACTCATAACCAGTAGGGGAGAGCGGGGAGTGTTCGCCCTATTTTTTCTGACCAGCCTAGCGATGTCAATTTTAAGGTTAGGGATGACCTGATTAACCCATGTGAAAGCCCTATATGTCTTAGTTATATACGACCACAATCCCAGAACTATATGCCTTACAATTAGCAACAGGATAGAGCTAACAAAAACGTTTTACAAAGTGGCGAACTTGCCCCATATTGGGGCAGGTTCGCCCATATTGTGGGGTAAGTTCACCCTAATCACAAAAAAAAGGTTTAAACATTGCATAACAATAACATAGGCCTATTCAATGTAAACATTTATCAAGAGTTCGTATACAGGGCGTTCATTCTCTTCTGGGGAGTCACTAAATCTGTTGCAGGGGTCGGATCAGGGTAAAGTGAGCTTAAACGTATCATGTTTACAACTTCGGGGGGGTATAGATTAGGACATAAACGGTGGTATGAGTAATACGATATACCACATAACTTACATGCTTTTCAGTAGTTTTACCTTGTTTAATGGTATGATTATCAATATTTTGCATAATACGCTGATGGGGCAGGTTCGCCCTCCAGTTTAGGTAAGTCCGCCCGGGAAGATATATAGGGCGAACATGCCCCATCCTCAAAGGGCGAACGTGCCCTTGTGCACATTTTTGTATTTTCTTCAGGGTATGCAAACTACAAATCGAATAAGGAGTTTATAACTGCATTAAATCTTTGACAAAATTCCATATGTTCCCAATACAGATTTCCATTAAAACCATCTGTATTTATGTATCAATGATAATACAACATTATTAATGCAAGAAAAAAATACGTTTTGGTATAATTTATTTTGTTTTGGCTGCAGTTCGATGAACACGTCCCTATATGTCGCGTAGCTAAGTGAGAAGTTTATAATGACCTATGTCACCTAATGTTGCCATCGCCAAATCCCCCGATGGCCGTAGTGCTGAGAATCGCACGGTGGGCGAACCTACCCTAGGGCGAACACTCCCCGCACTCCCCTATACCGGTACCGGTACATTATCAATGCCTGGTGACTGCATAGTTCATTTGTTTCATAGCAAGCTCAAGATTCTTCCTCACTCGTTTCCCACTGTACACACTGCAAAATTCAAGTGTTTAGATTCCTTTTTGTAACACTTATGAAACGTGTCACAGTATTTATTTTCTAAACATGTCACAGTGTTTAGTTTCTATAAAAGTCAACACCGTGTTTAGAAACTAAACACTATAGTGTCCAGCTCAACTAAACACTATAGTGTTTAGTTTCTAAACATGGTGTTGACTGCTGTAGAAACTAAACATGTCACATCATTTAGAAGCTTTTAGAAACTAAACAATGTGACATGTTTAATTACCTGTAACACTTATTAGACACTGTGACATATTTAGTTTTTACACCAATCAACACCATGTTTAGAAACTAAACAATATAATGTTTAGTTGACCTGGACATTATAGTGTTTAGTTTCTAAACAATCATGGTGTTGACTGTTCAAACTGAACACAATCAACACATGGTATGTTTAGGACAATGTGTTTAGCCAAGAAGTGTTTAGGATTTTCAATCACATACCTAATTTTGTGATATGTTTAATGTGATTTCAACCAAAACATGATAGTTTCTCATTCCTACACCATTTTTTGTAAAATATGATCATGTCATTGATGCACTGCCTAGTGCTACAATTGTTGTATACAAACATACAAAAAACTTACATTTTCTTTGTCATTTAATTAATTAACCAAATTTCAGAAAACACATTACTTTCTTCAACCATTCCATGTTTTTAACACATTTTTTTTCCAGAATTTCTAGTTCTAAATGGCTTCAAATTTCTTTGTTTTTTCAAAATAAGTGATAAATGAAAGTTACTGCTAAAATTGAACAAGTAAGGGTCTTTGGGTGACAGATCAAATGAAAAAATAGGGGGTCTTTGGGTGATAGAACATGTGTTCATAAAAAAATATGGGGTCCTTGGGTGACAGCGACGCTGAAAAAGGGGCTTTAGAAATTCCCGGGAATTTTCAGAGTGGAAAGTTTCCACCGGAAATTTTGGGAATGAACGGGAATTAATGGGAATTTTCGGGTATTTTGGAAATTTTCAGGAATTTTCATTCAAATCTAAAAATCAAAGTTTAAACAGGGGAATCACTGTGTAGATTAGGGTATTGGAGTAATTTATAAGAGCATTCAATCATAATAAAGAACTTCAAGAATGATCAATAACCATTTTTATCAAAGAAAACAACATACCAGATCTTACACTAGCTAGTACCATGAGTTTTGAAACAATAACCACAAACTCTGATAATCATTATCTTAAATCTTATTACATAAAGACTTCTATTATTTTAGTAATAGAATACGTTAGTACTATCAACATTTGTTACCAACTACCAGCTAAGTGATCTTGAATATTAAAATTTAAACTCTCATTCAGTGCTACATGTACGGTAGCTCATAAGATGTGCACTGCAAAGATCTTGCATGTGTTAAATGCACCATGATGTAGGCCTACATACGCACTTTTTGCGTTTGGTTGGACTTTTGAAAATTAAAATACAAATAACCACCAATTATTTTCATAATCACCAATTATGTTTCGATGCCAAAACATAAATTTTACAGCATTCATATTCAACAGGGTTGGCGCGATTTAAATCTTAAATGATGTTTTTAAATCACTGATTTAAATCAAGTATTTCATATTTTACAATTTTTGATAAATGTAAGTTAATTTCATTCTTAAATTGACTGTTTTACTTCATTCCTAATGCTTCTTGAACTTTTGGATGCAATTAAATACTTCTATAATATCAGCATATTTATTGCAAAAAAATTCAACTTGAAGGTGCAGAATTCAACAGGTTTTTCCCCATGATTTTACCAAATTTTTTGTTTGAAATTTTCATAATTATGTTAAAACACGTTTTGATTTTTTGTAAATACCTGATAGGATTGTACATATGTCTATCATTCCACTGAACTCTTTGGGCTTTATCATGAGGTTTAGCAGTTGATTTTAAAAAAAATAGATCTAAATAAAAAATCTGATTTAAATCAAATAAATCCCGTTTATTAAAAAAAAAAAAATCGCCAACCCTGATTATTCAAGAAGTATAGCATCACTTGTGCTGTTAAAGTATTTAATAAATGATTTCTGAAAATGATAAGAAAATTTCCATTTTCATAGCAATTTGAAGCTCGATTGAGGAAGTCAATTATATGACATCACATGGCAAGTTACATCGTCAATCAAAATGACTCCCATATTCTAAAGGCAAAATAAAGAGGGACGTTTGTCATAGTGACTCAAAGCTACTGAAAAATCCCAACTGCATACATTTTGGTTAAGAAATAGCAATTAGCTATTAAAATGGTAATTGGGAATTCACAAAATATGCAACATTTTAGGATGAAAATATGCAAGATGCTGGACTTGGAAAATCCCACATGAAAAAATCTTTGTCATTTTTTAATACTGAAAATATGTAGTAAAAGAACATAATAAACAAGGCCTATTCTTCATTGATAGCACTTATCTGATTGTAAACATCATATATATGTAAACATCATATATATGTTGTGAAAAGATAAAATTTGCTTTCAATTTGCTTTCTGAATGATTAAATTTTTTTTTAAAGTTAAAAACATAATAAAAGCCAATAATTGAAAATTCCCAAAATTCACAATATTCCCGGCCCTTCAAAATTCCCGGAAACTTTCCGGGAAACTTTCCAAAATTCTCGACTTTCCACCCCTTTACAACCCCAGTCTGGTTATCATAAAATAACCTCAAACGAGCCGATCGCGAAAACGCCTCAAAATGAGCAAAGAAATGCGGCGTTTTTACACGTATTTCAACGGGACGGTTATTTAGTGATGTGCGCCCTTAAATTATGTCACATTTTGTGTCACAGCTCGTCGTATTTAATTCGCGTTTTGATGTTTTATACTTAATCGCTTTTCACTCAGCAAATCGCTTACATGTATGTTCATTGTGCCAAAACAAGGTTCAATTTTCAACACGGAGCATGCGCGCGATTTGCTTCTCTTCAAAAGCGATCGAGTTTAAACTCAGCATTATTGCAGCCCGTCGTATTTAATTCGCGTTTTGTGACTGATATTTATTTTTTTTATCGTTGAAACGAAAAAAGAAATATTATGTTAACAAAACGACGAATTAAATGTTTAATTCGCGAATTAAATGTTTAATTCGCGAATTAAATATTAAATTCGCGAATTAAATATTAAATTCACGAATTAAATAATTTAATTCGCGAATAAAACATTTAATTCGCGAATAAAACATTTAATTCATGAATAAAACATTTAATTCGCGAATTAAATTATTTAATTCGCGAATTAAATTATTTAATGCGCGAATTAAATATTAAATTCGCGAATTAAATTATTTAATTCGCGAATTAAATATTAAATTCACGAATTAAATGTTTAATTCGCGAATAAAATAGTTTAATTCGCGAATAAAACATTTAATTCGCGAATAAAACATTTAATTCGCGAATAAAACATTTAATTCGCGAATAAAACATTTAATTCGCGAATTAAATTATTTAATTCACGAATTAAATATTAAATTCGCGAATTAAATTATTTAATTCACGAATTAAATTTTAATTTCACGAATTAAATGTTTAATTCGCGAATTTAATGTTAAATTCGCGAATTAAATAATTTAATTCGCGAATTAAATATTAAATTCGGGAATTAAATTATTTAATTCGCGCATTAAATATTAGATTCACGCATTAAATGTTTAATTCGCGAATAAAATAGTTTAATTCGCGAATAAAACATTTAATTCGCGAATAAAACATTTAATTCGCGAATAAAACATTTAATTCGTGAATAAAACATTTAATTCGCCCATAAAACAGTTAATTCGAGAAGAAAACAGTTTGATTCGCGAATCAAACATTTAATTCGCGAATAAAACATTTAATTCGCGAATTAAATTATTTAATTCACGAATTAAATATTAAATTCATAAATTAAATTATTTAATTCACGAATTAAATATTAATTTCACGAATTAAATGTTTAATTCGCGAATTTAATGTTAAATTCGCGAATTAAATAATTTAATTCGCGAATTAAATTATTTAATTCGCGAATTAAATATTAAATTCATGAATTAAATTATTTAATTCGCGAATTAAATATTAAATTCACGAATTAAATGTTTAATTCGCGAATAAAATAGTTTAATTCGCGAATAAAACATTTAATTCATGAATAAAACATTTAATTCGCGAATAAAACATTTAATTCGCGAATAAAACATTTAATTCGCGAATTAAATTATTTAATTCACGAATTAAATTATTTAATTCACGAATTAAATATTAAATTCGCGAATTAAATTATTTAATTCACGAATTAAATTTTAATTTCACGAATTAAATGTTTAATTCGCGAATTTAATGTTAAATTCGCGAATTAAATAATTTAATTCGCGAATTAAATTATTTAATTCGCGAATTAAATATTAAATTCACGAATTAAATGTTTAATTCGCGAATAAAATAGTTTAATTCGCGAATAAAACATTTAATTCGCGAATAAAACATTTAATTCGCGAATAAAACATTTAATTCGTGAATAAAACATTTAATTCGCGAATAAAATAGTTTAATTCGCGAATAAAACATTTAATTCGCGAATAAAATAATTTAATTCGCGAATAAAACATTTAATTCGCGAATTAAATTATTTAATTCACGAATTAAATATTAAATTCGCGAATTAAATTATTTAATTCACGAATTAAATATTAATTTCACGAATTAAATGTTTAATTCGCGAATTTAATGTTAAATTCGCGAATTAAATAATTTAATTCGCGAATTAAATTATTTAATTCGCGAATTAAATATTAAATTCGCGAATTAAATTATTTAATTCGCGAATTAAATATTATACTCCCGAATAAAATAGTTTAATTCGCGAATAAAACATTTAATTCGCGAATAAAACATTTAATTCGCGAATAAAACATTTAATTCGTGAATAAAACATTTAATTCGCGAATAAAATAGTTTAATTCGCGAATAAAACATTTAATTCGCGAATAAAATAATTTAATTCGCGAATAAAACATTTAATTCGCGAATAAAACATTTAATTCGCGAATAAAACATTTAATTCGCGAATAAAATAATTTAATTCGCGAATAAAACATTAAATTCGCGAATAAAATAGTTTAATTCGCGAATAAAACATTTAATTCTTGAATAAAACATTTAATTCGCGAATTAAACATTTAATTCGCGAATAAAACATTTAATTCGCGAATAAAACATTTAATTCGCGAATAAAACATTTAATTCGCGAATAAAACATTAAATTCGCGAATTAAATAGTTTAATTCGCGAATAAAACATTTAATTCGCGAATAAAATAGTTTAATTCGCGAATAAAACATTTAATTCGGGAATTAAATAGTTTAATTCGCGAATAAAACATTTAATTCGCGAATAAAATAGTTTAATTCGCGAATAAAACATTTAATTCGCGAATAAAACATTTAATTCGCGAATAAAACATTAAATTCGCGAATAAAATAGTTTAATTCGCGAATAAAACATTTAATTCGCGAATAAAATAGTTTAATTCGCGAATAAAACATTTAATTCGCGAATAAACATTTAATTCGCGAATAAAAAATTAAATTCGCGAATAAAATAGTTTAATTCGCGAATAAAACATTTAATTCGCGAATAAAACATTTAATTCGCGAATAAAATAGTTTAATTCGCGAATAAAACATTTAATTCGCGAATAAAGCATTTAATTCGCAAATAAAATAGTTTAATTCTCGAATAAAACATTAAATTCGCGAATAAAGCATTTAATTCGCGAATAAAATAGTTTAATTCGCGAATAAAACAATAAAACATTTAATTCGCGAATAAAATAGTTTAATTCGCGAATAAAACATTTAATTCGCGAATAAAACATTTAATTCGCGAATAAAACATTAAATTCGCGAATAAAATAGTTTAATTCGCGAATAAAACATTTAATTCGCGAATAAAACATTTAATTCGCGAATAAAATAGTTTAATTCGCGAATAAAACATTTAATTCGCGAATAAAACATTTAATTCGCGAATAAAAAATTAAATTCGCGAATAAAATAGTTTAATTCGCGAATAAAACATTTAATTCGCGAATAAAACATTTAATTCGCGAATAAAATAGTTTAATTCGCGAATAAAACATTTAATTCGCGAATAAAGCATTTAATTCGCGAATAAAATAGTTTAATTCGCGAATAAAACATTTAATTCGCGAATAAAACATTTAATTCGCGAATAAAACATTTAATTCGCGAATTAAATAGAATGAATAAAACATTTAATTCGCGAATAAAATAGTTTAATTCGCGAATAAAACATTTAATTCGCGAATTAAATAGTTTAATTCGCGAATAAAACATTTAATTCGCGAATAAAATAGTTTAATTCGCGAATAAAACATTTAATTCGCGAATAAAACATTTAATTCGCGAATAAAACATTAAATTCGCGAATAAAATAGTTTAATTCGCGAATAAAACATTTAATTCGCGAATAAAACATTTAATTCGCGAATAAAATAGTTTAATTCGCGAATAAAACATTTAATTCGCAAATAAAACATTTAATTCGCGAATAAAATAGTAAAATTAATTCGCGAATAAAACATTAAATTCGCGAATAAAATAGTTTAATTCGCGAATAAAACATTTAATTCGCGAATAAAATAATTTAATTCGCGAATAAAACATTTAATTCGCGAATAAAACATTTAATTCGCGAATAAAATAATTTAATTCGCGAATAAAACATTTAATTCGCGAATAAAACATTTAATTCATGAATAAAACATTTAATTCGCGAATTAAACATTAAATTCGCGAATAAAATAGTTTAATTCGCGCATAAAACATTAAATTCGCGAATAAAATAGTTAAATTCGCGAATAAAACATTTAATTCGCGAATAAAACATTTAATTCGCGAATAAAACATTAAATTCGCGAATAAAATAGTTTAATTCGCGAATAAAACATTTAATTCGCGAATTAAATAGTTTAATTCGCGAATAAAACATTTAATTCGCGAATAAAACATTTAATTCGCGAATAAAACATTTAATTCGCGAATAAAACATTTAATTCGCGAATAAAATAGTTTAATTCGCGAATAAAACATTTAATTCGCGAATTAAACATTAAATTCGCGAATAAAATAGTTTAATTCGCGAATAAAACATTAAATTCGCGAATAAAATAGTTAAATTCGCGAATAAAACATTTAATTCGCGAATAAAACATTTAATTCGCGAATAAAACATTAAATTCGCGAATAAAATAGTTTAATTCGCGAATAAAACATTTAATTCGCGAATTAAATAGTTTAATTCGCGAATAAAACATTTAATTCGCGAATAAAACATTTAATTCGCGAATAAAACATTTAATTCGCGAATAAAACATTTAATTCGCGAATAAAATAGTTTAATTCGCGAAAAAAAGATTGAATTCGCGAATTAAACATTAAATTCGCGAATAAAATAGTTTAATTCGCGAATAAAACATTAAATTCGTTACTTTGTTAATATTATTATTTTATTTTTTTGATGAATCTAAAAAAAATTAAATATGTCACATATCAGCCACCGTATATTTCTGCTAAATATTTTCATCTTATCTTTGGCTGTTTGTATAATACTGTTTGTGCATGTCAAACTGGCTCACCTTGATAGTATAATGTATTCGGGGATTCTGGTATTTAGGCCTAAGCATATTTTAAAAATGCCACAATTTAACATTACTAAGAAAGAAAGAAGTCGAAATCAAAAGCCATCAAAGTGGAGTAGGCCTATAAACGTTTCTTTTGACACCAGTAGAGGCGAGAGGAGATACACTTACTTAAAATTAAATCCCTGGGCCTAATCTCAACCTGTAAAGATTCTACACACAAAATAGTTCACAAGATAAAAGACAAATCGCGAAATCGGAAATTATGAACATGCAAACCAGACATGACCCGATCAAAGTCCAAGTATCAGCACTCGGGAACCGACAGTCTGCGGAAGTGTCAACTAGAACACCGAGGCGAAAAGAGAAATATTAAATGGTATATATTATTTCGTAAATAAAAACATTGCCGATATAAGAAAGCTCTATAAAAAAAGGTTTTGTCTTTGAACCAGGATTTATAGTGAAAATTATAACCTGTCAAAAGGTATAGAGCTCTTCCATGACAGCATACATTTCGTTTGAAGAAAAATAAAACATCATTCGAAGATTTGCCCCGCCATTATTTGCAACCCTGCACGAAATGCATTCACCTTATCGTTCAGATCATGGGCCCAATGTAGGGCCTATACCATTATTTTTCATTTGAGAGCATTGCCAATTAGGAAATAGACAATGCAATGATGAGTATGCAATGATCAATGCATATTAGTCTATTCGGGGGGGGGGGGGCACTTCAATTTGAAATATGGGGTAATTGGGTGAGAGCATGATTTTTGGCATTCGGTGAGAGCAAAATGTAAAAAATATGAGGTCATTGGATGAGAACATGACCTTTTTTAAATGGAAACAGCGCCACAGAAACCTCGAAAATCGAATTTCTAGTTCTAAATGGCTTCAAATTTCTTTGTTTTTCAAAATAAGTAACAAAATCTTCGGGTGACAGAGCATGTTTCCGTAAATAAATATAGGGTCTTTGGGTGACAGCGATGCTGAAAAAGGGGGTCTTAACAGCATACATACGCGTCACCTCTAAAGTTGGAGTGCCCCCGGAGTCTATTACTGCAAACCATTATGAAAATGTAAGTTGAGACCACCCCCATGTTGATAGGCCTATACTTTTCCTGGTACTTGACATGGATTGGATTGTCACAAACAAAAAGACGAAAACAGACATGAACAACAACAACAACAACAAAATAAAGGTTCCGAGTTTATAGCCATGTAATTATTTAGCAATTGTTGCTGTGCATAATATTAAACTTTATTTTCTTAGAAATCTATTTGAGATGGCGAAATTTAGACGTGTAACCCTGGATCATGTGGATATAATATTGATGTATCCAAAAGTTCAAAAGATATCAATAATGATAATATTATGTCCAAACTTTTCTGAATGGGCAACTCATTGTGGCTGCGAATTCCGCAGGGTTTTTGGAAAAAAGTTCGGTAATACTTGTAGATAGGCCTATTGTCAGACGTGTGGGCCAGACAAAATCTTTAAGGGGAAGATACAATTAATACTAGGCATGGATTGTCATAAACAATTATGTGAACAAACAAAAGGACGAAAACACACATGAATATCTACAACAAAATAAAGGTTCTTAGTTTAGGTAGCCCGAAATCATCAAAAAGTCCGGAAAAAATGCATATCGCATTGCATTAATTACTCTGTTGCATTACCAACCTCCCGTGAGATCAACGGTTTTTTGCCTAATGCGTGTTTGCCCCGGGTGTTTGCAAACAATTTTAGATCCAAGAAGACGTGATTTTGGCAACGTAATTCATTTATGTGCATACAGAGTGTTTGCTGTTTTTAAAGGCCTAATAAATAAATAGAGTATACTTATTTCGTGATTATGGTGCATGATGATTAGTGATCGTACGATATTTCGGATTTCGGAACTCGAGTAAGTTTATCATATCCTATATATAATCATTTAAGTTCAAAACTTTCACTTTCACGCTTTAGTTCCGGGCCAATAGGCTAGTTCGTGGTATCGAAGATGTTTTATTTTATTTTATTTTTAAACGATGATTCACAAATAAGCCATATATAGCATTTATTTGTGTAGGCTCGAGTTAAATGTCCTTTTGTTAAAAGATTAATAATAAAGGTTCAAGGCAAAACACGAAATTGACAGGAGCTGAATATCCCGACTGGACATACGGAAATGTCCCGGGGAAATGTATATTGAACATGATCTTCTTCTGTCAAAGTGTCAATAAACTTTCCGTACTGTACCGGACGCGTAATTTCTTTCTGCAACCATAATGGGCCGCAATATATCACTAACCGCATAGTCCGAGGCAAGGTTCATTATTGTCAGGGTTAGGGTCTTAGGGTTAGGGTCTTATGGTTAGGGTTAGGGGTTAGGGGTTAGGGTTAGGGTTAGGGGTTAGGGTTAGGGTTAGGGTTAGGGTTAGGGTTTAGGGTTTAGGGTTAGGGTAAGGGTTAGGGTTAGGGATTAGGGTTAGGGTTAGGATTATATTCGTATTTATTATACTAGTAATAGTATATTGTGTGTATGCAGTTTATTCCGTAATCAATAAGTATCATAAACAAACACCTTTCTGGCACAACGAATCATAGCACAGTCGTGTAGGCATTAGACTATGGATACAAAGGTTGTGGGTTCGAACCCCAGGTAAACCGTTAAAGAATTTTAATTCTATCGATTTCTTTTATTTTATTAAGTAAGAGGAAATAATAATGGTAATAAACTCGTGTTATATCTAGCCTCATAGGCCTATTAATTACATGTATGTACTATGTGTTATCGCATTGCGGCCCATTATGGTTGCAGAAAGAAATAACGCGTACCGGACACAAGCACACTTGTAAGGGAAGCGAATAACTAACTAAACTACTAAATGAGGTAGAATAGGAAATTAGATTAAATAATCCTATAAGATGAAGATAAAGCGACGGAAAAAACCTGATCAAAGAAATGAGATGAGATGAGAGGAGGTAATTAAGGTAAGATACGATAATAATACAAGATAAGATAGGTTAAGATGAGATGAGATGAGATGATAAGAAAGGATAAGATAAGATAAGATAAGATAAGATAAGATAAGATAAGATAAGATGGGATAGGATGAGATGAGGATAGAATGAGATGAGGATATGAGATGAGATGAGATAAGCTAAGGATATGATAGGATAGGATGAGATGAGGATAGGATGAGATGAGATGAGATGAGGTAAGATAAGGATAGGCCTAGGATAGGATAGGATACGATACGATAAGATCTGATGAGATGAGATAAGATAAGATGAGATAGTATGAGATAGGATATGATAAAATAAAATAAAATAAAAAAAATAAAATAAAATAAAATAAAATAAAACGAAATAAAGAAATGAAATGAAATGAAATGAAACGAAATGAAACGAAACGAATTGAACTGAATTGAAATGAAATGAAAGGAAATGAAATTCGCGAATTAAATTATTTAATTCGCGAATTAAATATTAAATTCACGAATTAAATGTTTAATTCGCGAATAAAATAGTTTAATTCGCGAATAAAACATTTAATTCGCAAATAAAACATTTAATTCGTGAATAAAACATTTAATTCGCGAATAAAATAGTTTAATTCGCGAATAAAACATTTAATTCGCGAATAAAATAATTTAATTCGCGAATAAAACATTTAATTCGCGAATAAAATAGTTTAATTCGCGAATAAAACATTTAATTCGCGAATAAAATATTTAATTCGCGAATAAAACATTAAATTCGCGAATAAAATAGTTTAATTCGCGAATAAAACATTTAATTCGCGAATAAAACATTTAATTCGCGAAATTAAACATTTAATTCATGAATAAAACATTTAATTCGCGAATAAAACATTTAATTCGCGAATAAAACATTTAATTCGCGAATAAAACATTAAATTCGCGAATTAAATAGTTTAATTCGCGAATAAAACATTTAATTCGCGAATAAAATAGTTTAATTCGCGAATAAAACATTTAATTCGGGAATTAAATAGTTTAATTCGCGAATAAAACATTTAATTCGCGAATAAAATAGTTTAATTCGCGAATAAAACATTTAATTCGCGAATAAAACATTTAATTCGCGAATAAAACATTAAATTCGCGAATAAAATAGTTTAATTCACAAATAAAACATTAAATTGGGAAATAAAATATTTTAATTCGCAAATAAAACATTAAATTCGCATATAAAACATTTAATTCGCGAATAAAAATTAAATTCGCGAATAAAATAGTTTAATTCGCGAATAAAACATTTAATTCGCGAATAAAACATTTAATTCGCGAATAAAATAGTTTATTTCGCGAATAAAACATTTAATTCGCGAATAAAGCATTTAATTCGCAAATAAAATAGTCTAATGCGCGAATAAAACATTTAATTCGCGAATAAAACATTTAATTCGCGAATAAAACATTTAATTCGCGAATTAAATAGTTTAATTCATGAATAAAACATTTAATTCGCGAATAAAATAGTTTAATTCGCGAATAAAACATTTAATTCGCGAATAAAACATTTAATTCGCGAATAAAACATTAAATTCGCGAATAAAATAGTTTAATTCGCGAATAAAACATTTAATTCGCGAATAAAACATTTAATTCGCGAATAAAATAGTTTAATTCGCGAATAAAACATTTAATTCGCGAATAAAACATTTAATTCGCGAATAAAAATTAAATTCGCGAATAAAATAGTTTAATTCGCGAATAAAACATTTAATTCGCGAATAAAACATTTAATTCGCGAATAAAATAGTTTAATTCGCGAATAAAACATTTAATTCGCGAATAAAGCATTTAATTCGCGAATAAAATAGTTTAATTCGCGAATAAAACATTTAATTCGCGAATAAAACATTTAATTCGCGAATAAAACATTTAATTCGCGAATTAAATAGTTTAATTCGCGAATAAAACATTTAATTCGCGAATAAAATAGTTTAATTCGCGAATAAAACATTTAATTCGCGAATTAAATAGTTTAATTCGCGAATAAAACATTTAATTCGCGAATAAAATAGTTTAATTCGCGAATAAAACATTTAATTCGCGAATAAAACATTTAATTCGCGAATAAAACATTAAATTCGCGAATAAAATAGTTTAATTCGCGAATAAAACATTTAATTCGCGAATAAAACATTTAATTCGCGAATAAAATAGTTTAATTCGCGAATAAAACATTTAATTCGCAAATAAAACATTTAATTCGCGAATAAAATAGTTTAATTCGCGAATAAAACATTTAATTCGCGAATAAAACATTTAATTCGCGAATAAAATAGTTTAATTCGCGAATAAAACATTTAATTCGCGAATAAAATAATTTAATTCGCGAATAAAACATTTAATTCGCGAATAAAACATTTAATTCGCGAATAAAATAATTTAATTCGCGAATAAAACATTTAATTCGCGAATAAAACATTTAATTCGCGAATAAAACATTTAATTCGCGAATTAAACATTAAATTCGCGAATAAAATAGTTTAATTCGCGAATAAAACATTAAATTCGCGAATAAAATAGTTAAATTCGCGAATAAAACATTTAATTCGCGAATAAAACATTTAATTCGCGAATAAAACATTAAATTCGCGAATAAAATAGTTTAATTCGGAAATAAAAAATTTAATTCGCGAATTAAATAGTTTAATTCGCGAATAAAACATTTAATTCGCGAATAAAACATTTAATTCGCGAATAAAACATTTAATTCGCGAATAAAACATTTAATTCGCGAATAAAATAGTTTAATTCGCGAATAAAACATTTAATTCGCGAATTAAACATTAAATTCGCGAATAAAATAGTTTAATTCGCGAATAAAACATTAAATTCGCGAATAAAATAGTTAAATTCGCGAATAAAACATTTAATTCGCGAATAAAACATTTAATTCGCGAATAAAACATTAAATTCGCGAATAAAATAGTTTAATTCGCGAATAAAACATTTAATTCGCGAATAAAATAGTTTAATTCGCGAATAAAACATTTAATTCGCGAATAAAACATTTAATTCGCGAATAAAACATTTAATTCGCGAATAAAATAGTTTAATTCGCGAATAAAACATTTAATTCGCGAATTAAACATTAAATTCGCGAATAAAATAGTTTAATTCGCGAATAAAACATTAAATTCGTTACTTTGTTAATATTATTATTTTATTTTTTTAATAAAAAAAAAAAAATTAAATATGTCACATATCAGCCACCGTATATTTCTGCTAAATATTTTCATCTTATCTTTGGCTGTTTGTATAATACTGTTTGTGCATGTCAAACTGGCTCACCTTGATAGTATAATGTATTCAGGGATTCTGGTATTTAGGCCTAAGCATATTTTAAAAATGCCACAATTTAACATTACTAAGAAAGAAAGAAGTCGAAATCAAAAGCCATCAAAGTGGAGTAGGCCTATAAACGTTTCTTTTGACACCAGTAGAGGCGAGAGGAGATACACTTACTTAAAATTAAATCCCTGGGCCTAATCTCAACCTGTAAAGATTCTACACACAAAATAGTTCACAAGATAAAAGACAAATCGCGAAATCGGAAATTATGAACATGCAAACCAGACATGACCCGATCAAAGTCCAAGTATCAGCACTCGGGAACCGACAGTCTGCGGAAGTGTCAACTAGAACACCGAGGAGAAAAGAGAAATATGAAATGGTATATATTATTTCGTAAATAAAAACATTGCCGATATAAGAAAGCTCTATAAAAAAGGTTTTTGTCTTTGAACCAGGATTTATAGTGAAAATTATAACCTGTCAAAAGGTATAGAGCTCTTCCATGACAGCATACATTTCGTTTGAAGAAAAATAAAACATCATTCGAAGATTTGCCCCGCCATTATTTGCAACCCTGCACGAAATGCATTCACCTTATCGTTCAGATCATGGGCCCAATGTAGGGCCTATACCATTATTTTTCATTTGAGAGCATTGCCAATTAGGAAATAGACAATGCAATGATGAGTATGCAATGATCAATGCATATTAGTCTATTCGGGGGGGGGGGGCACTTCAATTTGAAATATGGGGTAATTGGGTGAGAGCATGATTTTTGGCATTCGGTGAGAGCAAAATGTAAAAATATGAGGTCATTGGATGAGAACATGACCTTTTTAAATGGAAACAGCGCCACAGAAACCTCGAAAATCGAATTTCTAGTTCTAAATGGCTTCAAATTTCTTTGTTTTTCAAAATAAGTAACAAAATCTTCGGGTGACAGAGCATGTTTCCGTAAATAAATATAGGGTCTTTGGGTGACAGCGATGCTGAAAAAGGGGGTCTTAACAGCATACATACGCGTCACCTCTAAAGTTGGAGTGCCCCCGGAGTCTATTACTGCAAACCATTATGAAAATGTAAGTTGAGACCACCCCCATGTTGATAGGCCTATACTTTTCCTGGTACTTGACATGGATTGGATTGTCACAAACAAAAAGACGAAAACAGACATGAACAACAACAACAACAACAAAATAAAGGTTCCGAGTTTATAGCCATGTAATTATTTAGCAATTGTTGCTGTGCATAATATTAAACTTTATTTTCTTAGAAATCTATTTGAGATGGCGAAATTTAGACGTGTAACCCTGGATCATGTGGATATAATATTGATGTATCCAAAAGTTCAAAAGATATCAATAATGATAATATTATGTCCAAACTTTTCTGAATGGGCAACTCATTGTGGCTGCGAATTCCGCAGGGTTTTTGGAAAAAAGTTCGGTAATACTTGTAGATAGGCCTATTGTCAGACGTGTGGGCCAGACAAAATCTTTAAGGGGAAGATACAATTAATACTAGGCATGGATTGTCATAAACAATTATGTGAACAAACAAAAGGACGAAAACACACATGAATATCTACAACAAAATAAAGGTTCTTAGTTTAGGTAGCCCGAAATCATCAAAAAGTCCGGAAAAAATGCATATCGCATTGCATTAATTACTCTGTTGCATTACCAACCTCCCGTGAGATCAACGGTTTTTTTTGCCTAATGCGTGTTTGCCCCGGGTGTTTGCAAACAATTTTAGATCCAAGAAGACGTGATTTTGGCAACGTAATTCATTTATGTGCATACAGAGTGTTTGCTGTTTTTAAAGGCCTAATAAATAAATAGAGTATACTTATTTCGTGATTATGGTGCATGATGATTAGTGATCGTACGATATTTCGGATTTCGGAACTCGAGTAAGTTTATCATATCCTATATATAATCATTTAAGTTCAAAACTTTCACTTTCACGCTTTAGTTCCGGGCCAATAGGCTAGTTCGTGGTATCGAAGATGTTTTATTTTATTTTATTTTTAAACGATGATTCACAAATAAGCCATATATAGCATTTATTTGTGTAGGCTCGAGTTAAATGTCCTTTTGTTAAAAGATTAATAATAAAGGTTCAAGGCAAAACACGAAATTGACAGGAGCTGAATATCCCGACTGGACATACGGAAATGTCCCGGGGAAATGTATATTGAACATGATCTTCTTCTGTCAAAGTGTCAATAAACTTTCCGTACTGTACCGGACGCGTAATTTCTTTCTGCAACCATAATGGGCCGCAATATATCACTAACCGCATAGTCCGAGGCAAGGTTCATTATTGTCAGGGTTAGGGTCTTAGGGTTAGGGTCTTATGGTTAGGGTTAGGGGTTAGGGGTTAGGGTTAGGGGTTAGGGTTAGGGTTAGGGTTAGGGTTAGGGTTTAGGGTTTAGGGTTAGGGTAAGGGTTAGGGTTAGGGATTAGGGTTAGGGTTAGGATTATATTCGTATTTATTATACTAGTAATAGTATATTGTGTGTATGCAGTTTATTCCGTAATCAATAAGTATCATAAACAAACACCTTTCTGGCACAACGAATCATAGCACAGTCGTGTAGGCATTAGACTATGGATACAAAGGTTGTGGGTTCGAACCCCAGGTAAACCGTTAAAGAATTTTAATTCTATCGATTTCTTTTTATTTTATTAAGTAAGAGGAAATAATAATGGTAATAAACTCGTGTTATATCTAGCCTCATAGGCCTATTAATTACATGTATGTACTATGTGTTATCGCATTGCGGCCCATTATGGTTGCAGAAAGAAATAACGCGTACCGGACACAAGCACACTTGTAAGGGAAGCGAATAACTAACTAAACTACTAAATGAGGTAGAATAGGAAATTAGATTAAATAATCCTATAAGATGAAGATAAAGCGACGGAAAAAACATGATCAAAGAAATGAGATGAGATGAGAGGAGGTAATTAAGGTAAGATACGATAATAATACAAGATAAGATAGGTTAAGATGAGATGAGATGAGATGATAAGAAAGGATAAGATAAGATAAGATAAGATAAGATAAGATAAGATAAGATAAGATGGGATAGGATGAGATGAGGATAGAATGAGATGAGGATATGAGATGAGATGAGATAAGCTAAGGATATGATAGGATAGGATGAGATGAGGATAGGATGAGATGAGATGAGATGAGGTAAGATAAGGATAGGCCTAGGATAGGATAGGATACGATACGATAAGATCTGATGAGATGAGATAAGATAAGATGAGATAGTATGAGATAGGATATGATAAAATAAAATAAAATAAAATAAAATAAAATAAAATAAAATAAAATAAAACGAAATAAAGAAATGAAATGAAATGAAATGAAACGAAATGAAACGAAACGAATTGAACTGAATTGAAATGAAATGAAATGAAATGAAATGAAATGAAATGAAATAAGATAAAATGCGTTAGAATAATAAATTACATGAAATAATTATATGCAATGTGAGATAACACACATTGAAAAAGTAAAAAATTAATAAACAAACAAACAGTCAAAACAAAAACTCTAAATAAAACATGCAGCAATTGGAAGAAATGCCACAGCATTTTGGTGCTTCAATTACACCATGGCATGTTCACGCACACGATGACGGACAAGTATTTTAAAATTGAGAAATTACGTGACCTTAATTTTGCAGTCGTAAGCAGGTAAAATAAAAATTCCCTTTAAAAGGGAAAGCCAGCCTCAATGTAGAAGAGGTCTTGTAATTAGTTTTGGTCAATGTGAAAGGCATTTTTAGGATCACGGCTTACTACATGCATGTAACATGACAGTCCACCAAACCATCAACGGTGAGAAGATGTACACTGAAACGGCAGAAAACATTAACTCCTAATCTCCTGTCAACTCTTTAATTCATTATTGTTCATTATTATTAATTCATTATTGTTCTCTAAATTGTTCTGTTCTGGTTTTATTTGTCTTTTCAGCTTTTTACCCACGATATTTCAATTTCCAATTTTTTAATACCATAACTTACGAACTCAATATCTTCGCTTAGGAATGTCCGATTTTATTGGGGAAAACGGCGTTGTGGAGCAAAATAGCTCTTTATGTGAAAGCCTCCAAATTTATAAGCTGTCCAAAAGATGTCTGTTTTTGACATGATACGCCACATTTCTTAAAGACCCATTCAGTGATCCCAGCGCAAGAGTAAAAAAATTAAAATTGTTTATAAATTGCTTAAAAGAAGGATAGGCCTAAGTCATTCAAATTGTCATTTGGTATTTTTGAAATGCCAAATTTGGCAAAAAATGAAGAAAACAGCAGTACTGACGAAGTTCAAGCCCCGCCATTCAAATACTTGTAGCTAATTTTAGATACTGTCAGTATCTAAAAATACAGATTCGTGTAAAATGTCTTATTTTGTCTTAAATAGGCCTACACGGCTTTCGGCTGAACCATTCGCAGACTTAGCACATCTATGTAATAACAAAGGTACGGTACCAAAATTTTTATGATTTTTACGATCGTCCGGATGAGCAAATCACTGAATGGGCCTTTAATATTAATAATAGATAAGCTGCCTTTAAAAAATATTATTGACAATGTTGAGAGTAGGAATTACCTTGAAAAATGTCTCAAAAATACAAGATGCCAGTTATATTCCGGTCTGAAACGATCAGACAATATTTTAAATATTAATAACATCATAAACCCAAATCGTGAAAAAATCACCCCGGGTAGATTTTTGGCTATTTCTCCATTTACGATCCTGCCCAAAAGTGTCTGCTTTCGAAATACCACGTCACAAATACTACACTGCACTGACTTTAGGTTTGAGTTAAAAGGGCATTTCGTGATCCACAGCATCATCCCCAACTTTTCTCAAAAAAGTTGAGATTTTTATATCACTGGAAACCTCTGGCTACATAATGTTTATGTACAAAATATTTCTTGCAGATTAATTCGTTTAGCAAAGTAATCGTGAAATTTGAATTTCGTTCTGGTATACCAGAACAAAATTGCAACACATTGTCTACACATAACCATGCATAACTCGTAAAGGCAAAATCGGAATCAACTGAAATTGTTTAGAATAAGCTTTTTTGTGGATATCTACTGAAAAATGTCATAAAAAGAGGATGCTAGGATCACGAAATACTCCTTTAATTCGCCATATAACATAATATAAACTCACCTTACATGTACATTTTTTATTTTAAAATAATTTGATATTAATTCGCAATAGTTTACTACAGGGTGTAACAATAAAATGTATACAATTGCATTTTGACTTCTCAGGAAAAAACTAAAAGAGTTATGGCACAAATGTTATATGCAATACAATCAGTAATATCTTGGCTAAAAGAAGACGTTTAGTTGGTCTCTTTACTAGCTTGGCTTCAAAAGTTATGTCCGGTTAATTAAATCGTCCAGAAAATGTGTTGGGCCACTTTTGCCATGTTTGCGCATATCAAGTTTGAACCGCGTAGATATGCTTATCGTGCATTAAACATCAACTTAACTGACACAAAAGAATTATTTATAAGTGGCGTTTCTTCATATAATTAACATGAACTTAATTATAATATGATATTTCTTTAAAATCTATAAATGAAGTCATGAAATTTCTTTCAAATTATCTTATAAATAAAGTAATTTCTCATATCCCTGAGATATCATTGGTAAAACTGAGAACAGTTTTTCCATCCATAAGTACAAAATAATACAATTTTGAAATTAAGTTTAGCTGGGCTTCTAGCTGTTCTGGGGCGACCACTATTGCCAGCATTTCTGTTAACAAAATTCTTATAGCTATATGTAATTGTATGTCTTGATGGAAAACGTGAGTTTGGAAAATGAGCTATAAATAATCTTATGGTTTCTGCTTGACTCCAAGTGCTACCGAATGTCACAACCATAAAAATACACTCTTCCAACGTGAATGGGGGTTGAAGTTGTTGAGCTGCAGCCATGATTTCTAGTAAATGAGGCTGTTATGTCAGTGCTTAGTTGTGACTTTCAAAAACTCAAGGAGATATTCTATTATGTAATCATTGCTACCACTTCGAATACCCCATTGTTTAAAACTACCTATCATAAGAGCACCATCCAACTGGTCCATGGTTCAACTCTATTCAGTCGCTTTTGTAACACTTAGACAAAAGTGGCCCAAGCGTTTTTAAGACTAGGTTACATAATTGGCAATATCTTCACTTGTATACCATCTATTTTATTAGAACAAAGCTTATCTGGTGGCTAAGGAATTTATCTTGATAGACATATAAATATCAAACCAAAAAATAAGCGGCATACCTGTGTCATTCTATTTTCAAAATTGTACAAATTTTATTGTTACACCCTGTATATGATAGATGGTGGCAAGAACATTTATAAAGGACTGATTACTCACTGCAATCTTCACTCTTGTGTGTTTTGACTGTAAGTTTATGAATCAAATAAAAAAGATAGAAAGTAGCTTCACTTACGTTATGTGTCATTTTATTTATAACATAGAAGTTATTAAATTAATAAAGTAAGACAATTTATTTATCTATAAGTGCATGTCAAATGGGTACATTGTTCAATACTATAGGCCTACATGCATAAATTATGCCCATATTATAGCTAGGCCCTAAAAACTTTATTTTGCATCGGATTTTTCCCGTTGAAAAGGCAAAACTGATGTTTGATAGCAACTATTTCATCAATAGCATTTTGAGTCATTTTTATCCATAAAACGACACAGGATAGGATAGATAATTACTTTGACATCAATATGGTCCATATGATGAAGATTTTGATTCTTAGATCTGTTATCAACATGATATCACGCTGTTCAGTGGTCAAGGACCCCGGGTCAAAGACACTGAAATGACATACTTTTCTTCTGCTGACCATATGATGCTGTATATTAACTATTATTGTTACATTTTAGGCCTATACCTAAAACTTTTAAAGTCATATTAATTCAAACATAACTTTGGTAATACTCACTCGTTTTCATTCGTTGAAACGGCAAAACATACTTACTTTTCCTGACAAATCGAATTCCACCGCAAAAAATAAAAAAAAATAAGTCATTCCAATACCAATAAAAGTTAATCTCTTGAGCAAACAGACCCGATCCCAGAAATATATACCAGCCCGCGAATGGGCTGGCGACAAATTACAGTCGAAATTACGGCAAATGGACGATTTAGTCAATCTCTCTCATTACCTCAGCCCATTACATAATGTTATAGGCATTTTCCCAGAGTTTAAATGAAATGTATCAATTTTTTGCTTTTAAGGGGGTATACTACACCCCTGCTCAATTTTGTGCCTATTTTTGCATTTTTCTCAAAATTATAGAGCATTTGTGATAAGTAAGATATGTATATTTTAGGGGCAAGGACTACAACTACTGCACTGGAAATTTTATTTCGGCACAGACAACAGTTGTGGAGTTAGGGCCTACAGTCAAAAATGAGGGAAAACCATTATTTGATCAATAAATCAATAACTACTTGCCTTGAGTTGCTGAATTTTCAGTGCAGTAGTTGTAGTCCTTGCCCCTATAATATACATATCTTACTTGTCACCAATGCGCAATAATTTTTGAGGAAAATGCAAAAATAGGCACAAAATTGGCCAGGGGTGTAGTGCCCCCTTAACACGCGGCTATTGGTGGTTATATGCATGCATTGTACAGGGTGTATCAAAATGATTGGTACCCATCAGGTTTGTTGTCTATAATGAAACGACTGCTTCCTCCTAATTCAATATTAGATCCTCTTGAAATGGCTACAATTTATTGTTGTATGAATTTTTATAACATTAATGTAGAAATAAGGTGGATATTAGGCCTATAGTGTATTTTGATGTGGCAGTATTGGCCATACTCACTGGATATTGATGTGTACCAATCATTTTGATACACCTTGTAAATGTTTCTGCAATTAAATAAAGTAGTGATCATTATGCACAGACTGTAACAATAAAAATTATACAATTGCAATTTCGTTTTTTTAGAAAAAAAAAAAAATGAAAGAGATCATGGGAACAATGGTATAAAACTTTACCTGGTGTCTTTTCTATACAAACGCCATGCCAGATTTATCCCCAAATATCCCTAGGATTCAACAGAGGTCAAATTTCATACAACAGGGTTCAAATTTCCAAATTGTTCAGATTTTGTCAAAAACCATGCCAAAGTATTCATCTGGTCATAGTGGTTCAGAAAAAGTATAGTTTGACCTATCTGCGATCGACATACCGTTCTTGCAAAAAGGTCAAAATTGGGGGTGGTCAGTTGTTTTTGTGGCCATAGGGGTCAAAAACTTTTAAGAAATGCTGTATAAGTGTTGTATGAAATTTGATCCCTGTTGACCCCTAGGGACATTTTTTGAATTTGTTAACATACTTATCGTTTTCTACCCACTTTTGCTGATCTAGAGACGTCGATTAGAAGTTGACTTCCGAGGGCAGTGGCTCCGGAACCCCCTGGCTTCTTCCCCCCCCCCAAGTACCCTAGCCCCGCCTGCCAACCCCCTCCTTACATATGCCAAATTTTTGGGAACCCAATTTAGCGGTATATACTCAATTATTGAGACAAGTAAAGCTGTTACACAAAAGGAATGATATGGAGTCTATAAAGGAGGCCCCATGCATGCAAGGCTTGATACGGGATACCAGTTCCGCCCCATTTGCATGATTTTTCTCGGCATTACTGTAAGATTAATGTATTACTAATAAGAAGAACAGTTTTTTAGTTAAAAGGGCATTTCGTGATCCTCAGCATCATCCCCCACTTTTCTAAAAAAAAGTTGAGATTTTTATACCACTGGAAACCTCTTGCTACATAATGTTTATGTACAAAATATTTCTTGCAGATTAATTCGTTTAGCAAAGATATCGTGAAATTTGAATTTTGTTCTGGTAATACCAGAACGAATCGAAATTACAATACATTGTCTATGGAGCAGTGATACACATAATCATGCATAACTCGCAAACGCAAAATCGGAATCAACTGAAATTTTCGGAATAAGCTTTTTTTGCGGATATCTACTGAAAAATGTCATAAAAAGAGGATGCCAGGATCACAAAATACTCCTTTAAGAGGGTACAACACCCCTGCTGGCCAATTTTGTGCCTATTTTTGCATTGTTCTCAAAAATTATAGTGCATTGGTGACAAGTAAGATATGTATATTATAGGGGTAAGGACTACAACTATTGCACTGAAAATTCAGCAACTCAAGGCAAGTAGTTATTGATTTATTGATCAAATATTGGGTTCCCCTCATTTTTGACTATAACTCCACAACTGTTATCTGTGCTGAAATACAATTTCCAGTGCAGTAGTTGTAGTCCTTGCCCCTATAATATACATGTATTACTTGTCACCAATACGCTATGATTTTTGAGATAAATGTAAAAATAGGCACAAAACTGGCCAGGGGTGTAGTACCCCCTTAAATGGCTAAAACTGGTAAAATATGGCCCTTGGCTGCCCATCGCCTTAACGCAATAAAGAACACAATACGGCACGTAAATCTGAAATCGTAAATTGTTTTTATTATTTATTAACTGATTGCCCGATGATTGCAATAAAAGACATTATTATTTATTAACAACATTAAGATCGCTATTCTGCCTGTAAACGGTATAATTAAGAAGGCAAAGACCACGATACACCCACCTTTAATAGTAGCGTGACTTATATAATGATTTACCAATTGGGTAAATATGTGGGTAAAACCCCCAAAGTGAAAAGGGGATTTTATCAAAATTGTAGGCCTTGTAACATACTGTAATTTATATGATATGATATGAGACATGATATAAAAGTGATGAGTCGTGAAGAGGAAAAGTAAACATAATTATATTATCACATCCTAGGCTTCAACATAAACGATTGAAGTTTTGAGATATTTTCTCAAAATATCAAGAGAACCACTGAACCAATACCAGGTTTGTTTATACTCATTTTTATGCATTTTTCATGATGATTCCAATTATGGTCATGTACATTTACAATTTTGAAATTGTTTGAATTTTGAATTTTTTTTAAACTTGTCGTCTGCAGTCGACAACCGCGTGGAGAGGGTTTTTAAAGGATATGGTCCGATTTGTAATTACGGTGTTTTCTCTATTCTATGCATGAAGGCATATCACAAAACAATTTATGATTCAAAGTGTTTATAGTTAAATTACTGGTTTAGATATTAAAAAACAATAAATATGTGTCACCAAAGACCCATCTGTTGGGGTGCTACCGTACACCACCATGGTGGGGGATTAGGATACCATTTGTTCATATCTCATGCAAAAAGTAGTTTACTGGGGTTTATGAGGCATATGAGTTAACATGGTTAATGAGTTTTCTTCAGATTTCCAAATCTCAATTTGAATTGATGGGGGTAAGGAGTTGAGGCTGACAATCTGGTCACCCACAAAATAAGAAACATCAGTGCAAATTAAAACCGTTAAGGCGGGTCGTAGGGGAGCGTGACCGGTCGATAACTATACTTTGATCAACTCGTAATCGGCGGGAAATGTTTGGCTTAGTTACCAATACGCTGATAAATAGACCCACGTTAAGAGTGATATAGTTGACCTGTCTGCTCTATACTTTGCGAGTTAAAGAAAGTAGACAGTATATGACGTGATTTAATAATTCGTGAAGCTTCTGGCGAGATGTCACAAGACAATTGTTGATATAAAACATATTGATATTAATCCGCGATGTTAAAAGGCCCGCCGATTACGAGCTGATCAAAGTTTAGTTGACGTAATGAAAAAAAAGGTGTTTTTAGGGGGAAGTGTTAGCTTTCATTCAATATAAAAAAATCTGATTGGATGAAGGGAACACTTGAGGTTTTGACAAAAAAAAATCACAGATGCCTATTTTCCACTAGATCTCACACAGCTCTTATGATGCTATGTATTCAACCGTGTAGTATAAACACAGACTGCGTATAGGCTGGAAATATCTGTGTACTCGGGTGTATCGAGGTGGAAACTGTGCGTAGATGCATTTATAAGAGAATCGTTTTTAAGCCAGGCAAATTTTATGTTCATTTAATCTCTGCACCATTGCACCAGATCAGTATGACATGCCTGATAACACGAACCCTGGACGACTAACATTAAACATGCCCTACATTGTAGGCCGACGATGAATCAATCCATTTTTAGGTGAGTTATATAGGCCCTGATCAAAGGTCGTGTTTTGGAATGATATTGATGCACATCTAGTTCATTTTTTGTACATAAATGTCAAATAAAATAATAGCAATAAAACATCCAAACCAATTGAATCCTTTGTCTCGGTCCCAGCCGGTTTTTGTTCCTCCGTCACTAAACAACCCGGTTTGTTTAGTGACGAAGGAGCACAAATCGGCACAAACCATGCATCTACGTTTGTCAGATGCTGTATTTATATGCACAGGCCTATTATAGAAGGCCTATCATACCATAATTTCATTTAACATCTTTAAGGTTTTGCATACTCCCGAAGAAAACCTAGATTTCAACCAGTTTGGACGCTGGCTCATACAGGCGCAGAACCCTGGTCAGCCAACCATCGCAGCCAGGTCCAACTCCCCGAATGTACCCGTATAGGAATTTCAAGCTATAGCTCAATCTTTCACATAAACAGAAAGTTACACTGCCGGGACTCGAACTATAGCTCGAACTCGTACATACAGTCACTCACAACCAGAGTCTAAGCGCCTTATCTGATTGAGCTATAACTGGGCTACATTAATTCTCTCCATGTGGATGACGAATTTTTCGTCTGCATACGACAAGTTTCGATCATTTTTAAAAATTCAAAACATTTTCGGAATTGTACATTTTCATGACCATATTTGGAATCAGCATAAAATATGCATTAAAATGAGTATAAACAAGCCTAGTAAGTATTGAGTAAGCCTTAATCTTTCCCTAGAGAAGTCCTTTTCAGAAGGCTGAGCTTTCGGAACTCTATAGCGAGTGCCCTCATCTTATTTCAGAGCCATCTTTAACTCTGAAGATGGCACTCGCTAGAGTTCCGAGAGCTCGGCCCTCTGAAAAGGACTTAATCTTACTCATGTTTACCGACCTAGAGTACTAAGTAATTCCAAATCAAGTATTGATTCAGTGGTTTTGAGATAAAAAGGGAAAGATGTTGAAGGAAAAGGCAAACATGACATAAAGGTTGGTTTAATATTAAACTTCACTCCGTCTATGTCCCAATCTCTCCCCAAAACATTATAGAGAGGCAGTCTTAAAAATTAACAAAATACTATGACGCAAATGAAAATAATGTTCTAAAAAAGGACCAGCATATCCACAATTTCGTAGGACCAAACTTGCAATATGCATGTTCATGCATGTTACACATTTTTTTGGTCAAAAAACTTTCTCTTAACTTTCCCTTTTTTTCAATCTGCGTCCATTGTGTATTTTGATTTACGTCAACAAACTACAATGAACTATGTAAGAAAGTCGAAATCTTTTGAGAAAATGACCTGAAATTTTTGAACCTTAAATATCGCCTTTATTCAGCTTAAGGATCCTGTCCATGCTTTCTATGTCGGTTACCGGACCAAGGGTGGGCATAAAAAAAAGTGAAAGCGTAATGGTGAGGCTAGATAAGTAACCATAGCAACGAACCACGCAGGTGGCTATTGTTGTACTTTTTACTATTCCAATATTACAACTATAACTTCCTTCTTTTTTGTACGGTTTGTTGAACAGGTGTACTTTTATTTGCGTCATTTTTATTTCACTGTTCAGATAATTTAGAATTTCTTGTGTTTTTAGTATTTACTCGAAATCTTGTGCTCTTTACTAACGTAATGTTATATTCGTAATCGTATGCCAAACTTTTTGCGACCTCCATTGCACCATTTTTGTAGTTCTAATACGTTAAAATAAAACCTTAAAGGAAAATAATTGATAGTATACAAAAGCAGTTTCCGGGTCGAAAGGTAAGTTCCAAGTTCCAGTTTGTTGTTATCTAGCGCCCTCTATCATATGTTTATACTTCACTGAATAACGGATCTTCAAGGTGCCTTGTTCAAATACTACTGTACAAATGTTTGCATTTCATAACCATATATGGAAATATCAAAATACGTAAGAAAAAGGTAGAAAAGAAAAGACGATACATTAAAATATATACCATTTTTAAGTCAAAACGTTACTGTGCAGTGAAAGCCCAAATCATTTAAGTGCTACACAATAGTGCCAAGCACTCTTCCCAATTTCCCACTGCCCCGACTGATCACTCGTTTTTTTTCCATCATATAAAAGTTCATAATTTTAAAATACCCGTGTTGCTTTAAGATGGCCTAAGGTAAATTCATCTTTATAAACGCCAAGGGCAGTTATGTTAATCCATGATTGGATACGAAAGCATCATTTTATTTTTTCCCTTAAAGTTTGGGCCTACTCGAATGGCGCATCTCCACTAAATATTCAGATTTCATTTTAAATTTACTATACACAGCTACAGGGGGGGGGGGCTAGAAGGCCCATCTCTCATATTATAATGCGAGTTGAGTCGAACCTATATAGGCCTATAGCCTATAATAAGTCAAACCACAAATATGACAGAACAACAGACCATTCCACTGTAACATAAGCCGTTGCATAAGTCCTGACAAGATTTATCTAAGTAGGCTAATCATTGTAACAGATAAGAATGGTCCAAAATCGCGAAACTAAACAAATTGAAATATCAAGTTTTTTCTGCATGCTTCATTTTTCGCAATGAATTGTGGGGTACCATTCAATCAACCTCCGGGATCAACCTCCGTTGCCGTACACTTTAATATCATGAACATGTACTTGTTACTAATTATACTTTGATTATCGGGGACTCCCCTGTTAAGCGGACCTACATTATTATCAATCGGTTAGGTTTGACGTATGCACAGAGAGACCCAGATTCGTAAATATTGAATAATATAATTAACATAAAAATGTTTCATAGGCACATTACATACCATATGTAGTAATTAAGACAATCAACAAATTTGCCTCTGTCGACGGAACATGAAATAGTTTTCAGAAGCCAATAAAAATATTGATATCGACATTGTGTGATACATTTTCAATTATATATCATTTGGGCTCATCAACAACAATACTGCAGTCACGATCTCAGTAGATGTGTTGTCAAGATCACATTATTGCATAGTAGGCGAATTTGGCGCTTAATGTTGATTGTCTAGTGTAAGAATAAATTCGACCAACTACTCGAACTGTATACTATTAACTTGAGGATAAAACCGAAATCCGAACAAAAAACACTTGTCGCTGCGCGGTATCGAATCCAGTGAGCACATCACTCATCTTTTACTGGACTCATCTTATATAATCACCAGCTGTACCAGTTGTGTATGGTATCCATGAGTCGACATTTAGAGGATAAAAACATTATTAATTTTCACCAACTATATGTTAATTGCATAAAAACTGAAGGACAGCTGACAAATTTTAACGGTTGCCGAATTCGGCACACATTCAGTTGTGGTGCGCCCGTCGTGACACAACCTGTGTCCTTTTTGAAATTGCGAGTCTGAAATAATTACGGAGAAAACCGAAAGTTATCTGATACAGTCGACAAATGTAAACATTCTGCAGGATTCATGCTCGTATGCTTGTATAACATGTATTGAAAATTGATCATCAGTTGCATTGATTGATTTCATATTTGGGTCGCGCTGCTCCTGAACTCAGCTTGACTAACGGTCACCTTGCGTGAAAGAATTCATAGTAATTGGAGTCGACGCTAACGGTAAGCCTGCACTATTCAAATAATCTATTATTTTACTTATACGTTATCAAATGATTTTTAATTTGCATAATTTGCATAATTGATAACTATGTTAAAAATATTCAAATATTGATCCTGTTTCATGCATGCAGTAATTAAATTGTCAAATGTATTACGATATTTGGGCCGGCATTCGGCGTCAACGTACACGTGGACCATTATAGAAGGTGCATGTATGGGGACATATTGGTATCCATATTATAATTATGGATACGAGTCCGTATACTATAATGGGAAAAGCCTCGTCCATCCAAAGCATGCACATTAGGGTGATATTAGACTTAAGGTTACGGTTAGATTTAATCTATAACCCTATAACCTAACCCAAAAACTAATATCACCTGAGGTGATGTTTTGAATGAGCATTTTCCCATGTGCCTATATCGAGTTGGTTTAATGTTTATAGTGTTGAAGTTGCTTAGCATTCTGGGTTCTGGTAAAAGTTGGGTTTATAAGGTATAATGTGGGGTTTAGGGCAAGTTTTGGCTTAGGGTTAGGATTGTGTCACTGTGAGCATGGTGGCCGAGCGGAACGGGCTCCGACTAGTAATTGGAAGGGTGCGGGTTCGAGTCCCGGCGACGCCATCGTGTTGTGCCCTTGAGTAAGGTACTTTATCTCGATTACTCCTCTCCATCCAGGCCAGGTGTATAAATGGGTACCGGCATTCTTTAATGCTGGAAAGGTAAACAGACTCATTGGCCTGGCCCAATCGCCAATGAAAGAGAGATGGGCACTTCACTGTTTATATACAGGTTCGCCTCCTTTACCTTTACCTTTTGTGTCACTGTGGTAGTTATACGTTTTGATTTGCTTGTTCGGGTTTTGACAACCCTGGATAACCCAAGAAAGCCTCTAAACCATGTCTACAGAAGCTTATTTCCATTGGGGTCCATTTGAACACCGGACGGGTTAGGAACAATCAGTGGTTAACACTATAGGCCCCTACTCTTTTCGAAACTGGCTGCGAGACAAGAATGGCTCGCTGTACATGGGGCCGATGGCTTACATGGCTTAACGTCCACTCCGAAGGGCGGAGTACTTTCATGATTCATTTACCAAATTCTAAATGAACCATGGGGAGAGCGGAGGTCTGAATTTAATCTATAGAGGTTACCAAATTATTAATGTCGGACATTTTTTCCTCCATGTCAATATTCCAGCAAATCTCCACCGCCGGGAATTGAACCCGGGACCTCATGCACTAAAGATAAATATATTTATGGTTAAGGTATACCTTAACCATATTTGCCACTCTCTCTCATCCTTACGTTTTAGCAAAAATATGATCAGAATCAGATGAGTTATCATAGGATTTGGTTGATAGGGTTCGGTTTAGGGTAATGGTAGTGTTATTAGTATAACGACTGAGTCCAACTTTATGATAAACTTAGTAGGGGTATGATAAAGTTTTCAAGGCTATTAGGCGGTTGATGACACGGGTATCACATGCGTGATGATTTGCAGGGCCTTTGCACTACAGTGGTTAACTTTCAAAAAATGAAAGTTATGATTCAATTCAATTTAGGGTAAAGAAAACATAATATTTACAACTTCACAAATAAAGTCAACATTATCTCCTTTTGTGACTAACGCTTTGTTTCCTGCACTCTATGTTATCCTGGTATGAAAAAGTCGAAATCCGGGTTCCATATTCAAGCGCCTTAATTGTAATCCAGGTACAGCCCCGGGGTGGGTATACAATGAATGTATAAGAATAGTATAGTGTCTTCAACAATAGAAAACATAAGAAATAGAATTATGTGTCTGGCATGAAAATACAATCTTAGACACGTCCTTTAATGTCGGTTTGGAGACGATGTCCTAATAAGACATAAAGTTGTGTCTCCATGCAAGATATCTCAAATTTAAGACACAAAGTCATGTGCCCATGCAAGGCACGTGTAAAATGTAAGATGTGTCATGAAGCCGGTTTTTAGACACGTCTTGACTTAACTTGCTGTATGAAAGACATAGACATCTTGCAACAGAGTCATGTTAAACATCAAGCGTGTGGATCGGATTCCAAATGAAACAATCTTCAATCTGACCAAAACCACTCCATTGGCCATTGTTGGTTGCCAGAGTCAGGATTCATCAACTCAAATTTCTCGGCCATAGGGCCTATACTGCGTCTTAAAGACGACGAGCCTGTGAAAGAATGATGCTCTTTATATTCCACCACATGGGAAGAGGAAACCGGGACGACCGTGTGCACACTGTCCTTCAGTATGCCCAGCACCCCCTGGAAGATACTGAAGGGATGCTGCCTTGCTGTATGGAAGACACCTTGTTATAGAGTCATATTAAACATCAAACGTGTGGATCGGATTCCAAATGAAACAATATACAATCTGACCAACACCACTCCACAAAATTGTTTCGCTTGCCCAAGATCGCAACAGTTGGAGAAAGCTTGTAGTCGCCTGCTCCGCAGCCAACAGTTGGAGAAAGCTTGTAGTCGCCTGCTCCGCAGCCGACTGGTGATGATGATGGAAGACATGTCTCCGAGTTTGCTTGCATCTTCAGCCAAGACATTTTAAATTTACTACACTATTAGAAAAGTTGGGTAACTTTACCAATTTAGCACATGTGTTATACAGGCTGTATCAAATTGATTGGTACCCATCAGCTTCCAATGATTATGGACAAGACTATCTCATCAAATGCAACATAGGGGAATCCTGAGCATTTCAAGCGGATTTCAAAAAGATGCGGTCTTGCCAAGACACAAAAAAAATGATGGGTACCAATTATTGGGCTATCCTGGTTAAGGACTCTCACTCCCGCTCTCACTTCCCTGTATAATCAAGATATATTAACAAGAATATGCATAATATAAGGGCTATTTATATCTATTCTTGATCTTGCATGTAACTATTATTAAGGATATAATTAGGGTCTTGGTATTAGTACATCAAGCCAGGGTATTGGGCTATCCTGGTATGGTCTCTCACTTCCCTGTTTTTCCATATAATTAACAAGAACATGCATAATATATAGGCCTAAGAGCTATTTATAACTATTCATGCTCTTACATGTACTATTAAGGATATAATTAGGGTCTTGGTTATTAGTACATAAAGCCAGGGTATTGGGCTATCCTGGTTAAGGTCTCTCATTTCCCTGTATTTCGAATCAAAATAGCTAACAAGAACATGATTTTGTTTCTAACTTCGGCCATACTAAAACTATTTTGGCTGATTCATGTTCCATTTTTATATAGCCATTATAACTAAAGTTCATTAACAAACAAACAAATGCTAGACACATCCCTGTTCATTAAAAAACAATTCTAGTTATAAAAATGTTCTACATATTCGAAACATTCACAAACATCTCCAAATGACTAACCCCTGGATTTCCCACATCATTTTCCGCTGTCCTGGTGATGGGTTTTCATCATTATTAAAACAAGAAAATATGGGTTTAACAATCAAGGGCGTAATTACTAAGTTAAACGCCAACGCGAATGTTGGAATACGTATATATACAACAGCTCGCGATTTCGGCTGTTTGTTGAAAACATTTTACGCCAAGCTGAATCTACTGAAACACCTGCATGCACGGACGCTAAGCTCCAATTAGAATAGGCCTATACATACATATTAATTTCAGTTCATCTTTCTGAATTATTGTGAACTGCGTCTGTTGTGTTACTAACTGTTCAATTAATTGCTATAAGGTAAGGCTGTTTTCTTGGTACATTTTAAAGTGGTATGAAACTCTTCGTGAAATGTGCCGGTGTCGACCGATACCAGTTTATTATGACCACCGGGACGCATGACGAACGCATACCTCTCATACGCCGGCAAAAGAAGCGTTGCCATTTTCTTTAACAGTTTTATTAAAATATTATTTTATGAGTTTAATATGTGGGGTCATAATGTGTAATAACTTGTTCGTTGATACTTTAAGTTTAAGCTATAGGCCGGGTTGTTATTGTTTTTGGAAAACGAAATATAGCTCGTGCGGTCATGAGTATATCATCATCTGAAATTGCCGTCCGGCCGACCCGAAATTATACGAGGCTCATACAACATGATTATAACTTTCAATTGAATGGATTTTTCACTCTGTTTTACTGCATATATTATTGTAATAATTCTTAAGGAATCCTATTAATAAGAACTTTATTTAATTTCAAAGCAGAATGTATAGTTTTCATAGGAAAAAGCCGAAAAGTAGGTCTGCTCATATCCCAAACTTAGCCGAGCATCATGAATATTGAGAATTGGCCCGTGTCACCGGCGCTGGTCCTGGGTTTACCCATGCATGTACGATTACATGACCAACATGACCAAGAGGCGTTTCACTACTTTATGGTAACGATAGGCCTATCGTTTACAGGTACATGCATATGCACGGGTGTCACGGGGTTTTCATTATTGTTTTCTATCGATAATTTTGTAATTTCGTTCTTTTGACGTTTTTGTAACTTTTCAGTTGCTATTTCGGCAGACCAAAGTGAGTCAGAGTGAAGATCTGCACCAGCTTGAAGACCGATAATCAAGATGCGTTCAGTCGAAGTTTCCCCGAAAACTATTACTATTTCAGATGCTCCCATGGCGTCGACTGATAACAATAACAAAGTTGGTAAAATGGGGCAAAACCAAGACGATACTTCAAAATCCGAACAGTCATCGTCATTGCAGGCAAGTCAGATTGGACAAAAAGAAGAGTCAAATGACGCCTTATCTACAACTCAAATGTATGAACCTGTACATGTACCTGGTGCCACCGATGATTCCTCGTCAGAGATTAGCGAGTATCAGGACCAATCTACGCGGCCAAAAACGGTACAGTTGTTGCAGGCACGACAAGGGTCTTTGGATTTGGCATTTGCTCCCAATGTCCTTCCACATCAACGACAAGGGTCTTTGGATTCGGCATTTGCTCCCAATGTCCTTCCACAGCATCAGGGGAATCTTCAGCGAAGAAAATTGCATTATTCGGCAAGTTGGCCAACTGTGAGTAATGATGTCAGACCCACGACAGCATCGTATTTTCAACATGGTGACCAGCAAAGAATAGGACAAGACCAACGACCTACAAGACATTATCCTGAGGATCTTAACTTGTCATCATGTTCGTTACAAAGACCCTCTCCTTCAGAAGCAACATCACCAACTCAAGAAATTGCACGCGCTTTGCAGAACACACGCCTGCAAAGTCCGCCAAACCAACAACAGTGTTTACAAACGAATACCCCATTTAGCGGTGAATTCAAACCAACATCGGAACAGACAATAAACCCAAGTTATTACTTTCCAAACGTTTCGATGGACAGACAATCTTCTTCGTCAGACCAGACACGAATGCCAAATCCGACAACTCACGAGCAGTTTTTACAGATGCCATCAGCTCAATTTTGCGCCGGCAGTGAACTAAGCCCAACTCTTGGCGCCTGCGGTGGTGAACTAAGCCCAACTCTTGGCGCCTGCGGCGGTGAATTAAGGCCAACTCTTGACCAATTTACAATACCGGATGTATCCCATCCTCATATTCGTCAGAACGTTTCGATACATCAACGAGCATCTTCGTCCGGTCACGGGAGAAATTACAGGTCATCATGGCATGGGGATTATTCGGGAGCAAGTGCGATGCCGTATCCATCACATTTCAGAAGGGGAGCGCCAAATTCAACATATCCACGTGCATTGCCGGGAGGTGAGTTGACCCCATTTTTTCATTTTACTTTTATATTTATATAAACTTTGTAATTATATTTACCTTGGTAAGGTAACAGAAAATAGTAAAATTGATAAAAAAAGTACCTGGAGATAAAAGACTTCCAAATGCTATACTTAGTGTACTGATGAAGGACATCACCAAGAGGTGTGCCATTCAGGAAAGTGGACAACCCAGCAAACACAAAACGTTTTCGTCTTTTTTTCGACATCATTCGCAAAAGGTTAGAATAGGTGCCAGAAAACGTTTAAATGTCGGGTTATATAAAAGACATATAAATAGGGGGGTGATCTCGAACCAAAGTTTTAAAATACTTGTGAAAATCATTGTAGTGACTTGGTGTGAGTGGGAAAATGGCCTTTATTTCATTCAATTCGGGCATTTTACCCCCTGGACATGGCTTCTGGCATTGTAATGTACAGTATTGTTAGGCTTTCATGTTAGCTCATTATAGTTTATGGGTGGCTTCAAAACTCAACCGCTGATTGACCGGCAGTTAGTGGCGGTTGAACCGCATTCCATATTATTTAAAACAATACGAACCGGATCTAACCGGGTAGAACCGGCGAGCAACCGGCGGATGTGTTGAAGTTCTCCCTATAAAGTATGTGATTTAACTTATTGATAATTGTTTTCAGTGCTCCCAGACTAATGAATAACAAGAATCACTGATGTTACTGATGGAACAGTAACACTGATACTGATGATCCAGCCCCTTCCACAAGAGTAGGCCCTATTATTAAACATGTCCTAATTGAAGAAAATCAGTGTAGGGAATCATTGGTAGTGGGGAAATATGTCATGATTTTGCAAAATAAACAAAAATAAACAAAAATGTCCAGCTGGGGGGTGGTGGATGCAACTTGTACATCAATCTGGGTAACCACCCACTCTACTCCGGTTGAGGAGGTGGCCCTATATGAGGTCGGAAACGAATGAAATATCCATGTCAAGAGGCCATGAACATCTGTAAAATTGTTGATCAGTGACCTGGGAGGGGAATTTTACCTTGACGATTTACATGGAAATTGTTCAGTTATTTTCAGCCATTTTATTGAATATTATCTTTGACTTTCCCCATGTTCCATATGAAGGTTCTAAATTATATGTACACAGACCTTCAGCATTGGATCCCTTATAAATGTACTCGCAACCAATTATCTTCAGGCCAGTAGGCCTATATATGTACATCTTTTGCTTTTGAACACCTGATAACATCGATGGATGTATAACTCTACTGACTACTAAAATCAATGGAACTTTGACCTCTTGGGGTCATTTCATTTCTATTTTGTTGATTGGAAGAAATTTTGGCCACATGTGTGAAGTCAAAAGAATGTTCCTATTTTCGTCAAAATGTAGTCAATTTGATTTTGCCAGGTGTCAATCTAGACTGAAATGGAGTCATTCGCTTGATTTCCTTGATTACAGCAAATGTCATCCATAAACAAATCATACATCTGCCACTTATTCATATTTGCCAAAATTTTTCAAGCAGAATGACCAACCCCATCTCTTTTTCTAAAAATAGCTACCGTAAAATGGGGTAACTTTGGGCACTTTTCAGAGTTTTTAAACCACTGCTTCCAAACAAAACCAATTATATTTCTAATTAACTCTTTTTTGTGACATTAGGGTTCCTTCTACACCTTGAAGTTGAAAAAGATTTTTAATAATTTTGTAAGGGTGCTCTAGGGGTTCAAAATGACCTGACCAAAGTTACCCCACCTTTGGGGCAACTTTGGTCACAGTATTACATTCCATGAAGGAAAAAAAATCAAAAAAATTGATCTTCGCTGAATATGGGCAAGTTGTTGTTTTTTGTGACATTTGACACCTTGCAAAATCAAACACACATCCTTGCTCACAAATATCGATTTTTATTTTTTCTGAAAAAATGTAAAAAAATGCTGATTTTTTTTTTTTTTCCCGCTTTTTTCGTAAATTTCAAGGAAATTACACATGAGCGACTATTATTTCTTCCAAACATAAATTTCTTAACAAATTGACACCAAATATGACTAAATAACAATATTGCTGTACGAAAATATGACCATTTAAAAAATATATTTGACCGACCAAAGTTACCCCGCTGACCGAAGTTACCCCATTTTACGGTACATCTCTTGAAGGACATAAAAAAGAAAGTCATGAATACCGTAAAACCTCGTCTACAAGCATATATTGTGTTTTTTATGAAAGCTAAATTAATAGGTTGGTCTTAAAATAATACTTGTTTGTATATGCCTGGATCCGTAATTTATTTGCTTAAACTCCATAATGGCGCCTGGATATAGCTTTAGTCAGAAGCACTCTATAATATGCCTGTAGACGAGGTTTTACGGTATGCAATTAAAGCAGATCCCTATCGCTAACTTTGGAACTTATATATTTGTAGCCCAATGTTGTACACCCAGTTTTGGTTCTTGGGCTCGAAATATTAAAATTAAGATTGTTTGTTTCAAATATGGAACATACAATACCTAATTCTAATATATACATTTTACAACTACACACATATTTGGGCACATTATTTATGGTAGAGACTTGATCCAAGACACCAAATTTAAGTGTATATTCCTTATCAGGGGTGGTGCAATAAGGTACCCCGGGTGGTCAATTCCCAAAATGGTCTGCCAAAAATCGCTTGCCCACCCCACCCCCTTTGGCTGTGCCAAAAAAACTTTGCCTCCCCTTTCGACGTGCCAAAAAACCTTTGCCCACCCCCCTCCCCTTTGACATGCCCAAAACAAAAAATTCTTTGCTCCCCCCCCCCCCTTACACATACTTGATTTTGGGGAACCCAAGTTTAAAACCTTAGATTGTCTTATCATATAAAGCGAGCACAGTGAGCAGGAAAATTTGCCCAAAAGATCAGTGCCAAAATCGCTTTTCCATCCCCCTTCTTTCGTCGACCTGCCAAAAATCGCTTGTCCCGCATTCAACTGCCAAAAATTCAATGATTTTTTGGCCTGCCAAAAATCATTGCCACACCACCCCCACCCCACCCCCACCCCATATATTAAGTCATGTTTAAAACGTTTTAAAAACATTTTTGTGTTTGCTGGGAAGTTATATGCCAATTTATAGATACTAAAATGTTGCATATAAGGACCTATAACTGAGCTTCCTGAAGACATTAAAAATGTCGGGAAAATATCTAGACGTATATCCCTGCGTGTCTTGAATCAATGGAGACACGTCCTCAAAGTGCAAATCGTGTTTCAGATGTCCTTAATACTGTGTTACACAGTAAGATATGTCCTACTACAATTTTGATACATGCATGTCTCGTTAGTTCTCAGTAGTTTTGAAATTGTATTTTATTGTTTAGGCAATACTTTGTGCTTACAATGTTATATGTATTTGATGTTTGCAATAAGAAAATTTACATCTGATAATTTCAACCTTCTTCATACTTTGAAAAACGGTGGCTCATGAAGCTCCCGTGTGATGGCCAAGTGGTTATTGGCGCTGGTCTCGTAAACCAGAGGTCCTGGGTTCAATTCCCGGGCGGGATCACTTTACCTATTTCCTCCTTTAATCATTGCTCGACGGCGAAACTACAAAATTCTGAAGTTTTTGTACTATTCAAAGAAATAGGAGTCAATCATGTTTTTGTGCCCATGCATGCAGTGGCCAGAAAAAGATCAATCCGTCACATGGAGGCAGAGCAGATGTCCTATGAATAATTGGAAAATGCTGCCTCTTCAGGGTTTACAGAGCGAAATAACAATTGGGTTAAATTCCAAGTAATGTATTGCACTTGTTGTGTGAGCTGCAGATTTGCTCTTTATCAGAGCCCTCATCATGAGATGACAAAAGTCTGACAGTGATCGTTAAAAATTTGTGACGTATGGCGCAAACCCTCTGATCACGAAGTCCTGTTACGTGACTGCCCCTTCCTATACTACAGTGGCGTAGCGTGAGTTATCCTAGGGGATTGGGGGGGGGGGGCGACCAC
This sequence comes from Amphiura filiformis, assembly GCF_039555335.1. NCBI lineage: Eukaryota > Metazoa > Echinodermata > Ophiuroidea > Amphilepidida > Amphiuridae > Amphiura > Amphiura filiformis. Next base: position 25,184,581 of record NC_092640.1, read on the forward strand.
GAGGGGGGAAGGATGGGGGACACGAGTCGTTTTTAGGTAATTTTTCTATGGTATTTCTAAATTTTCAAATCGATTGGGGCATATATGCCCAATGCCCCTATGACTCTATACGCCACTGCTATAGTATATGTCTCAGTTCTGATCGTGAAGTGCAGAGACCGCCATCAGAAGCTCATCAGATATGACAGACGCGAGTCAAAAGTAGGCTACTGCTTTGTGAAATAAGCAATCCCGTTTTAGATTAAAATTAAACCTATAGCCCTATACCCGGTATCTTGGGAGGTTAGTTAATCAACCGGCCAAGCTCCATACGGGACTGACTACCGAAAGCTCCAAAGCTGACATCCTAAGGGGTTGTGATGGGGGAACCCCTGTTTCAGTCCTATAAGTGGCTTCGGCCGATGGTCACACTCCCTTGGTGTCTGATCATGTTGATATCCTGTTGTTGTTGTGTTGTAGCTTGTTGTTTAGTGTGTATACCTGGGAAACGGATTTACTATAGGCCTACCCACTCGCTGCCACCAACATGTGTAAGAGTATACTCATAGCATGGTAGGGAGAGTGGTTTTGCAAAACACTGATCACCCCTAAAAGCCTTAGTATACGATTTTGATCAAATTTTAATTTGGTTATTCTTTGCCACACTCATAGAAATTGTTCGTTGGCATTACTCAGTAAGTTGATGTAAGTCGTTGCGTCAACTTTCCGAGTAATGCCAACGCGTACAATTTTGAGTAACACTGACTCGATTTCATTATTATGTTGGTCGCACTCATTTGCACTTACTTTATTGAGTTGTTACAACTCAGAATATAAAACTAGCCTAGGTTTATAGCATAATTTTCTAGAGGTGTGCTATAGTATACAAAATTTTGCACTGATTACAAAAATAAATATTTGAATACTGCTAATTGTGCAGAAAATGACCAATTACGTGAATTAAGTAACAAAGTACCAAATTGGTATAACTCAAAACAATAAGTACCAGTAACTTAATATGAACCGAGTTACATCAACTTACATGTTGAGTTACAATAACTCAACTAATTGGTTCTTTGAACCTTGTTTATTTTTCTAAGTTCCCTGAACTTGAATTCAGAAGTTGGCATTACTTAAAAAGTTGACGCAACGACTTACATCAACTTTTAAGTAATGCCAACAAAGTTGATTAGTTGACGGAACTTTTTGAGCTTTTTCAGCATTTTTTAAGTTCGGATAACTAAAATGAATTTTGTTTTGGCAACTTTTACACTATGTTTGGCAACTTACTCCTTTTAAATTGCGCCAACAAGGCGAATTTCTATGAGTGCAAATATTATAAGATATTATTATACTAGTAACAACTGTCAGGAAAATTTCCTGGTCATTTTACATGATTATGACTATAATAAGAAAAATGAAAGAAAACTCATGCACTTCCTATATCTTAGCCGCTTAAACTGGGGTATGGGGGATTTGAATTCATAAGTATGACTTTAAAGCCATAATGTGTGATTTTGCGCCACAGCAACGCCCTCAATTTTTCTCGAATTTCCACTTTTTGCATGATTGTCAGGCGCGTAGCAAGCGGGGGACAGGGTGGACGAAGTCCATGGGCCCCGAGGGTTCAGGGGCCCCGAGCACAAAAGCGAAAATTAAATAAGGGCTGATAATGGAGAGCAGGGCCGGGTTTTTATACCATTGGGCCAGATGGGCCCGGGTCCAGGGCCCCCAAAATTTGGGGGCCCAAAATTGCCCTATGCATTTTTCTTTTAACCCCAATAACGGCATGTTTTTGGTCAAAATAGGGCAAAATTGTAAAAATTTCCGCGCTTCGCGCGCATTCAAATAGCAAAATTCATGTTGATCTGGGGCCAATATAGTCTTAAAATTAAATTGAACAAAATATGTTAGTCCCCCTTTAGTTAAACCAAAACTTGGCCACTGACTTGAGTGCACATGCCTTCCTCGGCACGTGAGTTCGGGGCCTCCAAATTTTGGCCTGGCCCAGGGCCCCCATAAGGTAGGCTAAATCCCGCCTGGTTAAAAGGGCCCGTACTTCTCCTTGTCCATGGGCCCCTGATGTTCTTGCTACGCCCCTGATGATTGTAATGCCAATGGTGTACTAAAATACCATGTGAAAGACAGCCTGAAGTGCTTTAATTATTTAGTTCCTATATTACATCCGGAGATCTCCGGTATTATTCGGAATTCACCGATCAAGTGCTTGCTAACACGTCTCGTGAATAAATAAATGTAGATATTTATATAGCGCTTTATGCCATAAACAGCCTCAAAGCGCTTTACATTTATTCCGCCGTCATTAGAATATGTCGGAACCACGTTTGCAGCCTGCAGGGTCCATCAGTACAACGACTGTGACTACCCCTAACAGCTTCCCATTGCACCTGGGTGGGGTGAGACAAGCGAGGCAAAGCGCCTTGCCCAAGGGCGCAACACGGTGGTGGGACGGGGAATCGAACCCACGCACGTCGATCAAGCTCTCGGATTATGAGTCCAAGGCCGTAACCACTGAGCCACCGTGCCCAAGCTGAATGTCAGCTCATGTGTAATGTATTGAATCAGTGGCGTATAAATTGTGTGCATATCGCTATTCATCGTACGTCTTATATAATACGTCCAAGCTGCATGATGCTCCGCGCAATAATACATGTAATATGATCGGTGAGCCAATGCACGCATTGTAGGCGCTGGAATGAAATTTAATTTAATGTTTTACCTCATTTAGGGTTTGGCTCGAAATTAAAAGGGTACCGTAAAATGGGGTAACTTTGGGCACTTTTCAGAGTTTTTAAACCACTGCTTCCAAACAAAACCCATTACATTTCTAATTATCTCTTTTTTATGATATTATGGTTCCCTTCTACACCTTAAAATTGATTTGATAATTTTGTAAGGGTACCCTAGGGGTTAAAAAATAGTCTGACCAAAGTTACCCCGCATTTGGGGCAACTTTGGCCAGAGTATTCCATGAAGAAATCATTACATTCCATGAAGAAGAAAAATCAAAAATGTTGATCTTCGCTGTATATGGGCAAGTTGTTATTTTTTGTGACATTTGACCCCTTGCAAAATTAATCAAGCACACATCCTTGCTCACAAACATCGATTTTTATTTTTTCTGAAAAAAATGTTTTTGGTCAAAAAATGAGCGACTATTATTTCTTCCAAATATATTTCTTAACAAATTGATACCAAATATGACTAAAAACAATATTGCTGTACGAAAATATGACCATTTAAAAATATATATTTGACCGACCAAAGTTACCCCGCTGATAGAATATATTCTTTATGCAAATCACACATTATTGCTTTAATTCAAACTTGCTGTAATAAAACATACAATGCATTTGGCTGAATCCAACTAAGTGTAAGTTGGGACATGTGTAAACATCACAAAATTACTGCCCAACAAAAATCAGGTTTGAAAAAAAAACAATTACCAAACTCATTTTAAAAGATCGTACATTAGAGCGTTAACACAAAAAACCCGAGACCAATATCTGAATTCTATAATTTTCTTAGGGTGTATCAAAAGTTGTCGAAAAAGCAGTTTAATATGACTTACGATAAGATAGATTTAAGATTAGCAACTATTTTAAACTGTTGTGATTTGGTAGTTCACAGCATCTTGGGAATGGTAGTGGCAGTGAACTTTTGTATATAAATCAAGCAAGTTTTCAAAGTATATGATTTGTAGAATGAACATTTGCAAAACATCAAAATATTATTTTTCAATAATATAATTATTGATTTAGATAATGAAAAAACATTTTTTTAGCTGCTTCTACCAACAATACGTCGTGTACCCAATGTCAGTGGTTCAGTTTGTATTATATTATTTTATCATTGGTATATAGGAAAGATATGTCAGTCCCTTATCGCTGATTCACCTTGGAAAGTAAGTGATCTCATATCTAGTATCATTTCCACGATTTTGGCAAAACGGAAAATGCTGTTTCTTTCGACGGGCTTTAAAGATAAGTTATTGCGTATAAGAAAAATTCCAAAATGATGCAACCGTCGTTTCTCTTGTTATCGCGGTTTTTAGATAAAGGAATTGTGTTTGTGAGGAGCCGGCCTATCCAATCTTTCATAACATTAAGTGGTAATTCTACAATGATGGACAAGGCTATAGTTAATAATGATGTAACGAATTAAAACAAAATTGAATAAAGAAACAACCAAAGCCCTTCTGACATGTTTTTGAGGAAACAAATTTATCACACCTATATGGTTTTCTACTTCACATTGAGGCCCATATCATCCAAACATTCTCATTCTGATTTGGATTCTTGAAGCAAGAAGGTTTATCACAGCAGCCCATGAGACAACGCACAACGCCCTGGTACTATGTTTTTGTTCAGTTTTTGCAAAATAGTGTAAAAGAAAACACATTTCACATGTTTCAGGCCTAAGGTTATGAGAAAAATTACTCATTTCACCTGATACCAAATCTAAATTTTATGGGTAAAGGGCATAGGCAGCGGACGGGGGTGCATGTTTGGAAGGGGGGAGGTACCCTAAAAATCATAATGGAAGAAAAACAAAGTAATAATTGCCCTGTACACTTGCCTTTTAAGAACGAAAAAGACCGGGTAAATTGCAATATGCGCGCACAGGTCCACAAAATAGCAAAACACACCTCATTTGAGGATAAAATGGTCTAAAATTGAAAACGTCCGAACAAACCCGGAACTAAAAACGATCGTCGCCGACCCCACCCCCTAAATTCTAATGCTTACGCCGCCGCCACTAGTAAAGGGGGGGGCGAGCATGGTGCAACGAGGCTGTCAGACGTTCACACACCATATAATAGAGATCAAGTTACATAAAAAGGATGCATTTTTTCTGCTTCGTGGCTTTGGGTACTCGTAGACACGATATCCTTAATCTTCACTTCTGTTCAATGTTGATGTCGGGGAAACCCCGGAAGACATTGCTTGTAATGAAGAAAGTCACAGTGATCCCAACAAACCAATATAAACTAGAAGCATACACTTGATATGAACTTGTGGAGCATATTGTTAGCGCCAGTACGATATCAAACTTTTCTTGCATTTTGTTTGTTTAAAAATATGATAGAATGTGGGCCTCGTGCAAGAGTGAACAGAGAATCAATTTATCAACGGAACGAGTTTCCCAGGTTAAAGAAAATATTAAACAAATAAAAACAGACAGTCTTAACGAAAACACCCTACTCGACACCCACTGTTATTAGCATGATTAGGGTTAATAAACACGCGCATGCATTTACGGGGTTTTCCCGGGATTTCCCCTCCCAGCATGTCCCAGGTACACACTTTTCATTTAGTCACACATCTGGTGGTCTGTATTAACAGTGTAAGACTTTCATCTATATAAAATGCGCGGCATCTCACTGGTATGGCATTACTCCTAATCTCCCTCAAACATTTATTTCTACAGAGTAAAAGTATAGCTAAAATTGTTTTTGAGTGTCAGAGAACAATTTTATAACATGATTAAAAAAATGCTAATTTTGAATTTTAACTAATTACCTGTCTGTCAACTCTAAAGAGTATAGTGCATCGTTAAAAAAATGTCTATATGATATAATCTTATTAAAACAAGTTAGGAAGTGGTTTTTTATGGGATAGCAAGTGCTTTCACGAAACTGCAGATCACAGTGACTGCTGATAGTTCACAGTGCTTTCCAAGAAAATGGGAAAAATGAGGTATAAAACAGGAAGAAGAAAAGGCGGAAGTGTAGACTTGATCAACTCTTCGTCCTTACCTTTTCTGCTATGTTACCGATATTGCATGCTATGTTATGCTCAATATTTCTGTACATATTTTGTTATCATGATTATGGTCAGAATTTGTTTGTCGGACTGGCTGGCTCATGAAAGGAAAAGTGGGAGGGTAAAGACCACTGAAAGCTAAATGCATCCCTGGTTATAACTGATTTTGGTAAATGATAAAGCAATATTTATTGCAATTTCATGCAGGCTTTAGTTATGAAGTATGCCACTAAAGATAATATGACCTTAGAAGAATGCAGGTCATTACAATGAAGTTGAGTGCAATTATATATTATAGGCATAACTATACAGGCATAATGCTTGAATTGCTTATATATCTATGTGAAAGAAAGACAGGAAATATTCACTGTTATCTGCTGAAGAAAGCAAGAAACCATGCATATCTATATACTGAAGATAGCAATAAAACATTTACTGCTTTTTTTTGAGAAGATATCAAGAAACCACTCAGTGCTATTTACTGAAGATATAATTAAGAAAACATTCAAAGCTTTCCTGAGATGATAGGACAACATTCACTGCTGTCTACTGAAAATAACAAGAAAATATCCACTGCTTACTATTGAAGATATTAATAAAACATTCACTGCTTTCTTGAGAAGATAGCAAGACGACATTCACTACTGAAGATAGCAACAAAATACTCACTGTTATCTACTGAAGATACCAATAAAACATTCACTGCTATCTACTGAAGATAGCAAGAAAATAGTCACTGCTATCTACTGAAAATGACTAGAAAACATGCACTGCTATCTATTGAAGATAGCAAGAAAATATTCACTGCTATCTACTGAAGATAGCAAGAAAATAGTCACTACTATCTACCGAAGATAGCAAGAAAATATTCGCTGCTATCTACTGAACATACCAAGAAAATATTCACTGCTATCTACTGAAGATAGCAAGAAAATATTCACTGCTCTCTACTGAAGATAGCAAGAAAATATTCACTGCTATCTACTGAAGATAGCAAGAAAATATTCACTGCTATCTACTAAAGATAGCAAGAAATATTCACTGCTATCTACTGAAGTACTGAAGATACCAAGACAAAATACACTCCTATCTACTGAAGATAGCATGAAAACATTCACTGCTATCTACTGAAGATAGCAAGAAAATATTCACTGCTCTCTACTGAAGATAGTAAGAAAATATTCACTGCTATCTACTGAAGATAGCAAGAAAATATGCACTGCTATCTACTAAAGATAGCAAGAAATATTCACTGCTATCTACTGAAGTACTGAAGATACCAAGACAAAATTCACTCCTATCTACTGAAGATAGCATGAAAACATTCACTGCTATCTACTGAAGATAGCAAGACAAAATTCACTGCTATCTACTGAAGATAGCATGAAAACATTCACTGCTATCTACTGAAGATAGCAAGAAAATATTCACTGCTATCTACCGAAGATAGCAAGAAAATAGCCACTGCTATCTACTGAAGATAGCAAGAAAATAGTCACTGTTATCTACTGAAGATAGCAAGAAAATATTCAATGCTATCTACTGAAGATAACAAGAAAATATTCACTGTTATCTACTGAAGATAGCAAGAAAATATTCACATCTACTGAAGATTGCAAGAAAATATTCACTGCTATCTACTGAAGATAGCAAGAAAATATTCACTACTATCTACTGAAAATAGCAAGAAAATAGTCACTGCTATCTACTGAAGATAGCAAGAAAATATTCACTGCTATATGCTGAAGATAGCAAGAAAATATTCACTGCTATGTACTGAAAACAGCAAGAAAATATTCACTGCTATCTACTGAAGATAACAAGAAGTCATTCACTGTTATCTACTGAAGATAGCAAGAAAATATTCACTGCTATCTACTGAAGATAACAAGAAAACATTCACTTTCTTGAGAAGATACCAAGATACCACTTACTGCTATCTAATGAACTGATGAAGATAGTAAGAAAACTACTGCCTTCTTGAGATGATGTCTACATGTATAAATATGTCCAAGGACTTAAAGTAAATCTAGGGGAGGAGAGGAGGAGTAGGAAAAGCTAAGAGGATAAAAGAAAATGGAAATAGAAGAAGAAAAAATGGGCAGAAGAGAAAATAGAATAGAGAGGAGAAAAAAATCTTCTTTGAGGAAATCGACCACCCGGAGTAATGAGGCTAGCTACACATCTCATTGCATAGGAATGAGGATTGGAAATTAGGTACAGGTTGATGGTCCGAAGGGTCGCTAACACAAATGAGCCCAATCAGGCGGCTTCACCGCGTAGTTGGCAACACTGGCTAGCTCAATAAAGCTTTGTCGTGACTTTTCATACTCGTGTGTACCATGTTCAACTTCAGCTTTCCAGACAATATATTATCACGCCTTTGTAAAACATAATAGCTTATCATTATTTAATCAATTCCATTCATATTAAGATGAAAAGACTTCAATTAAGAGTGTAGAGTAAAGATTGTTGATGTATTCCACATGTTAACGGGTTATGGGTTCTCACGCGGTTGGTAAAAAGCTAAGAAATCTGTATAATATCGGTCTCTGTTCACTCTCTGTTAATGTCCTTACGGGTGATTTACCTTTTTGATACGCCTCTGGCGAAAAGTCATCTGTTCGTCCATCACACATTGTTCGTCCATCACACATGTTTCTGTTAGTTTATGATTTATTTATGATTTTATGATTAATTTTATATATTATATATTACTGGCGCGGCTGATTTGGTGGTGTTAGTCCGGGGTCATTACTAATCATACTAATATTGCCTGGGCAGTGGTAGTTACCAGTTCAAGTCTATGTAGTTCTTTTCCAAGTATGCTCCCAAGCATATTTCCAGAAATTCCCTTTGAAATTCTAAAATATTTCGTTATTTATTTTGTTGAAATATTAAGGATATCATTATTTATTTCCACATGATTTTTCCGGTGGGGGGATAGCAAAACAGTTTGGCCTATTATTGTCATAACTCAATAACTACAATATAGGGCCTACTCGTATACATATGGAATGTAAATATGGCCAGTAACTTCCCCTACTCATTTTGCATAAATAAACTGCATTATTTAAGGAATCGGATAACAACGTTTGCTCAGTATTTTTTGTGGGACCTGAGAGCACATCAGACCATATCGAATTGCATTCTGAATACGAGGACATCTGATATCAAATAATTTTGATTTTTTGAAACCTCAAGCAAAATGACCAAAACTGACAAAATATGACATGAAGGCTCCGACTCAGCTTAAAGGAGAATTTCGTGATTTCCACAGCCTCACACCCCCTACTTTACTCAAAAAGAGTTGAAATTTTTATACCAATGGAAACCTCTGGAACGAAATTGCAACTCGCAAACGCAAAATCGGAATCAACTGAAATTTTGGGTATAAGCTTTTTTCGTAGATATCTACTGAAAAAATATCAGGAAAAGAGGATACTATAGGATCACGAAATTCATTTCAAGATTTCTTCCAAATTTGACTCTGTTCCATTGAAAAATAAAATCTGAAAAATCGGTGCAGCGCACTCTTATCACATTGAAATGGAAGTCGGGTGTTTCAGGCTTTTTAAAATGTTTTATTTCAGACTTTTTGTTCTCGTGGTATAAATAGCAATAAGGTAGTAAATAGCAATGTCTGCCTAAAGCAGAATTTCAAATAATATTAAAACCTAGGCCTACTCATATACAGTTTGGAAAGATTCCATTTCGACTTTCTCTGAAAATATTATATAGGCCTAACAAGATAATTGCTATGTTCCAAAATTCAAAACCACTACATTTAGTAAACGTATTATTGATTTTTGTAGTACAACTCATTTATCAAACGGTTCAGTTAAACGAAATAACTATCAAATTAGTGTCAGGTGACTGCTGCAAATCATTTCCATGAGCAAAAAACAATAATATAAATTATAATGATGCTGCAGTGATTAAATAATGATAAATTGGTTCAACTGTAGTTGCCGAAATGCGTCGGTGTATGAAATTAACGCGAGTGCTGTGCTGTACACAGTGAACATAAGGAACCGTTCACGCCGGGTGGGAGTTTTAAGGGGGGACTGATGATCCGAATTTTTTTAGGGGTCTTGAGGGGGAATCAGATTTTTTTTATTTGAACCATGAGGGGATGTTAAGTTTTAAATGGAAAAAAGGGGGACCATATAAGGGGGAATCCGAAATTTTTTTTGTTTTCGTAAGGAGGGAACACGACATTTTTTGTCGATTTTATTTTTGGTCAAAACTCCCACTCGCCCTGGTAAATATTGAACGGTCCCTTAGTGCAGTGAAACCATTTTGATTTTGTTATTCTGTGCCAAAAATTAGTAAATAGTATTGGTAACAATGAGGTAAAATTAAAGAAACCCCACTTACTATCTTGACCAGGAATGGGGATGTGTCTCAATTAAGATATTAATTCCGATTCCAATAAAGTTTTAAGTTTCATGAGATAAGTATAAACATGGCAAATATGCCCAAAAAGTATGTTTATAAATATAGCAATTGGTGGTTTCTTGCTTTCTTCAGTGGATAACAGTTTTCTTGTTATCTTCGGTAAATATATAGCAGTGGATGTTTTTGCTATCTTCAGTAGACAGCAATCGGCGTTTCTTGCTATTATATATAGATATCAGCGACTATTTTCTTGCTATCTTCAGTAGATAACAGTAATGATTTCTTGTTATCTTACGTAATTATATAGCAGTGAATGTTTTCTTGCAATCTCTAGTAGATAATAGTAAATCTGTTCTTGCTATCTTCGGTATACAACATTGAATGCTTTCTCGCTAACCTCAGTAGATAACAGTGGATGTTTTCTTGCGATCTTCAGAATATTAAGTAGTGGCTATTTTGCTAACTTCAGATAGCAGTGAATGGTTTATTGCTATCTTCAGTAGATAGCAGTATTTTTTTCTTGCTATCTTCTGATAGCAGGATTTTGACTAATTTGTGTAAATATTTATTTCTTGCCTGTAGAACATTTATTTTTGTCAGTACAGTTGTATACATTATTATTTGTAAAGATATTTCTAATGTATTTAGGACCGGATACCTTTATATACCATATAAACTCTCCATTGGGGGAATTGAACTGACTGAAGTGATACATGTAGCAGTGAATGTTTTCTTGCTATATTCAGTAGACAATAGTGAATGTTTTGCTATCTTCAATAGATAGCAGTAAATACTTTTTTGCTATCTTCAGTAGATAGAAGTGAATATTTTCTTCCTGTCTTCAGTAGATAGCAGTGAATATTTTCTTGTTATCTTCAGTAGATAGCAGTGAATGTTTACTTAATATCGAGTACATAGCTGTGAATATTTTCTTACTATCTTTAGTAGATAGCAGTGAATATTTTCTAGATATCTTCAGTAGATAGCAGTAAATATTTTCTTGATATCTTCAGTAGATAGCAATGACTATTTTCTTGCTATTTTCAATAGACAGTAGTGAATATGTTCTTGCTATCTGCAGTAGATAGCAATATTTTCTTGCCATCTTCAATAGATAGCAGTGGATATTTACTTACTATCTTCAGTAAATAGCAGTGAATGCTTTCTTGCTATTTTCAGTAGATAGCAGTGAATAATTTCTTGATATCTTTGGTAGATAGTAATGAATATTTTGTTCCTATCTTCAGTAGACGAAAGTGAATGTTTTTTGCTAACAGTATATAGCAGTTATGCTTTCTTGATATCTTCAGTTGATAGCAATGACTATTTTCAGTAGATAGCAATGAATATTTTCTTGCTATCTTCAGTAGACAGTAGTGAATATTTTCTTGCCATCTTCAATAGATAGCAGTGGATATTTACTTACTATCTTCAGTAAATAGCAGTGAATGCTTTCTTGATATTTTCAGTAGATAGCAGTGAATATTTTCTTGATATTTTCAGTAGATAGCAATGAATATTTCTGCTATATTCAGTAGACAAAAGTGAATGTTTTTGCTATCTTCAATAGATTGCATTGAATATTTTCTTGCTATCTTCAGTAGATAGCAGTGAATATTTTCTTCCTATCTTCAGTAGATAGCAGTGAATATTTTCTTGCTATCTTCAGTAGATAGCAGTGAATGTTTACTTAATATCGACTACATAGCTGTGAATATTTTCTATCTTTAGTAGATAGCAGTGAATATTTTCTAGCTATCTTCAGTAGATAGCAGTAAATATCTTCTTGATATCTTCAGAAGATAGCAATGACTATTTTCTTGCTATCTTCAGTAGACAGTAGTGAATATTTCCTCTTCAGAAGATAGCAATGACTGTTTTCTTGCTACATTGAAGAGTACATAGTGAATATTTTCTTACTATCTTTAGTAGATAGCAGTGATTATTTTCTAGCTTCTTCAGTAGATAGCAGTAAATATTTTCTTGATATCTTCAGTAGATAGCAATGAATATTTTCTTGCTATCTTCAGTAGACAGTAGTGAATATTTTCTTGCTATCTGCAGTAGATAGCAATATTTTCGTGTCATCTTCAATAGATAGCAGTGGATATTTACTTACTATCTGCAGTAAATAGTAGTGAATGCATTATTACTATTTTCAGTTGATAGCAGTGAATAATTTCTTGCTATCTTTGGTAGATAGTAATGAATATTTTGTTCCTATCTTCACCCAGCAAACACAAAACGTTTTCGATATCATTCGCAAAAGGTTATAAAAGGTCAGAAAACGTTTAAATGTCGGGTTATGTAAAGGGTATATTAAGTGTATAAAACGTTCTCATAACCTTCAAAAACATTTTGTGATAATCTACTGCTGAGCAAACAAAAATGTTTTACAGAAATGTTTAAATGTCGGGTTATATAAAGGGTATAAAAAACGTTTTAATAACGTTCCAAAAACATTCTTGAAAACTTGATACAAAACATTCTAAACAGAATGTTATTTTGGGGTTGAAAAAATATTTTGCGAAAAATGTTTGCCCAAAATATTTGCAATAACGTTTTAAAAACGTTTTCATGACCTTTATATAACCCGACATTTAAATGTTATTAAAAGGTTTTGAAAAACATTTTAAGAACATTTCTGTGTTTGCTGGGTTCAAATATTTTAACATGTTATTTAAGTATTGACAAAATATTTGGCAAAAATGTTGGCAAAATAGTTTACAATAACATTTTTTGAAAACATTAAAAAAATATTGTTGTAGTGTGTTTTCATACAAAACGTTTTAAAACGTTATCATGACCTTCATATAACCCGACATTTTAATGTTATTAAAACGTTTAACCTAAACCAAAAGCCAAAATATAACTTTAATATTTAAAACGTTTTTAAAACGTTTTTGTGTTTGCTGGGCAAAAGTGAATGTATTTTGCTAACAGTATATAGCAGTTATGCTTTCTTGCTATCTTCAGTTGATAGCAGCGAATGCTTTCTTGCTAGATATTAGTGAATGTTTTATCTTCAGTAGAAAGCAGTGAATGTTTTCTTGCTATCATTCAGTAGATAGTGAATATTTTCTTTGCTATCTTCAGTAAAAAGCAGTATTTTCTTGCTTATTTAAGTAGATGGCAGTGAATGTTTTCTTGATATCTTCAGTAGATAGCAAATATTTTCTTGCCATCTTCAGAGATATCATTATTTTCTTGCTCATTTAAGTAGATAGTAGTAGATATATTCTAACCATCTTCAGTAGATAGCAGTGAGTGTTTTATTACTATATCAGTAGATAGCAGTGAATGATTTTTGCTATTTTCAGTATTCTTGTTATCTTCAGTAGATAGCAGTGAATGTTTTCTTGCTATTCTCAGTAGATAGCAGTGAATATTTTCTTCCTATCTTCAGTAGATAGCAGTGAATATTTTCTTCTTATCTTCAATAGATAGCAGTGCATGTTTTCTTGCTATCTTCAGTAGATAGCAATGAATATTTTCTTACTATCTTCAGTAGACAAAGGCGAATGTTTTTGCTAACGTTGCTAGCTAGCAGTTACCAGTATGGTTTCTTGCTATCTTCAGCTGATAGCAGCGAACGTTTTCTTGCTATTTTCAGTAGATACCAGTGAATATTCTCTTGCTATCTTCAGTAGATAGCAGTGAATATTTTCTTTCTATCTTCAGAAGACAAAAGTGCATGTTTTTGCTATCTTCAGTATAAGGAGTGAATGGTTTCTTTTTCTTGCTATCGTCCGTAGATATCCGTGAAGGTGAATATTGTCTTGCTATCTTCAGAAGATAGCAGTATTTTCTTTCCTATTTAAGTAGATAGTAGTAGATATATTCTAACCATCTTCAGTAGATAGCAGTGAATGTTTTTTTTGCTATTTTCAGTAGATACCAGTGTATATTCTCTTGTTATCATAGATAGCAGTGAACATGGTGAATATTTCTTTTCTATCTTCAGAAGACAAAAGTGCATGTTTTTGCTATCTTCAGTAGATAGCAGTGAATATTTTCTTACTATCTTTAGTAGTTGAATGATTTCTTGCTATCCTCAGTATTTGAGAGATATTAATTTTTGTCATTAGATGTATACATTATTAGATTTTAAAGATATTTCCAATGTATATAAGGCCGGGGGCCGGCCTTATAAATTTACTAATGAGGGGATTGAACTGAGAGAACTGATACATGTAGCAGTAAATGTTTCTTGGTATTCAGTGGGCCACAGTGAATGTTTCTTTGTTATCTTCAGTAGATAGCAGTGAATGTTTTCTTGATATCTTCAGTGGATAGCAGTGATTATTTTCTTTTTATCTTCAGTAGAAAGCAGTGAATATTTTCTTGCTATCGTCAATAGATAGCAGTGAACGTTTTCTTGCTATTCTCAGTAGATAGCAGTGAATATTTTCTTACTATCTTCAGTAGACAAAAGTGAATGTTTTTGCTAACTTCAGTATATAGCAGTTATGGTGTCTTGCTATCTTCAGTTGATAGCAGCGAATGTTTTTTTGTTACTATCTTAGAGGTGAATGGTTTTTTGTTATCTTCAGTAGATAGCAGCGAATATTTTCTTGCTATCTTCAGTAGATAGCAGTATTTCTTATTCTTAGTCAGTGGGAGTGGTTCTAGTTCGTATACACATTTTTGATTGGACAATCGCAAGATTTCGGGTGCCGTTTATCAGGCCGTAGACGACCCCACGTCATCATGCGTCTTGATAATGCCTTACACGCTTGTAGAGGTGCGCGTATGTATCGCGATGTATGCGTAGACTAGTGCGGAATACGCGACGCGCTAGCAGTACGCGCAACAGAATACGTGAAGTTGTAAACAAGTTTCGTTCATTTTATAATGAGGGAGTTTTTATGACGGCAACTTAGTTTTTGCTTTAAAAAATTGTTTACAGTTATTAAAATAATATTTAACTGACTAAGAATGAGAATAAACGATAGGAATTTTTATTTTGCCTATCCTCTACCTATGATAGACGACAGGCAGGTCCAATATTTTTATCGTAGTGGATACCGGCTGCGCCGGCATCCACTACTCAAAATATTGGACCTGCCTGTCGTCTATCACACGGTAGAGGATAGGCAAAATAAAATTCCTATCGTTTATTCTCTAACTAACTTAAGTACAAGTATGGGTCTATGTACACGGGACCGACGACTTGACGTCCCTTCCGAAGGACGGAGTACTTTCATGATTCATTTACCCAATTCTATTATGTATACCATTGGGAGAGCGCGAGCGGAAGTTTGAATTTAATCTGCAGATATTGCCAATTAATTTTCCATCGCTGAGACGGGGCATCATGCACCAAAGGCAAGTATAGGCCTATCCTTCCTATAATCTTTAGGTCAAAAGCTGCCATAAAACAGCAAGGTATGTTCGGCTCAAATTCGATATTACCTTCAAACATTTCTAAAGGACGGGTATAGACTCCTGCTCAAATGTGTAACTAAGACCGAATATAAGAGTATAATTAAGTTGACATATTTTCATTTATCATGTTTATAATAGCCTATATCATTAATTACACGCTGTGACAATCATTACACTAATTGCAATTTAATTGATGACTAAAAATAGGAAAGAAATGATGACAACTCGATAAAAACATGTGCTTTTTATTACAGTAATAATTGTTTTAATAATTAAACATAAATTAGTACATGAAATAATGATGTATGACATCGAATATAATGTTGTCATTCAAAAAAGCTGGTGTTTTTTTTGTAACATGTAAATGATAGGCCTAATTAAAAGATAAATTCGAAAGTTTGGCTTCACGTTATGCACGTATAATCAATTAAAAACTACGCACACGCAATGCAACTCTTAATAAGTTGGTGAAAGTAGGCCTACTTCATGTGCAATTCCAGTTGAAATTCATACACCCCTATATGGAAGACATTACCTTAATCTCCCACACAGAGAAGTGTACATTTCAAATGGAGTCACCCATTCTGGTAATCCAATAGAGGTTATCCACGTTACCAGATTAGTCGACTACAGATCCGTCGGATAACGCTTTTTCAATGGGAAATGAACTTTGCTGCTTGGATGATGTCACGGTGAGGTTAGCATTTATTCCGTATTGAAATGCGTCTTCCGACGGATCTGCACTCGACCGGCCTCTTAAGACGCTGCAACGCGCTGGTTCCCGTATTCCACATTCAAACCAATTCAATGCACGACCTCGGAGTTACTTGCCTGACTTAGGCGGACTATTTTGAAACAGTCATGGTTGCACAATGCAGGTACTTCTTTTGAAAATCCTAAACAAGGTACCGGTATGCAGTCGCTGATAGGATTCCGGGGATAGGATATGCATCTTATAGAATACGGATAACCTATTTTGAAATTCACATGCATTCCCTGTATCCCCGCACAGAGGGGTGTACATTTCAAATGGAATCACCCATTCTGGTAACCCTATTTGAAATTCACATTCCCTGAGTGGAAGATTAAGGTCATGTCTTCCACAAGGGATGAATGGATTTCAACTGGACGAGCCCGATGTCCCATGATGCCACATAAATGTACATGTGGCAAAATTTTGAGGAACGTAGCGATTAATCATGTTTACTAAAATCTGTTTTTTCATAAATTGGTGCAGCTGCCACGTGCTGTATGAATAGATAATACTAGGTCTATCTTAATCTATCGAATTAGGCCTATCTAATAATTTAAACTGATTTTTTGTACACAATAATTGCATATACCGTATTTTACACGTCCTTATCACTGAAGGAATCGGAAGAGCGTGGCTCAGTGGTTAGATTTCTCGCGTATGGTGCATGAGGTCCCGGTTTGAGTACCGGCGGTGCGGTGGAACACTTGCATGGATATTTATTGGTAAAAAGCCTGAATTCAACAGAATAAATTTAGACTTACGCTTTCCCCATGGTTCATTTAAAGTGCGGTAACGAATCATGAGAGAATTCCGTCCTTCAGTAGGTCGTCGGTCCCGTACAGAAGAGCCATACCCGTTTTGTATCTCGCAGTCAGTTCCGAGAAGAGTTGGGTGTTCCAACCCACTCCGGTGTTCAAATAGAGCCCAATGGAAATAAGCTTTACAGGAGGCTTTTCTTGGTTGTCCAGGAATGTCAAAGCCGAAAAAAAAAAAAAAAATAAAATAAAAGAAGAATCATTAGGAAGATCAAATAAAGACGGTGCAAGACAAAGACACCATAATAGAAAACAAGACTGTAATGTGCAGACAAGACATCACGAGATACTTTAAAGGCCATAAATTTAATGCCGGAATTCACAGTCATTGCTCTTCGTCACCACATGTTCTGAATCTCCCAACATTGGTGGGTGATGAGGAAACGGGAGAGAATAATGTGGAATGGGAATATTGAGGCAACACTAATATTATAATTCTTCTTAGTTTCAAGTGACTCAAATAACAAAATAAATTTTTATGGGGAAAAGACGAAAAAGAATTTCCCGGCCAATTGAATCACTATCACTATTAAGAAATACTGTACACATGGTACATGCATGTAAATCTTCGAGCTCCAAAAATATTAATTGAAATTTGGTATTTTACACTATTTAAGGCGAGAGGGATAGCCATATCTTTCCAGGTGTAGGTTGTAGCCATATTTAAATCGACACCCTGCACTTAAGGGATGGGGTATGAACGTTTGGACGGTATTTATTGTGGGACATTAGAGCACATCAGACATATCGAATTGCATTCTGAATACGAAGAATGTCCTTCTGATATCAAATAATTTTGATTTTTGAAATTCGCAATGTAATACACATTTTATGGCAAATCATTAAAAATTGATATTTTTGATATTTAACAGTACTTGAAGTAAACTTTATAAATCTGATGATTTATACTTAAAGTGTATGTAGGTGGGATGAAAAGCCGACGATCAATTGAAAATTCGAAAATTCGATACGTCTGAGGTGCTCTCATGTCCCACAAAAAATACTGTCGAAACGCCATAAACGCTCATTCTACATCCCTTAAGTATTTTTGAGTTAATCTGTTCATGATCAATTTGTTCTGCGACAGGTGTATCATAGAGAAACTTCGTCATAAACATTAATTTGAGCAATTGTGATTATTCTGGTATGAAGCTTTATTTCAGTTGGTTTGGGAATAACACATTCATTGCCAACATTTGCCAATAATCTAAACTGTAGATTGAGATTCATTGAAATTGGAGCAGAATTCTATGATTTTCACATATCGATGTTGCTGAGCATGATGCTAAATTGTCATATCTCAATAATTCATGCTACGAATTTTTCGGCAATTGTTTTCCAAGGCAATACATTTTTTGATAATTTTGTAACCTTTCTGACTTTGACTATAAATAAACCTGAGAAAAAATGGGACATAATGGCTTCGCTTTCACGTTGGATCCGGAATAATTTATATAACGCTATACGACATAATAATTATGCTCAATATTACTAAGGATATGCCTGCTAAAATACTGACATTTAGGAATTAACGAAATAATAGAAATACAAAATAACAGAAGTATTGTTTCTTATGTATACTGTAGCTTTCTTTTGAAAAATGTCAGTCGTGTGGATGTCAGTAACCACCTGGTTGTGAGACAAAGACGGATTCAATAGTAGCGCCCTCATTATCATTTAGACTGCTGTGGGGGAAATCCCTAAATAAAAATGTGCATGTGCAGGTGGGATGCGTTTGTGGGAAAACAAACAAAGTCACGCTTTATACGTCCCCACAAATGTTTTTTTTAGAGTCACAGTATAATGTATATTTGCATTATGATAAATTGATAGAATTCTTGTGAAATTTGGTGAACACCTTACAAAACTTTTTTAAATCTATAATTTTGCTTCTTCCAACTTTAATTTAACAAGTGATGTATAGAACTTGCAAAGCTAAAGGCCAAAATCAGTCGCAATGCATAATGGCATGGCTCTTGGTGGCGCTGGGGCGACTTTTGAGGGGGGGGGCAGATGATGGTGGATGCGATATCGGCATTTTTGACGTCGCCATTGGATTAACACATAAGGCCATATAAAATTAGGGTACATGTAGGGAATATGAGACGGTAGGGAATACGAGACACTTTTTTTTCCAGCCCGCTGTGGTCAAGTGAGATCACTCAGTGATTGAAATACCGCCATCTACTGTTCAGTTGCTACGTATACTATAGCTGTTGTCGTGAATTTGAGTCACACAATTCATTTTCGCTGAGAAAATCACCAATTTACTGACAAGGGTAGAAAAATGCCACCTAAAAAGTGGTCTGATGTAAAAATAGGGTTTTCAGAGAATGTACTGGTGCAAAAATAGTAACATGTCAGGAGCTAGATTAGATGCATTTTGTGAAGTCTTGGGGGTTGGTATTATCGTACATCGGTGTGTGTTTTGAATACACAGTGTATATTGTGCATATAGACCGTTTTTTGCACTATGGTGACCAATAATTTGTGTAGGGAATATGAGACAGTCAAAATGGCTGACTGGTTTATTTACTTTCGGGTATTGATTTGTGGTATATTTGCTTAGCTGACTTGTTTTATGTTATATTAAAAGTTATTTTAGTTGTAATGAATGACATATTACTGGACAATGCAATACTTCTGGTATTAAAAGTAACCACTAAACACTTTGTGTAGGGAATATGAGACAGTCAAAATGGCTGACTGGTTTATTTACTTATATAAACACTAAACACTTCCCAAACGTGTCAAATACACATAGAATCAAAGGAAATAGTTGACTTGCTAATATTTTTCCTTCAAAGTAGCTTTGCAATACAAAAAAGTTGTCCAGACAATAGTGTCTCATTTTCCCTACACTGTAGGGAATATGGGACGATTTATGATGACGTCATTTGTTGCATATATCTGCCTGACCAAATGTTGGTTGACCTTAATTTTTTGACATATTAAAGTTGAAAGTATATGGAAAACAAATAACAAACTTTGTCTCGTGTGAATTACTTAATTTTTTGGAAAAATAGCAAAATGTGCTTAACGTTCTCATATTCCCTACATGTACCCTAATATTTTGGTTCTCGTCCAGAGGATTTTCATGAATTGATGAGGGAGGGAGGTGTTTTTTTTTTTTTTTTTCAATGTAAAATCAGCAGTGCCAGTAGTTTTCGGTCTTTTCCAACAGTGCTTGAGGAAACGATGAGGCACTTTTTTTTTTTGCAAATGTGAGATTCTGAGGGATAAACCCCCTAGAGTACCACAAAAAGACTTGGAAGTGATCCTTGTTCTCTAATAAACTTATTTATATGTATGAAAAATTCATAAATCATTCCAAAGTCTAAAATAATTGAAAAATCTAAAAAAAAAAAAAATCTGACAAATCCCAGAAATTGAGGAGGAGGGACGAGAACCAAAACATTAATTTTATACGGCCTAATCATGAAATCTTCACGAACAATTCTAAATTTGTTATGTGGTGTAAAAGCAAAATTATCTTACTCTAAAACTGTCGGGGTACGAAGATGTAGGCCTACCACACTGCATGTATGTTAATTTTCCATTTGTAATTGCTAACCGTGTAAGTTGAATGGGGCTATCAGCCCTGTATCTTCGCCAGCCTCGTACGTCACGTATTGCGCTTCCTACGCCGCCTGGGGGGTTCTCAGAAGGTAGGCCCTCACTATTAACCACATTGACTTAACGATAGGTTAGACCTATCGAATGTGTTTCATCGGCCCTCAGACATGGGTTCGATTCAGGGCCTATAATAGGTACACTGTAAATTGGCCAGAACACATAGAACGCGTTCATTAATGTAACGGTTTTTTAACACATGACACGTGTTCAACTTATTTAGAGAACACTAGTGTTAATGTAGAGAACACAGGTGTTATTACCTCAGAACACTAGTGTAACATGTTCTAATCCTTTAAACTCTGGTGTTCAAAATTACTATTTATGAACACCTCGGACACATGAAAGAAATGTAACGGTTTTTTAACACATGACACGTGTTCAAACATTGATCATTCAGAATGCTGGTGTTCAACCTTTATTTATACATTTTAAAAATCTCATTACTCGACAATAAACAAATGCATGGTAGTATAAACAAGATAATGGCGGTGTTCCGAAGAATTCCGATGAAATCAGAGAGTTTTCACCTAAGGCAAGCCCAAGGCTCGAACCCTCGCCGATCGTATCTCCTGGACGACAGCGCAACGCATTAATTGCTCGGCCATCTGCACCCTCTTGTGTCTCTCCGATGCTTGTTCATCGCTGTCAACAGATATACGGGCTCCGAGTCGCTCCCAAAGTTGCCCCGAATATCATTATTCCCTAAATCCTTCGAATTTACTCTCACTATCATCCCATTTGTCTTGAAAAAGACAGTTTGGAATAGCGTTTCCCGGGAGCGTTTCCACGTTGCATCGCCATTGTTGTTGTTGTTACTTATATCCCTCCTTCAAAGGAGCACCGTGTATTTCTTGCTGACACGTCGCAGCTCTCCAACACCTCTGTCTGCTCATGCGTTCCATTTTTGAACACCAGTATTCAATATAATCATTCAGAACACTTGTGACACGTCTGATCAATACTGTGTGTTCTACATTATACTAAAAGAACACTAATGTGGAAGGCTTATCATATTTTCAAATACACTAGTGTTCTAAAGAGACAATTATGAACACCTCGGACGCGTCTGAGAAGCGTCATGTGTTCGGGAACATTTGCAGTGTAGGCCTACCGTTATATGGTGTAGGCATCAGTCTGCCAGGGTTTCCTGCAAATTGCATTTTTCGGCTACTTTTGAGCGATCAATTTATTGGTAGATCCGAACTTAATCCGAGATTTCATCCTTGCACCTTTTGCTTAACATAACATTATTAGTGGCAAATCATCTTTAGTATCCTACTAGAACAGTTTATTTTTTATTGAAATGCTATATAGCGTACTCCGTCTTCTCTTGCATAAAGAAGTTCTAAAGTTTTTTCCGGTTTGGCTGGTTACCGGCTAGTTTTGACATACGGTGTATAATTATATTGGGCTTTTCTTACAGCATTTCCACATCCATCAACATCTCCTGTACGAGGACACCACCCCGGCCTCCGCAACCCGCACACCTTGGCGACCATCAGACCCGCCATCAGGCACCGCCGCGCAATGAGGATGACGGCATCTCATGAAGAGCAATTGTCGCGAAGATCTGCTGGTGCAGCAGCAGCAGCTGGTGCTACTGCAGCAACCTCGGAAGTAGGAGCGCCGATGTCGAGAAGAGATCTGATGGAATACTACCAGCAGCGGCGACAGTATCAGCAGCATTTAGCAACAACATCGGGCAGTAAAAGGGGAAGAAATGGTAAGTTGCGATGCAGAAATTCATAGATTCATTAATATTTTGTGATTATTATATAATTAAGATTCCCACAAATAGCACTTCAAATGTGATTTGTAGCAGCGAATCCCACTGTCTGTTTGAGTAAAGTTGACATAGGCGTAGATCGGGGGGGGGGGTGAATCCCCAATATTTTGCCAGGGGATGGTCCATACAATCATCCCCCGCCATGTTGACGCATGTATGTGGGTTTCTGAGCAAATTAACCTCATATTTGGCCATTTTAGCCTAAAAAGTGCCATTTTTTTGTGTCAGCCGGGAACATCTTCAACTACTCCCTGTTAGGCCTACAACATGGTTATTTCAAATTGTCTGATGACGGACACCATAAAAACTCAAAATACCATGTACCTATGAATGATATGAAAACTAGTGGCACAGATCTCAGGTCTGGGTGTCTGGCTGGTGCGGACCATTGCATTGCAATTTGGCTCAGCCCTGCCCTGAACAGGTGTTTTTCATATTTTTTTCCGCAACAACCGTAGACCGTCACAGTTGGAATGTGTACGCCCTCTTTAGTGGCAATGAAGACATTTTATGCAAATTAAAAAGTTTTTGTTGGTTTCATAACATTTTCACACTTGGTGAGCAAATTACACATGCGGGACAATGGTCACGTATGCCTATCTGTTCAATTAGCTTAGATTCTTGAATTTTTAAGATATTTGAAAAAATAAAAACTTGTGTCCAAAGTCATCAAAGAAAAGTGTTAGCACAGCCTTAGACCTAACGTGATTTATACTTTTAAAATTCCCAAGTTCAATTTAAAACCCCATTTCTTTTCAATTTTGCCTCATTTTGGGCAGTTACTTGGGTCCACCGAAAGGGTTCGCGACCTTTTTACAAATCGAGTGGGACGGTCCATTCTCAACTTAGGGCATAGACCCTATCCAATTTAGCAAAACAATCTGTCCACCAATCTGTCCTGCCATTTCAATTGTTATACCGTTTCCGGTTATTGGATAGGTTCTATAGGTGCATGATGATGGTCCACCGGTTTTTGTTACACGAAATTACATGGCGCAAGTACGTTTTATGCATAACATTATTCTAAACAAGGACATTAACATTATGGATTTCGTTCTCATTTCAACTGGTTTACAATGTAAATTCAGTTTTGTTTAATACTACCATTCCTTCCCAAGAATATCAGCATTTGCTTGACATTTTCAGATACAGTAACTTTACAAGCTGAATGTTTTCTGTAACCTGATTGTTTTAAATAATATTTTCTTGTATAAAAGTTCTTTTGTTTCACAGTTTTTTCAGTTTGTATTCAACAAACAAAACAAAATAACAAATTGAAAATAAAATTGTGTAGTTTTATATTAGGCCTATAGGCCTATACCTTCTCAGACCCATTCTCAGACCCATTCGCACAATAAATAAATAAATAAATAAATAAATAAATAAATAAATAAATAAATAAATAAATAAATAAATAAATAAATAAATACACAAGGAATGTATTTAAATAAGCTGGGCCTATTTTAGAAAACCTTAGTTCCCATAAATAATAACGTAATGTTTCGACAGTAGGGTTTCAACACTAATTAGGCATACTGGCAAATATTTTGCTGGACATTCGTCCCCATTGCTCTAAATGGATTGATTCCAAAAAGTTTATGGTACCCGACGTTCTACGGCTTTTTATAAAAAAATATCGCGGAAAAAGACCAAAATTGAAAAGAAATGGGGTTTTAAATTGAACTTTAGAATTTGAAAAGTATAAATCACGTTAGGTCTAAGGCTGTGCTAACACTTTTCTTTGATGACTTTGACCACAATTTTTATATTTTTTCAAATATCTTAAAAATTCAAGAATCTAAGCTAATTGAACAGACAGTAGTACTTAAAAAGAATAGTGTTGCGTTGGAATCCTCTGCGTTGGAATAGTAGAAAACGTAGAATCATCGTCTTTTGGAAAGTTGCTAACATGTGAAAAAGTAGGCCACACTTTGCCTGTTTGTTTGCTTCAAGTGTCTTCGCCTGGTTCCAAATCGCTTAGAAACATTTCTTCTTTGATTTAACAATTTGAATGTTATGTTAACTTGACTTATCCCTGAAGGTGTCGTGCAAATCATTTACTAGTTTTGAAATTAATCTTCATACTCTGTTTAAGGCAGGTCGGAGGGGAGAATGACGTAGCGGTATATTTATACTCAACTAATTATTGAGAGAAATAAAGCTGACACACAAGAAGAATGCTATGGGTTCTATAAAGGAGATCCCAAGGCTTGATATAAGGGGGTGTCATTTCCGCCCCATGTGCATGATTTGATAATAGTTTTTTGTATAATCTTCATACTTGCTATGGAGAAAAATATACATGTTATATTGAAAAGATGTTTTTTATAGGGGAAAATACGTTTTTGGTGATTTTGTTCATTATGGACCAAAACGTATTATTTTTACACAGGGCTAGTATTTGTTTCCTCGAATTAAGTTCCTGAACGACGACCCTTTGAAAATCACCAGAATGTGACTGTCTTAAGATTTTTGTGCGTTTTTTTTTTTTTTACAAACAGTTTCTAGTATTTTGTGGTGTTGTACTCCGATTGAAAATACTAGCTTTAGAATTGTTTACATGTATAGTCCTAACCGTTGCCATGGAAACAACAATTTCACTAATTTATTATAATTTGATGGTAAATGAGCACAAATGCGTCCGAATAGGCCTAAACAGAAAACGATGAAATTACAAAGATAGTTTACTACTAGCATATCATATGTTACCATTCACATTATGTGTGTTTAGATGGGAGAATTGACGAAAAAGGGTAACGAAAGGAAAAATCGCGCTTCGGAGGGGGGGTGTATCAAGTAGGCCTAAAGTTACAGCTTTTACAACACACCGGAAACTTACATGATGATGAGAGCGGATTTTCAGGATAACGAATGTTTAGTTAAATGGGCTGAAAGCCAAATTAATTGTATGCTCAATAAATGTTGGTTAACCCGATTACGTCCTTTATAACACCCGGTTATGTAAATGACTTCCGAGGGAAGTCGAGTTCAAGTTGAAGATCCCAATTTTCTTTCACCTTGGCCAATTTCTGGCTTATTACCAAGATCGGATTTCACGTTTTACACATCGTGGTGCACTGTCATCTTCATCACGATCACCGTGATCACTAACTAGCCGTGGGTCAACACTCTTAAATCATGAAAATGGTCATTTTAAACTGACCCTAAGTGTGGTCATTTTTGACCCAAAAGGGGTAATTTTCTTTATCGTCCCATTTTAGCATCAAATGACCCTTAAACATAGTCATTTTTGACCCCAATAGGTTATCTAAACCAGATTACACCTTGTCCTGAACATGTTGAAAGTTGAGAAACTTTCCAGTTCTGACAGCTATGACATTGATAATGGACAAGGTTGAATAATCGCATTGATCATCCAAATCCAAATACCTACGTGCCCTCTTACACAATTATATTGACATCTCATGCATAAAATTAGAATGCGGTCATCACAACTCCCTTCCGATAGCAATATGTTGGCATGATGGTGATGGTGACCATGATGATGATGCTAGTATATCGATGTTGTTGATCATTCATGATGATGATGTCAGTGCTGCTGCTGATGTTATTGATGATGTCGACAAGGATGAATATTTGAATTTGACGTTGTTGATGTTGATGATGATGTCGATCATGATGATGTTGTTGTTGACGATGTTATTGATGGTGATGATGATGTTGTTCTTCTTCCTGCATGTTGTTGTTGTTGTTGATTTGATGCTGCATGTTGTTGATGTATGTTGATGATGATGATGTCGATTTAATGATGATGATGTTGTTGTTGACGATGATGTTATTGATGGTGATGATGATGTTGTTGATGTTCTTCTTCCAGTTTTTGCTGTTGTTGATAATTATGATGCTACATGTTGTTGTTGTTGTTGATGATGATGTCGATGCTTCTGGTGCTAATGAATAGCAAAAGCTGGCTAATTGTATATGGAACGAAAAGACAGAATTAACATATGATTAAAGTCACAAAAAAAGAAAGAAAGGCATGCAAGTCCCAACAAATCAAGTTAAAAATATTTTTTATTTATTAGCCAGGCCCAATAGTACTTTTCCATAGTGACCAAAATTATTGGGGTGGGGGGGAGGGCAGGACCACTGGTAGGTTGCGGTGATGGTTTCATGTGATGTGATTATGGCGAACTCTTTCCTTTCACCCTAGTTAGGTGAAAAAGTTCAATCTGGTGACCACTCTCTGGCTAGTAAGGTTTGACGATTGATTCGACTTCTATGGACCATTTAGAAAAAAAATAGCCACCATGTCGCTCGCGAAAATCCCGGCATTTTTCGCTAGAGGCCAAAATCCAAAATGGCCGCCGCCACCATTTTGAAAATTTAAGTTTTGAACCAGAGCACCTATAATCATACACAAAGACACTTTTTCGGATATGTCGAGTACAAGGATTCCGATTCTGACATTAGTTTGACATTACGGCATCATTTTCACCCAGAAATCCAAGATGGTGGCCGGCACCATCTTGAAAGATTTAGTTTTGAACAAGTGGACCTAAAATCGTGTACAAAGACACTTTTTTGGATAAGTCGACCACAAGGATTTCAAATTTGACATTACTTGGACATTACGAACTCATATTTACCCAGAAATCCAAGATGGTGGCTGCCGGCGTCATCTTGAAAAAAATAAGTTTTGAACCAGATTACCTAAAAACGTGTACAAAGACACTTTTTCCGGTAAGTCGACCCCAAGAAATCCGAATCTGACATTAATTTGACGTTATAACATAATTTTGCCCAGAAATCCAAGATGGCCCCTATTTGGTAGAGCGTAAATGTGATTTTTGAATGAGAGCAGAAGCATAAGTGTGTCATTTCCGCCTTATCTGGGGTTCATGTCCCTTATACACACTAAAAACTACGGGGTTATATTTTCCGTGGTCATTTTGAATTGACCACGTTTGGGGTTGTTTTGACCCCGTAAGGGGGTTGTACTGTTTTAATTTGACCACATTCACGAGGTCATTTTAACCACGACGAACGTGGTCAAAAACTTCGGGGTCATTTTGCCGATACTGTCGCGCATTGATATCAGTTTCAATGTTCAGCTTTGAAAATCTCAATTCATAAATGAGTTTAAACATGAGCTGTAATTAATGTTTTTTGATTATTAAATATAGCTAATTTTTTGACCGACGTTGCCCAATTTTACAACTTTAAAATGACTTGCATTTCGGAACTATTTGCACGTACGGTGTGCACCGGCTTCCCGCGTCACCAGCGCCATATTTGTTCTGATTGTGCAGCTCAGCGGATTGTCGTGTGTCTGCATGATGGAATATGAAAAGTTACTTGGGAAAGTGGGACTGCAAGGATGCAAGGATAGACCCTTGTCTATGAACGCAGATTCGGACAATTTCATGCTGTCGTGGCCGGATGTCTTGTCTGCAGTTGTTATAAGCTTACATCAATGATATCATGTAAGCTTATAATGTGTGAACTGTCATGAGGCGTGTCCGTGTACACAGATGCATTAGGCCTATGTTTAAATTTGCTGCTTATGTAATGCTAGTGTGCAGAGACACACTTATGTCCTGGTGGGACCAGCAATACCATCCATCGCATCATACTAAAAAAATCCAAACAACCTCTAAATGTGGTTATTGAGTAACCCTATTATAAGCAACCCTTTCAAATGGGTCATTTCATTTGACCCCGAAATGTTGTTATATTTTGACCCCAATGGGGTTACATTTTGACCATTATCTGTGGTCATTGAAATGACCACAGCCAATGGGGTCAATATTGAATAACCCAAATAAGGCAACCCTTTTTTAATTGACCCCGAAATATGGTAACATTTTGACCCCAATGGGGTTACTATTTGACCCAAATACGTAGTCATTGCAATGACCCTGATCAATGGGGTCAAAATGACCCCGTCCGTGGTATGGTGTTTAGTTGATAACTATGCTGGGGTCAAAAATGACCCCGTTTGGGTCATTTTTTGACCCCGTAGTTTTAAGTGTGTATGGGGTTTAAACTGCCTTATCTTGGGTTTACATCCCTTATCTAGGGATAAGGTGCCTTACCTGTGATTTAGACGGCCTTATCCTGGGTTTACGTTCCTTACCTGTGGCTAAGATGCCTTAACCTTAGCATGTCGCAGTCTAAACCCAGATAAGGCATCTAAATCCCAGATAATGCGCCGTAACCCCAGATAAGGGACGTAGACCGCCGATAAAGCAGTCCAAACCCCAAATAAGGCACTTTAACCCTAAATGAGGAACATAAACCTAAGATAAGGCACCTAAACCCAACATAAGGTGTCTTAACTCTAGATAAGGGTCGTTAACCCTAGATAAGGGTCGTAAACCTCAGATAAGACATCTAAACCCAAGATAAGGCGCCTTAACCCCAGATAAGAGACGTAAACTCAGATATGGCAGTCTAAACCCCGATAAGGCGCCGTAACCCCAGATAAGGGACGTACACCTCAGATAAACCAGTCCCAACCCCAAATAAGGCGCCTTAACCCTAAATAAGGAACATAAACCTAAGATAAGAGAAGTAAACATCAGACGGCGCCTTATCTGGGGTTTAGACTGCCATATCTGAGTTTACGTCTCTTATCTGGGGTTAAGGCGCTTTAACTTGGGTTTAGATGCCTTATCGGAGGTTTACGACCCTTATCTGGGGTTAACAACCCTTATCTTGAGTTAAGGCACCTTATGTGGGTTTAGATGCCTTTTCTGGGGTTTGTGTTCCTTATTTAGGGTTAAGGCGCCTTATTTGTGATTTAGATTGCTTTATCTGGAGTCTACGTCGCTTATCTGGGGTTACGGCGCATTATATGGGGTTTATATGCCTTACCTGGGTTTAGACTGCGATATGCTAAGGTTAAGGCATCTTAGCCACAGGTAAGGAACGTAAACCCAGGATAAGGCCACCTAAACCACAGATAAGGCGCGACTTATCCCTAGATAAGGGATGTAAACCCAAGATAAGGCAGTTTAAACCACATATAAGAGACATGAACCCCAGATAAGGTGGAAATGACACACTTATGCTTCTGCTCTCATTCAAAAATCACTTTTACGCGCTACCAAATGGGGGCCATCTTGGATTTCTGGGCAAAAATTATGTTGTAACGTCAAATTAATGTCAGATTCGGATTTCTTGGGGTTGACTTACCGGAAAAAGTGTCTTTAGGTAATCTGGTTCAAAACTTATTTTTTTCAAGATGGCGCCGGCGGCCACCATCTTGGATTTCTGGGTAAATATGAGTTCGTAATGTCAAAGTAATGTCAAATTTGAAATCCTTGTGGTCGACTTATCCAAAAAGTGTCTTTGTACACGATTTTAGGTCCTCTTGTTCAAAACTAAATTTTTCAAGATGGGGCAGGCCACCATATTGGATTTCTGGGTGAAAATGATGCCGTAATGTCAAAGTAATGTCAGAATCGGAATCCTTGTACTCGACATATCCGAAAAAGTGTCTTTGTACATGATTATAGGTGCTCTGGTTCAAAACTTAAATTTTCAAAATGGTGGCGGCGGCCATTTTGGATTTTGGCCTCTAGCGAAAAATGCCGGGATTTTCGCGAGGGACATGGTGGCTATTTTTTTCTAAATGGTCCATAGAAGTCGAATCAATCGTCAAACCTTACTAGCCAGAGAGTGGTCACCAGATTGAACTTTTTCACCTAACTACCCGTTCACGTGAAATACGTGCAACAAGTGAAATGGCGTGCACAGCATCGTATGATGAATGTGATCACGTAGGTCTCATGAGACAACACGCGCATCTTTTCAAATTATCTTTTTTTTTAACGAAAAACCTCTAACACTAAAACAAGAATTTGTCTTTAAAAAAGACAAGTTCACGGATCAGGTGTATAGTACATGTACTTTGAGCTACTGTGGTCTAACATTTAATATTCATATTTAACATACTCTGCACTTATTCGACAATAAATAAGTGATATGAGGCTTAATAATGATACCTGCGTCTTGACTCTTGAAAGCAATATTTTTTAAAAACCTCATTTTGAATTTTTAAGCCACCTCGGAGCCACCTATACAGGATCTCATTTTGCATTTAGGTTTTTATTGCGTTGCAAAGTAGCAAAACTTTCTTTATATATGGCCCAATTCGTGCCTGGAAAAGGCTATCCCCTCTTACAACCTATCGACAGGTCTGATTTCTATAATGAGGTGTCACCGGGTTTGCATGAGATAATATAATACCAAATCTAAACACCATGAAATTTACCACATCACGACCAATCTCACATTGGGCGTCCTATTCCTTTTTTTAAAAGAATTTTTATTAAGCCACCTACAAAAACAAATTTAGCTATAACTACGAAGAAAATTGTATTCATGATGCCTTATCACTAAAGTAAACAAATTACACAGCTATTTGCTCTTGCTAGCTTTTGTCAGGGTCAGGGATATTTATGAACACCAATATTATACAGGTTTATACACATGGGTTATTACAAGAGTCAATAAACATTCATTTAACTAGTATAGATAATGGGCTTAGTTTTGTTCAATGTAGTTATATTGAACTTTTTCTGAAGTAAATCGCCTGCTGCATAGTTTTCTAATACAGAAGATATGTTTACTTTGTGATTAGGCCTGGCCATGACCTGCTAGTTTTGATTAACCAATCAGTTATGTGTATTGTCAGCATGTGATAGCTATAAGCCAATTGCAAACATGTTTATAAAAAAGGCTAAAAAATTCCTACACTAAACAGACTCTTTGTCAGGTTTAAGGGCTAAATAGCAAGTTGTCATGTGGGGCAAGATTAGATAAAGGCATACAAACTAGGGTATGAGATATTAGGAATTATTTCCTAGCCTCTTAACCACAGGGTTGGTGGGCTATATAGCTATTCAAGACACAGGATATGTAAGGGATAAACTGTGCATATGAGATGTGGGGGCAAGTGGCATCATTTCACTGCCGTGAAAAAATCGCGCACCGCTTTGCCTCTTTTATATAAAACCCTTTTTTGGCTTTACATAGACCAAGCGAAAAATATAATCTTAAGACAATTTAAAAAACGAGAAACATATTTATTGTCATTTTATATATAGTTATTTATTTGTTTATTTGTTCATTTCTTCACCCCCATTTGAACAATTTTCCAGGGGGAGGGGGAAGTTCCAAAATTTCAGAAACATTTCCGGATTGTTGCCCTCCCCTCTCCCATGTACCCGGACCCGGGTACACAATCTCGGCGTCCCCACTGCATAAAAATTAAAACTAAGGACAATCAGTAATAATCACTCACAGTGCAACCACAAGAGCAATATTTATTTATGAACTTTACATTGGCATAGATATATCGCTAGAAACGTTGAGCGAAAATATAGTAAATAAAAATGATTATGATGCCCGAGTGATGATGATAATTTTGGAATGTATTTCCATTGTTCAAACTCCAAACCATAAATCACTGATGGTTAGACCAACCAAGGAAAAACCACTAATGACGTCAACAAAACTTTTGCCCAATCACCACGCCCTTTCTTCGTATTGACAAAACGTGTGTCATCGGTGACCCAACACCAGTGAATGAGGCTAAATGTGGCAAATGGCATTCCCGTCATTTTGATTTATGCGCACAAAATTAATGCGGAACAAGGTCAAACTCAGGGTGTCAATCATAATGCGCTTGGATGAACTTTACAACATATTTTTTATGTGACAGGTCCGATGCTTAATTTCTGAAAATGTAAGAAAAAAAATCCAGGCCTGTAAAGTGATTAGTGTTTTATTTCTTCCGTTGCTTTAAAAAATCGAGAACTAAAATAGCTAAACTCGGTGTGTATTGATGCAATGGCAAACATGATTTCCTATAATCATTCATAACTTCTTATATATATGATTGATGTTTGAGTATATGACATTGATTTTTTATATCAAAAATGCTTATTAGTTCATATAAAACACTTATAAACACTGCGATACAAATAATCACTCATGCAGTTCATACTTCATAGGCCTTTATTCCTTTCTCTCGCGCTTGTTCAGCGGCCTCATTTACTCGCGTTGGGTTAAGAGAGGTACACGCTTCATGTGATTGTGCAATGTCATTGTCAATAATGAACACTTGTGTTCAATGTCCTTCAAAAATGGTGCTCATTGTCATTCGTTCAATAAAATACAGAACTGCAAGAAAAGTAAGATTTAGATTGCTAATAATATTATTAATCATAGGCCTAACGTAATTAATAATAATAAATAATAATAATAATAGTAACAGTAATAATAATAACAACAACAACAACAATAATAATAACAACAACAACAACAATAATAATAACACTAATAATAATACTAACAATAAATAATAATAATGATAATAATATGATATAAATAAATAAATAAATAAATAAATATTATCATTATTGTTGCTGTTTTTGATGTCCGACAAAACAATTAAATAAATAAATAAATAGATAAATAAATAAATAAATAAATAAATAAATAAATATTATCATTATTGTTGCTGTTTTTGATGTCCGACAAAACATTTTGAAATTGAAAATGTGCTTTTTTATGACGTCATCGTTTGCAGTTGTCATTGTTTTGCATTGTCAGGTGGCGCGGGTACAATAGTTTATAGAGAAATTAACCCAATGAAGACTGACCGTCACGCGTCAAAAATCCATTTTTTTTTGATAAGGCAAAAAAAAAAAAAAGATTGTTTGCTTGTCCTCCACCGACCGACCCTAAATCTGGAAAATCTGGAAAAAAGGTTTTTTTAAAAAAAATTTTGTTTTACTGTACAAATGAATACCGACCCTAATTTTGGAAATTCCAGAAAAAGTTTTTTTTTTCTTTCTACATTTTTGACATCCTGAAATGTTTTTTTTTACAGTTTCTACACACTTTTGTACTGTTTTAAAAACATGAATGAAGTGCTATACAGTAGAGAAATAGGTGTATCCTTCGTGTAAGAGAATACCAAACAAATCCAAACTCTAATCCTAACCCTACCCTAACCCTAACTCCCTTACCCTAACGCCCGGGCCTAACGCCTAACCCTATTAATTCCTAACCCTAAACCTAACCCTAATCGTATTAGTATTTCGTGCTCTCTTACACTAAGGATAAACCGAGAAATATCCCAATTCACAACTATTTGGGCTATGTTTTGGCTATGACCTTAAAAAAATATTAAAAAAAAAAAACTTGTGGAGGAGGACAAGCAAAAATATATCTTTTTTCAGCACCAGTCATGCTGATATATTTATGTAATGGTAAAAGACACAATTATATTGTTTATTTGTTTGTTAATAACTCGACACAACTATTGTGGACTTCAGGTCGAGTTGTCGTATAGGCCTAATATTGACCAATAGCAATAAATTATTGCTATTATGACGTCACTGGAGCTGGTCGTTTGGGAGGAATCCAATGACCACAAAATCAATTTCGATGGTGCATATTAAATACCGGTACATAGCTTTTATATAGGGGAAATGTTTTTTTTTTACCAAGTTGCGTATTTTTCCTTTCACAAAAACTTCGGGAAACTTTGGGTTTTCTAAATGTTTATTTTTTATTTAATACCATGTCTCTGGTATAGGCCTAATACTGACGTCATACAGGGACAAGCTGGATAAACGGTCAGTTGTCGGTCATTCCTTATCGCTCGAACCATCATGCTCTTTATGTTTATCAGTGGTCAACATGGTCAATCGGAAATGGCCAGTGGCAGTTAAACAGGTGAAGAGCAATGGGAAAATCCCATACACTATTAGTAGGCCCTATTATAAATAGTTCATTATGTCATAACATGCGCATCGTACTTTTTTTTTTATTGTCATAACATGCGCATCGTACTTTTTATTCGACGTAGATAGGCCTAATTTAGATATGTTTCGATGCAACATGTCAATATTTGCGGTCGATATAATTGAAGACCGAAATAACAAGTTTGCGTATGACGTCCTGTCAACCAGACCAAAAATCATATACTGCGCAGGTCAGCAACCAATCATATCACGCCTTTGCCATGATGTCAGACGCAAACTAGTCTTTTTAATTCGGTTATTTCGGTCTTCAATTATAATATTTGATTTTTCGTCAACAAACATTCGTTAGAACAAAATGAATAAAATTGATTGAATAAACGAATACTTGATCTTGTTGAACGAATATTCTACCGTAAAAATTCGACAATAAGCATATGTGCCTATTTAACGAGTTGCTCGGACAAAAACGAATTTTTAAAAAGTCTAAAATATCTTAACACTTTGATTGACCAATATCTGTGGATTGACAATGCATATTAATGTTTGATAATGCCCATTACATCATATTGGGAATTTCCGAGGCTCAAGGACAACTATTAACAGCAGCTCTCATCTTCTATATCTTTGCAGTTATCATTATTTGTAAAGGCTAAATGAAATCAGAAGAAAAACAAAAAGGCAAATAAAACCATAAAACTTAACATGCTGGTCTGGTCATTCATTGGTCAAGCAGTGGACTTCACAGACATTGTCGCCAGACCAGTGGTGTAAAATCCCAACTTCTAAATATAGGCAACAATCAACATCATTTATTGGGATAAATAATTTATTGGGATCTCTAAGTGAGTCTCTAACTTCAAAGAGTTTAATTTCAACTTTAAACATTTCAACGGCGTTCTTGGAGAAACTTTCGAGCAAAAAGGGAATATATTTTTGATTGATTGTAAAATTTGTGCATTCGGCAACTATACCCTCTGCCCCCCTTGTCCGTGATGATAGAAATTGTGTTTTTATTTATGATTATTTTATTTAATGCTAACTTCAAATCTCGTAAACATTTGTGCCTACATTTACCGTCTATACGATATGTTGTTTTTATTTCACTAATAAATAATATTTACATAGCATAACATAAACGCATAACAAAATACCATCAAAGAATGACAAAACATGTATTTGAAAAGAGTAAAGACAGGTTGTCTTTTAGCTTCTAAAATACTATCAAATAACTTCTGAAGTTCTGATAAAAATGAGTACCTTCTTGGAATTTTGCAAGAAATTCATAATTTAATATCATGATTAATAATTACCAATGAAAGATATGTTATGAATTGATGCCATGCCAACAAGTCACACAACACCAAAAATTCGACCATGACGGAAACTTAAAGTTCCCGTCGAAATGTCATTATCCATCGAGAGAAATAAAAATCATAATAATCTTGAAAATCACTTGACCTATTCTTGGAAATCTATCTGGACATGCTGGAAATATCATTAATTTTGACCTCTACCCCATATCTTTCAGATGCACAACTTGTCGCGAGACCTTTTTTGTCAGCAGGAAATGACAAAATGATTAGTAAAACCCCCGGGGGTCACTCCCATTGTGGCCTGTACACCATCCGCGATAATGAAAACGCGTAAAAAGGGTGGTTTTCGTGGGTATAGGCACGATACGCGCGTAACGTGTTTAGCAAGGGTGTCAAAAACATGAAATATTGGAAAAAAGGGTAGCAAAATTGCAATTGCTAATACGCGGAAATGAAATTTAGGGTATGAAATTTGATGCAAGGAAGAAAATCCGTGTTTAGGGTGTCGTTTTAGCCAAGGGTTAAATCCTTGTTTAGTGTGCTTTTCAAAAGTTGATTATCGCGGATTGTGTACAGGCCACAATGGGAGTGACCCCCCGGGGTAAAACCTAGACTTTGAATTCAGAGTCTATGGTAATACATATTTATTTTGATGATAATTTTCCACAGGCCTTCTATTTTCTATTGAGCATTTGCTTAATGTGGAGATATAAAACTTTCTCAAGTTCAATCCGAAATCCCAAAGACGTTTTACGCGTAGGGGAGAATTAAAAAACAAAAACAAACAAACAAACAAACAAAAAAAAAAAAAAAAAAGCCAAAACAAACGAAGGGCAGGGTGTGGTATAAAAGTAAAGACTTTTGAAAAATGAATCAATAAAGATAGACCAAAACAATTATCTAAATAGGCTTAAAGCCATAAATGTGTGTGATTTGCTCCACAGTGACGCCCTCCATTTTTGTCGAATTTCTATACTTTTTGCATGATTAATTATGATGCCCAATGCATATCAATATATA
Organism: Amphiura filiformis; assembly: GCF_039555335.1. Classification (NCBI taxonomy): domain Eukaryota; kingdom Metazoa; phylum Echinodermata; class Ophiuroidea; order Amphilepidida; family Amphiuridae; genus Amphiura; species Amphiura filiformis. The sequence goes on from NC_092640.1 coordinate 25,221,206, forward strand.
CCATGCATATGAAAGACTAAGCCTCAATGAAGTGCTTAGGATTTTTAAGAAGTAATTAATTAGCATACATCCCAATTCACAAACTGGTTTTCTTAATTTACCTCATAATTTCGGGTTAAAATTATCCGAAAACCTCCTTGACAAGTGTTACTACAAAATAATGTGACCGAAATCATCAGAATAGTAATAAAACTAGTGGCAAATGGTGGTCATAGACCACAAACCTAGCTGGGGCATGTTGGTGTTGTGGAGGTATCTGACCCCTACAAAATGTTCCAAAAATGCTCCCCTGGTCATGGGGTTTGTTTTCACCAAGTTTGAGTCCCGTACTCCTAACAGATGTCCACAAAATTCAATTCTAAGATTTGACCCCAGATGACCTTTGACCTGACCTATGCATGATGTTCCATAATGTTCCCCTGGTCTTGAGGTTTGTTGTCACCATGTTTAAGCCCCGTACCTCTTACAGATATCCAGAAAATGAAATTCTACGATTTGACCCCAGATGACCTTTGACATGACCCTTGCACAGTGTTCCAAAATGTTCCCCAGGTCAGTAAGTTTGTTGTTGTGGAGTTTGAGCCCCATACCCCTAACAGATGTCCAGAAAATGCATTTAGAAAATTTGACCTCTACATGACCTTTGACCTGACCCTGCAAAATGTTCCCCTGGTCATGAGATTTGTTGTCACTGAGTTTGAGCCCCATACCCCTTGCAGATATCCAGAAAATGAAGTTATAAAGATTTTACCCCAGATAACCTTTGACCTGACCCCTGCAAAGTGTTCCAACATGTTCCCCTGATCATTAAGTTTGTTGTCACCAAGTTTGAGCCCCGTACCCCTTACAGATGTCCAGGAAATGCGTTTCTAAAATTTGACCTCTGCATGACCTTTGACCTGACCCCGGCAAAATGTTCCCTTGGTCATGAGATTTATTGTATTGAGTTTGAGCCCCATACCCTTACAGATGTCCAGATAATGCAATTGTAAGATTTTACCCCCTTAATGACCTTTGACCCCAATTCTGTGTGCAAGGTATGGGCACTGGGTAAAGCCGATGCACATGTGTAAGTGACGACATTGTGCTATGTAATATGTGGCAGAAGAAGCATTTTGAAGATATTTGGTTATATACCGAAAATGCCCTTTAATGACATTTGATCCCAATTCTGTTTGCACCCTATGGGCACTGGATATAGCCGATACATGTGTGCAAGTTACGTAATTGTAGGGTGTAATATGTAGGAGGAGAAGCATTTGGAAGTTTTGTTGACAGAAGAAGAAAGAAAGAAGAATCGGAGAGCATTACAGTACCTAGCTGGGGGGTGTAAACCCCCCAGCTAGGTAAAAAAAGATAATAAAGTTACTCTAACATGGATGATGTACATATATTATTTATTATTAAACAGAGATACATCTGATTTTAGACAAGGAAGTTATTTTTCAGAGAAAATTGTGAAAACAAATCATGATTGATGACACGTGGTGTCAAATTTTATAAAAATTTATAAAAATTTATATAAGACGGTGTGTGAAAGTATGCGCTAAGTCCCCGGTGGCCATCACAGTGCCTGGGACTGCCAAGGAACGCGATATTTCTTTCCACAGCGTGCAATGTGTAGTGTTGTATTTCATCATGACTTGATCACAGACCTGATTCCACGAAAATGAAATCCAAGAAACTCGGGGATATCCCTTCTTGAGCCCGTCGAGTCTGGTCGAGGCGTAGGGTCAAGCTTTAAAATAGCTATGATGTAAACATGGTACAAGGCATAGATACTAAAAAATAAATTATTTATTTTAGTATCTATGTACAAGGGCACGCCAGGGTGTTGTATAGGTGTATAGTCACCATTTCTATTCACTTTGTTGGTAAACACAATTGCAGGCCTAAACATTTTATTTAGGAAACTGGAAAGCATTTTGAGGTTTGCGGTGATAACTGATTTCTGCGGCTGAAATGTTGGAAGCAAGGTCGCAGGCATATCCCGGTACATTGCAATGAAAAATAGGAAAACTCTGAATAAAATTTCCTTTAAAAGGGAAAGCCAGCCTCAATGTAGAAGAGGTCTTGTAATTAGTTTTGGTCAATGTGAAAGGCATTTTTAGGATCACGCTTACATCTACATGACAGTCCACCAAACCATCAACGATGAGAACATGCACACTGAAACAGCAGAAAACATTAATTCCTAATCTCATGTCAACTCTTTTAATTCATTACATGTACTCCAAATTGTTCTGGTCTGTTTGTTTTGTTGTTGTTGTTGTTGTTGTTGTTGTCGTTGGGTTTTTTGTCTTTTCAGCTTTTTACCCACGATATCTCAATTTCCAATTTTGTAATACCAGAACTTACGAACTCAATATCTTCGCTTAGGAATGTCCGATTTCACTGCTTTCGATATATACACTGCCGGTTTGAGTTAACTTACATGTACATTTTATTTTAAAATAACTTAATTAATTCGCAATGTATAGTTTAAGCCTACTATATTATAATAGATAGTGGCCAGCACATTTATAAAGGACTGGTTACTCACTACAATCTTCACTCTTAAACTGTGTTTTTCTGAATGTGCTGATCATGTTGATTGCTAGTCGGAAACTCCTGCGAAGCTATGGACATGGCATCTTACATACTCCATTCTATAACAGTCTGCCTAGTGCCTTGTGTGTTTTCTCTTCAATCATTTTGTTGAATGTAATTTTATGAATCAAATAGTTATGTGTCATTTTATTTATAATAAAGAAGTTATTAAATTAATAAAGTAAGACAATTTATTTATCTATAAGTGCATGTCAAATGGGGTACATTGTTCAATACTATATGCATAAATTATGCCCATATTATAGCTAGGCCCTAAAAACTTTATTTTGCATCGGATTTTTCCTGTTGAAAAGACAAAACTGATGTTTATGATAGCAACCATTTCATCAATAACATTTTGAGTCATTTTATCCATAAAACGACACAGGATATGATAGATAACTACTTTCACATCAATATGGTCCATATGATCACAGATTGTTGAGAATCTGTGATATGATCCGGGGATATGATGAAGATTTTGATTCTATAGATCTGTTATCAACATGATATCACGCTGTTCAGTGGTCAAGGAGTAAGGACCCCCGGTCAAGGACACTGATATGACATCATAGGTGATGTCAGATTTTCTTCTGCTGACCATATGATGCTATATATATTAACTATTATTGTTACATTTAGGCCTTTAAACTTTTAAAGTCATAATTAATTAGTTCAAACATAACTTTGGTAATACTCACTCGTTTTCGTTCGTTGAAACGGCAAAACATACTTACTTTTCCTAACAAATCGAATTAAAATATTTTAAAAAAATTTAACCACAAAAAGTAAAAAAAAAAAATCATTCCAATACCACTAAAATATAATCTCTTGAGTAAACTGACCCCAAACCTGAAACAGGTACCAGCCCCGAATGGGCTGGCGAAAAAAGGGAAAAGTGCGTAAAATCAGGGCAAGAATGCTCAAAACGGGCTAAAAAGAAATAAAAACGCGGAAATTTGGGCAACACAAAAAAGGGAATTCCTTTTAAACTGGAGCGGTTACCGCACAAAAGCTGAACCACAGGGCTTCGGCAGTATATTGTGGTATAGCATCTGTCACCCGTGGGTTCATATCTTCTTGGGATATGTGAAAATGACACAAAATAGGAATATTGACCCAAGTCTTAAAGCAGTGTCACCCCCGCGTGGGGAAGTTATTATTATTATTGACATTACTTTTCCGAGGCTCAGTATTAAAATTGGTCAACTCGCATCTTCTGATTTAAATCTTCAGCAGTTATCGATATCATCATTTGCCAGCTTTGAATAAAGGCAAATAGTCCTTGTGCTATCAGTGGTCATTGGTCAAACAGTGGCCTTCAAAATGTTTTCCACGGCCGGCAAATAAGGAATTCCCACTGACTTCTAAATATATATTTTTTCATTACGTAATGTCGAAGGTGTTCTTTTGAGAAATCATTGAGCAATTATTTTTGAGATTGAGTTTTTACCAGTCCCGGGTTAATACCAGTACACGTAAATAGTGCAAATATGCAAATTGCATAAATGTTGGGTCCAACATACAAATGCATTATAATAGACAGCGTACAATTGGCCAATACAATAGCTTCCAAATTATAAAATCAAAGAGATTTATTTAGGCCTAACCATAAAGTTCAGGTGCAAGAATTGAGTGACTCACTTGAACCAGACTCTGCTTGAACGTAATGTATCATGTTTATTTATTCATATTTGCGTTCAATCAGATACAAATACTACTGTCACTCTCTATCGGATTAGACCTCTACTTAACCCCTAAATTATCAGATAATCAAATATTATCTGAGATAATCTAGGTAATAATATGATAACATTTTAGGAGGGAAATCCCCGATGCTTTTCGCTTCTTCCAGGCGGAAGGTCATGTTTTGTGAACGGGAGGGTCTGCAATAGATAGAAGATGAGTTCCATGGAATTGAATCTTATTTTGGACATGTAATCAGATTTGTGTTGATATTGCTATCAATGGCCGGTCCAAAGTGCAATATTAGAGCATCGAGATAAAATAGTCATCCAGGTGGGTAGTGTGCGGTATATGGTATTATTAATTTATTAGTAGGGCTTAATTGTTTTCAATAGAAATTTATGAATTAAAGGATCGATAATCAAATAAATGAAGTCAATGAAATAAATAAAAAAATAAATGCAATAAATAAAAAATAAATAAATAATTATGATTTTAATGCATCTTTAATTAATCGGTGATATTCGCTAAATCAGAAAATCCAAAATATCATCAAAAATCAGATTTTTGCATTTTTGTAAAGAGAAATATGTGTGCCAAACACATAGGCGTAGATCCTGGGGATGGGGATTTATCCCCCCAATATTTTGCCAGGGGGATGGTCCATACAATCATCCCCCAATGTTGACGCCTGATAATGGGTTTCTGACCAAATTAACCTCATATTTGCACATTTTAGCCCCAAAAGTGCAAATTTTCGCGCGCTTCGCGCGCATTTAATCTACGTTTACACCATATTTCATCAGTTTAGCTTCAAAATAGCAAAAAATTTCGCGCGCATTTATATCATAAACTAATTTTGTCGCCAAAGGGTGTTGGATTGACTATACTTCAAGATTTTTTTCCAACTTCATCCCCCCCCAATGTCAAAAAGAAATCTACGCCACTGCATGGCCAAACATGAGTGCCAAAAAACGGCATATTTTGGTCAATCATGATCATGAGATTGTGGGAGTCGGTACATGTACACTGCAATGCAACGGAGCTGAGCCTCATGATTAAAAATGTACTTAAAGTGTATGTCGCTGGGATGAAAAGCCGACGATCAATTGAAAATTTGGACCTTTCGTATGGATTTCTTCCCCAAAAACATAAAAAAGGGGGTCTTTTGGGGAATAAAATATCTTCAATATGAAAGGTCGAAATTTTCAATTGATCGTCGGCTTTTCATCCCAGCTACATACACTATCATTAGATTTATTAAGTTTATTCGAGGACTGCAGTTATATATCAAACGTTTCAAAAAAGTATCAAATTTAATAATTTGTCATTAAAAATTTGTATTATATCTCGAATCTCTGAACTATTCCATGTGTTTCACACAAGCTAGCAAAATATATTGCATTATTTCCTTCAAATAGCTCACACTTGATCTTGTATGCCTTTATTTACATATCCAAGAATATCAAAGCGTGTTTTAGAAACGCCAAACAATCTATCAGCCGGGCTATCAGCATCTTGTCTTTCTTTTATTGGGCCTTTAACCCACTGACGGGGAATCCCCAGGTAAATGAGCGACCAGATAGACACATCGCCTCTAGTTTAAAATCAGGTGAATCGTGTGGGTGTCGTGACCGATTTTATAGCTGGATATATGAACATGATGAATGTCTCGAAACGTTTTCTTTTATGTAAATAAATATCAGACACACTATATTCCCTGCACGTTTTATCTTCCGTTTTATTTGTTCATTAGTCTTTTTGATCATATGTTTTTTGTTTGGATGCGTACCATTTTCAGTGCGGGTGATATAGATAGGGGGGCTACAATGTTGTGTAATTTTGACCCCAGCAAAATTGTACTGTTGGTCGAATTCGAAAGCTGTAAAATAAAACTGGCTTATTAAAATCATGTAAATCGTGCAATTATCATAATTGCTTTGAAGAGACAACATGTCCAATTTTGATCTTTTTTTAAGGGGACAGCTAACGTATCGTCGTACTAACGAACAAATCTCACATTCTGAAGCGTGGCCAAGATAAGGCCGTATAAAATTAATATTTTGGTTCTCGTCCAGAGGATTTTCATGAATTGATGAGGGAGGGAAGTGTTTTTTTTTTTTTTCAGTGTAAAATCAGCATTGTCTGTAGTTTTCGGTCTTTTCCAACAGTGCTCGAGGAAACGATGAGGCACTTTTTTTTCCAAATGTGAGATTCTGAGGGATAAACCCCCTAGAGTACCAGAAAAAGACTTGGAAGTGGTCCTTGTTCTCTAATAAACTTATTTATATGTATGAAAAATTCATAAATCATTCCAAAGTCTAAAATAATTGAAAAATCTAAAAAAAAAAAAAAAATCCCAGAAATTGAGGAGGGAGGGGACGAGAACCAAAACATTAATTTTATACGGCCTAATAAGTGACTTTTCTTTCATTTAACTCATTTTTCGGCTTAAAGGGGCATATCGTGATCCACAGCCTCATCCACCCCAACACTACCCCCCCCTCAAAAAAAAGTTGAGATTTGTATACCACTGTCCTCTGGCTAAAAAAATTCTTGCATATTAATTTGTTTATTAAAAATATCGTCAAATTTGTATTTCGTTCTACAACACAGTGGCCTATATATGGAGCAGTCTGTGTATTAAATACAGATAAATCATTCATAACTCGCAAACGCAAAATCGGAATCAACTGAAATTTTGTGAATAAGCTTTATTCCATGGCCTACCTCCTGAAAATGTCCGAAAGAGAATGTTAGAATCACGAAACATTCCTTTAAAAATAACCAGAAAATCTCTCTGACAACTTTTTAGTAACTTAATATTAAGCCGATTTCATAATTTTGGCAAAGTTGACCGAAATTGGTTATTTATTTAATATGGCAGACCCCGTATCAGCCACAAAGGTATATGGCATGGTGTATACCATGTATACCAGTGGCGTACCGTGACCGCCCAACCCCGGGGGGCTGAAGAAAATTAAATTTTGCCGCCCCTTCCTCAAAAAAAAAAAAAAAAAAAAAAAAAAAAAACGGTTTCAGGCGCTAGCGCCCTAAAAGCAGCACATTTTGATGTATAGTACCATTTTTTCAAAATTTTTTATGCTTTTTTATTTACTAATTCTTTTTGCCGCCCCTTCGTTTTTGCCGCCCCTTCTTCTTCCGCCGCCCCTTCATTTTGGCCGCCCCCTGGCTTTTACCCCCAAAGCCCCCCCCCCCAAAAATACGCGCATGTATACGGCATGCTTATATTGTCACATGAAATATTTCATAATTTCATATTTTTTTTTTAAAGTGTGTATCTTTCAAGTTCATTATTGACGTCAATTTATTGTTGTCCAATCAGGGTCGCGGTTAAAAATAAGAAGTACAGTGAAAGTATTCATTCAAGCGCGAAAACCAAAACAATCGTTTTCAACGGGATATTTCAGATGTAAAGTTATTCGGAGTATTAGACCGTGAATTTACGTCAAGAAAATGTTATATTTAGTAGTTCCCAGGGACCTATGTTTCTATTTTTAAAATACAATTGGTTATAGTATTCAGATATTTATTTGTAATATTTTGGATAAATTCCTCATCATTATGATCATTCAAGTGTTACTCTTCAGTGACATGATTAGATGAGTTAATTTACGTATGAGCTAGACAAAAATGGAACACAAATTTTCTTTACTTAATAGTGACTCTAAAATACCCTCTTGAACAACATATTCAAAAAGGGCAAAAAAGAGCAGGGGAAAAATGTTTGTTTGCACATTTTCAAAATAGCCGCTAACTTCGCAGGCCTCAAATTTCATAATTTTGATTTGGTTATTAGAACTTAGCTGATCAGAATAAATATTGTAATTTCTATGATTACAAATCATTTATGACGTTACGTATGTGTGTGTAAAAAAAGTTTGTATTGCCATAAAGCTCCAAAGTTGGGGTCGGCCGGTATTTTTTTTAAATATAATTATATAAAATTGACACATTTAAAAACGCAATTTCAACACAAAATATGATGGTGAACGATCGATCCATAAGGTTTAATTGTCAGGTTCGTTTTGTACAGAGTTGTGGAATACAAATTACAAACAGGCAAAACATTTTTCGAATCATACCAAATAGGCCCCTATATGAATTCAAATTAAAAAAACAAAATACAAAAAACGCAACCCTATTTTTCAGGTTTTAGAGTCAGTCGGTATTAAGGTAATTCATTTAAATCATTATTTTTTTTCTCTTTTTTTCATTCTTTTTCACTATTCTTCACTTCCTTATTGGATATGCATATTGAGCGGGTCAATTAATTTTGGTATAGGGCTATAGAATTAACCTTATATGGAAACAAAGGAAGTACAAACGGTCACGTGTACATAATAAGCATAACAATGTAGGCCTTAAAAGTCAAGACAAATTAGTCATTGTTACCAGCAGACCATGAAGTGACCATCAGCCTTTGATTTGCATGAATGGAATCGCCCCTGAATAAGGGATCATGCCACCCTTTCTGGTTAAATATGTTTTTGTAGTTATTGCTTAATTAACCACGAGGGGTGTGCCCCCAACCTACACACGCACCAACCCCACCCCCTTTATTCTCATCGCTCACACCTCTTTTTCCATCTTTTGTTTTGTTCTCTTGGCCCTCTCTCTAGCTCCCCTTTTTTTGCATGGATCGCCGGGGGGGTCACACCTATGCATTACGCATAATTTCCGAGGACCTGAAAAAGTTCCATGTTGTGTTAGTTTGAAGGCTCTACAAAATCGGTAATCCGAAAAAGTCCTCACACCTAACTCTAGAGGAATATAATTAGGCTCATTGAAGTCCCGTGCCCCTTCGCTCAGTCCGAAATGGACCCCGTTTACGATATTTTCAGCGGAGTTTTGAGGACCCGTGTCTAGTCTGGGGGACAATTCCCCCAGACTGCTAGATTGTCAGAAAGCTTTATCATCCTCCCAGTTTCTCAAAAGGGTACATGTTACATGTATATACAACCCAACGTCAAATAAAACTGTGCTATCATGATGATGGTATGAACACGTTAAGACCAATATGGTATAGACATGCGGAAGGAAGGAACACAATATTAGGAAGTTATTGACAAACAGGCCGGATGGAAGAAAGCTTTCGATAAGGTGTACAATCACTTTCCATCTTAGTGTTTCTCTCAACTAGGAAGAGAGGTGCATGGTAATAACTGGTTTCACCTGTATGTCAATCAAACCTGTGGTTTGTTATGGGTCATTCAAGTTCACCATGTGAGTTGGTCTTCCGATCATGATACATGTAGGCCTACATGTATTCCACCCGAAACTAAATTTCAGGTTTCACTGCATGTTCACCACGGAGACCTACATTAGACCTAAAAAGTTTGTACTGCCCTTAAAACTAGTTTTAAGCTCCTAAGTCAGGGTCGGTCGGTTACGTCTTTTTTTTTTTTTTTTTTGGGGGGGCGGGGAAGACCTATCTTCAATACTAAAGGTAAAAAATTTCAAATAACATAATAATGGTCGGCTTTTCCTCCCAGCTACATTTTTAATAATTCGAGAATTAAAAAAAAATGAACAAGTCAAAATTATTTGATATCATCAGGACATTCCTCGTATTTAGAATGCAATGTGCTCTCAGGTCCCACAAAAAATACTGTGCAAACGTCGCTACCTGACCCCTTAAATAAGTGAAGAACAATTTCATTAATTATTTGTTGAAATTTAATACGCAAGACTCATGAAGGCTGAAGCCGCAACATTTGTCCCAGATGTATAAATAATTCTGGATATGAGACACATAGGCCTATTTTTCAATATTACTAGTTCAGATATTTCGTTTGAAAATTACCATTTTGTGTGATTTCCCTCCAATTTGTACTCAAACATGGGTAATATTATTAATATATAGGCCTACAATGGCTCCCGGGCAATGGCTATACCGTGATTTCTGGCACGCCCTGTACAGCGTGATGAGTTCGCCAACATAATATTAAGATGTAATCAAATGATCTATGATGTAATAGACATGACAAAGTTGGCTCACAAAACATTAAACTTATTTTAAGTTTGTAAAATTATTTTAAGTTTGCATGTCCCTCAAGGTACACCGTACCTTTGGCTATTATTATTTTATTATCTTTACAAAGCATTTCTTATTCATCTCTGCGTCTGATATAAAGATGGAAAGTATTTTATTACAAAGATCATAGTCCATAGGATTAGACACAATTTAGGCAATTATTCAATGTTATTCAATCATTAAGATTCAAGCACTTGCAGCACTTAGATGACGTCAATTAGCCCCCTTTTTTAATTGGCATACGTCATAAATCATAACATTCGGCTTAATTCGTATCAAAATAATGTTTTTATCTGTTGTTTAAAAGTGTTGACAAAATCATGAAATTTCCATGCCTAAAACAGCTCGACTGAAAAGTTATGCCACTAACGTCATTCACATATAAAAGATGAAATTTAGAAATCAATTATGTTTATTGACTAATTGACCATGATGACTTCGGCCACTGACCATTGCGACCATGCTGACGTGAACTCTTTGAATAGAATTCAATATTTACACGATTTACGAAAGCACTGCGTAAAAGTTTGTTGCAATCAATACCAACACCCCTCAGTAAAATAAACTAGTCCACAATGATATCATTGATAAAGTTCAACCAACAACCAATCACAATCCACATTACACCATAGTTTGGCCTTGCTAATGTTTATGCATGAGAAGGTTAAGTATAAGCGTCAGTTTACCACTGCCAAGAATTTAGTATTAGTAAAAACACTTGATCAAAACACACGTGAACTAAAACAGGTTGATATATATATTCTCTAAAACAAGGTAAGTGTTTAGTTGATTCTTTAACCATGTTAACCATTTTGTTTCTATTATGCAGGTATTAGCAACAGATTATGTGATTATCATTATACTAATAACCCGGGCTAATAACATGTAAATGTTGTAATGTATTTTGTAGCTTCTACTTCTTATTTTCTTGCGCGAATTGTGCACAGTTCCAACTTTGTATGGGGAAAGTGCGTGGGCTTGAGCTGGTTTGCATCAAAACAGTCAATTTATTATTTCATGCATCGTTCATATATTAAGTTATGTATGGTTCATGAAACTTCCACGGTCTTCAATATTATAATGATTTCGTGCATTCAACTTTACGTATATGATTGTGTTGATATATGTGTGCTAAGAATGTTAAGTTTTGACAATGGAAAATGTCACAATATTATGGGAACAACATCTGAAAGTTCATACTGTTATACATTTTTCAGACTTTCAAACCAACGAAGTTTAACCCTGGGATGGGAGTTTAACACAACTTAATATTACGAATTTATTATTTGCCAAGCTTATCAAAGTGCAACTGAATTGCAGGTTGGCAAGATACGGTACTAGTTTTCATATCAGAAAATAACCTAGGGGCACTGACCCTATGACATTTTAAGTTTTGATCATGTTGATAGTGCCAAACAGACGGTATACTAATGCTTCTACACTGTGTTTATCTTTCTTTTGCAGGATTTCCAACTGACAACATGATTCAAATACGGAACCAAATGCCTAACTTTCCATTGCAACAGGTGAGTTACTTATGCACTCAATATAATTTTATATAGGCATGTCATGCCAGTATTATTTTTAATATTTCCAAGTATTGATGTTCTGCAAACTTGAAAATGGAATGAAATGTGATATTTCTAAAAGTTTGCAAAAACAAATATCAAGTTATAAATGAAGTGATAGCTGATTGTGTTACTTCCAACTTCGCAAAAGTTTGTGTCTTCTTTTTAAAACTAAAGTTCCTTTGGGAAATTGCGCAAATGCTCGTTGTATTGTATTGTATTGCATGTAAAGTCGACATAACAGGCCCCGGCCCTACATGTCAAAATAATAATGCAATTTTAAAAAGCGCGCTATCATTACAGTTTTGGAACTTCCCGATTGGGTCGTTCAACTCCTATGTTAAACATGGAAGTAAAATGCTTTTGTTGACAAAAAGTTTCGTATAAGTTTGTGATGCCAAGTAGTTAGAGGCAAATATGCTCAAAAACCTAGTTTTTATTTGATTGTAGATTCAATATATAGATACAAAATGTTTTATACCAAGGTCAATTCTCGGGCGGACCTGGAAGTTTAGCTATTGCTTCCTTTCAGTGCTTAGTCAATCACAATAGAGACTCGGTAAAATGAAGTTCTGGTTCAATAGCTCTCTATTCACAGAACCATTCACTCTCGCTTTTCTATAGAGACTTCCCAAATTTATATTCAACTGGCAGCCCGAGCGCAACATATATTCGGTTTCTGTTAGCTTTGATAAATAACAGTCGTCCAAAGTTCAATGTTGTGCCATTTTGAGGCAGAACTGCCTTTTGTCCGAGGTAGAATTGCCTTTTGTATGATTGTTTGAAAAAAAAGAGTGATATATCTAAATTCTAATAATAAATAGATTTAATAAAAGAAGTCCAAATTTCAAGGGGCGAGATAAAACATGACTGATGCAGGTCTATTTATTAAACTGGGACGGGAAGATGAAAATTCGCAACGAATTCACCTTGCAATGCAATGTTTACATAGTTTAATTGTCAAAATGTTTATTTAGTTGTGTAAATATAACATGTATAAAGTCTTGCGACATGCTACTGAGCACGCACCATGTCCAATTAAACGTACTATAAAATTGTCATCGCAGACAAACGTCAAATATTGTTTAATAATAATGATAGATTAGTCTTATCACTATCAGTGCTGAAAGGGTTAAAAGTGGATGTGGCATTGTTTACAGTGCCAAAGTCGTGACCTTGTTCCACGAAGCGGTAAAAGGGGAAATCCCCTCAGCTCCCCTCTGGCTCCACCAATCACAAGCCACCTTATATACGTAGTGGCTGGATATAACTATGATGTCATGGGTTTAGACAAAGTGGCCTCATCATTGGTACTCTTGACTTATCGTATGAATATGTATTAAGTTGGATATGACCAAAAGTTTACGTGAACTGGAGCACATGGAACAACAATCAAACTTTAAGGTGCAATTAAATTCCATTCACAATGCATTGCTATGGAGAGTTTGACGTAGAGAATGATGAATCCTGCATACCGGACTTGTATTTTTTGTGTGGTTTTGGGCAACTATTTATGATGATATCATTGTAATAGTACTTCAAATATTGTGTTATGGTTTTAGGTGAATGATCTACATGCATGTTGCAATTATTATTATAATTGCATCAGGATTTGAAGTTTTTTTTTTTTTTTTTTCAATAAAAAAAAAAAAGAATTTGAGGGAGGGGCAAGGTGACTTTCCAGGGGCGGATCCAGGATTTTTTCGATAGAGGGGGCGCCTTTTGGTCGACGACGAAAAAAATGGTGTTAAGGGGGTTACCCCCTCGAAAACTCAACGGTTTTGGCCCATTGTTTGCTGTTCATGGCCAAATTTGTTAATTTTTTAAATTTCTTTCATTTTTGTATTTTTTAAGTTAGGCGGCGCCCTTTGCTAGTCAAAAAATAGAGGGGGCACGCGCCCCTAAATCCGCCACTGCTTTCAAGGGGGAAATTTGACAAAAATGGGCTCAAAAGGCTTACAAATATCATATGGGAACTAGCATGGGGGCAGTTGCATTGGCTATGCTGCCACCACTCTTTTGATATTAACTATGACTCTGAGTATGAAGAATGATGAGTGATGGAATTCTAAATCTCTAAATGTTTTTGTGTTTTTACAGACAAATCAACCAAATGAAACAGAAATGAACTGGGACAGATTCTTAGAAGAACCATTGGACTCAAGTCTTCCAAGATTTGCCTCCGCTTTTATCCCAAGAGCGTCCTCACCTGGTCAATTCTCCACAACAAGTACTAACATAAGCGAGCAACAAGAAATATGGATGAATCTTGATGAGCTGCCCGATTCCCCTTGCCCTTCAGACCTCTCTGATAGTCCCAGTATTGAAGATATTGAAAATATGATATTTCAAGAGATCAGAAGAGGAATCATCAATACATGCCAAGAAATCAACATTTCTCCAGGTGGGTGCAAAAATTTGTTGTCTCCAACATTGTAAAGGTCATAAAAGATCAAAATCTACATGTTACAATTGTCCAAACCCAGTTAACATATCTAAAACGCGTATCAATACATTCACAAAGCTATTCTAGTTGAAATTTATACACCCCTATGGCAGACACAACCTTAATCTTTCCACACAAGGAGTGTGAATTTCAAATAAGGTTGTCTATGTAGCCCAAACCCACCTTTGGTGTTCAGGAGGCAAAAGCCTTAGGGATGAAATCAAAACTCGACCGGCAGTTGACCGCTGGTTCCCATTGTTTAGAACAATAGACACCGGATGGAACCGGCAGTCAACCGCCGGTTGAGTTTTGATTTCATCCCTTAGCCGAAGCCTCAGAAATTGATCATGGTTCTGATAGAAAGTGAGAGAGCCTCCAAAGTGGGGTGATTTAAAAGAATTTATTTTTACTTGCTTAAGTTGAAGATCATTCAATTAACCTGTAATTAATTGTATGCTCACCCTCTAGATCCCTACCAATGGTCGATAGAAGAGGTCGATAGGTGGGTGAGGAGAACCAACTCCCAGTATAGTTTACCACAAATCAATATGGATTACTTTCACATGGATGGTGTCAGTTTGTGCAATCTCACAGAGGAAGACTTCAGACGAAGAGCACCTAACAGCGATGTCATCTTCTCCCACCTTGATGTCTGGAAATCTGGTAGGTTATTTCTCTACTTCACTAGGATCCACAACATGCTCATCTATCAGTGCACAGACAGTTCTTTAACCCTAATACATTTGTACATTCATTGAATGACCTTAGAAAAAATTTGGGTACAAAAACTCATACTCTGCAACTTGAGGTCAAATTTTGCACTGTGAGTGTTTAATTGAGGTTATTGAACTATGCCATTGGGATGAGGCCATTGTGGTCCATAGTGCTTGTAGTTGTCCCAGAATATTAATGATGGTAGAATAACCTAATTAGCACTTCACAAAATGAGACTAAATTTTCAACAATGCTAAATACTTCTTTTCGCAAGATTTTATTTCAATACAACTTTTGAAATGTTACAAACTTTACTACTCTAGCAGAACAATATTCTCATGACTTATCATGTTATACCTGTTCTCTTTACAGCTGCATCTCAAAGATTTCCAGTTCTTCCAGCTCAACCAACCCCTATTTATGAACCAGAACCCCCCACAGATACAGGATTCGGTCAAGTAGGAGACTTCGCTATCCCTATCCCAGTCCCACAAATCTTTACACAATCCTACCCATACAACATCAAAATTGAGCCCCATGATGATGGTGACACAGCAAGCATTGCATCTGGAAGCAGTCTCAGTGATGGTAAGTATCCTTTCTCTTCATCCAATGGGCTATTCCATTTAAAATCCATATTCCCCTTGTGGAAGATTTAGCTTAAGTCTTCCACAGAGGGAGTATGGGTTTCCATATGAAATACCAGTTGTGGAAGAGATTTAAGCCATGGGGGGGTTATGGATTTTAAAATAATTAATCCTATGTGGAAGACTTTACTTGAATATTTCACATCTCGGCAACGCTCTGCCAAAATGTGTTAACATTAATTCTATAATAGTCCTGCAAATGTTACAGTATGATTCGGTTGCACTGTGAAACCATTTTACTAGGTTTGGGTGTGTCTCTGGCTAAGAACTTGTTCTCAATTGTAGTCACAAATTGAAACTATCTTTTGATTTAATTTTAATAAACATATTAACAGTCTCTTAACTTGTTTACTCTATTTACAGATCAATCCATTCCTTCCCCAACCCAGTCTGGGTCTGGTCCAGACACTTCCATGACACCAAACCACACCGGTAGCATCCACTTATGGCAATTCCTCAAGGAACTTCTTCTCCAACCCGATTCCTATGGTTACTGTATCAGGTGGTTGGACAGATCACAAGGTAAGCTTTTTACCCAAAATTATTTTGAAAATTTATCCTATAAAATACTGATTTCACCAAACTGTAAACACTGTGTTTGGAATACTGGGAACAGTAACAAATTCATTTGATTCATATTCTGGCTAAAAATCTGTCAAAATTGTTATAAAACAAACTGATTGATGATTGACAATACAAATAAATAGCACCTTCATAATATTGATTAAAACAATTGATTCTTCCTACACACTGTATTGCAATGATACATAACTTATCATAAGGCATAATTTTTGGAACAATATATACATTTTGACCATCAAAATTGACAGATTTTATAAAAACAATCACAAGTTGTAGATTTAAATTTCATGACAACTGTCACATCTTGTTTATAATTTGGAAAATTGAAAACAACCATGAAATAATTCATGTAGAAATACTTATTAGAATAAAAGCAACCACTTGAGTTATTCATTTCTTTGTCTTTCCTTCTTCATCTAGGCATCTTCAAGATCGAAGACTCCGTCAAAGTAGCGACCCTCTGGGGAAGACGCAAGAACCGTCCCGCCATGAACTACGACAAAATGAGCCGATCAATCAGACAGTACTACAAGAAAGGCATCATGAAGAAGACAGAGGTATCACAAAGACTGGTCTACCAATTTGTCAAACCCTGTTAAAATGAGAAAAGAAAGAATAATAATTATAATTAAGCAATATGTGTTCAAATTGGTTGATATGATGCGAAACAGGCCTAAATGTTGTTGTTTTTTACTTGATTGCAACTTCATTGTTGCACATATTTTCAAAAATTCAGTGCCTAATTAAAGTTTGTTTTTTACAAAACAAATTACATTTAAAAGAAATCATGAAAAGATAATTAAGCACTGCCATGATATGTTATTCTATTGATTAATATGAATGAAAACTTTGCGACTGCCTTCAACTGAATGCTATCAGTTTGTAGCATAAATTCATATCATTGAGAAATAAAAGCAAAGTATGTTAGGCACAATATATGTTTACAAATGTTCACAATTTTAATCAACTCAAACGTTTGACTGATTGGATAGGGGGAGAAGATGGACGAATTTGCACAAACTTTTGTATCTATTTATTATAAAAAAACACCTGTGGTGTTTTTAAAAGCCACTGTTTTGTAAGTATTTAAAACTCAGATGTCTGGAATAATTATTTATATTTGTATATATGTCAAAGAAATACAAGAAATTGCTATGATAAATCAGTGCATGCCTATATTCTGTAAAAAGAAACCACATATGAATTTATGTATTTTTATAGTGAATTTGGGAAGTTCTTTATATTACTATTTTTTTTTAACTAAAAGTTACACCACATCATCAATCACACATGATTTAGTTTAGTACTTTCCTTCTAAAAAATGTCCAACTCAATTCCTATCTCTAGTCTAAAGGATGGAGTTTAAGCAGCTGTTTATCTTTTTTAAAATGAAAATGGGCATGCATGATATCATAGCGTCTTGAAAATATATGTATATATTATGATATACTTGTAAATAATGTAAATATTACTGGCAACTCTAGTTAAGATGTTTGTCAGCATGACACCTATCAACTTAGATTCTCATCTTTTTACAAATTTATGTTTGCATGTTTGGGCACATTTGATCAGTTTTTTTTTTTTTGAAGTACCAACTTTTGTTCCAATTATTATTTAGTCAAGGGAGGGAGCCAAGTCAATTAAATCACATGGATACTAAAACAAAACAGTAAGTAAATCATAATTATAAATCAAAATTACAGAATCTTAACTAACTAGGTTTGCAAAAATGTGAGACTAAAAAGTTATTGGTGATCAAGTACGAAAACGTACTTATAAGCGTCAGCTTTCCAAGTTGGTTGTAACCAACTTGAAAAACAAAAACCTTTTCTCAGTTAGAGGAAATATATTTTTGTACGCACATATTTTAATGTGCATTATTTAATCAAAGTATTTTAGCATACTCAGTTATTTTGCTTTAAAGCAAATAGTAGTCATAGGGCAAAGCAACAAAGATGTACCATTTGGTCATGATTGAAATTTGAAAATATTTCAATTCAAAATTTGACATGACAGAAAAACTTGATATGATTGTAAAAATATCTTTTTTTCTTGAAACTTGAAAAGAAAAATTCTGTTACAGTACTTACTTAATTAATATTCTATTAATTAATTCAAATTGAGTGAAATGGTATTTATTGGTATTAAGGGAATAGTTAGTACACAAGTTGCAGAATTCTAAACACATGTATTTTGTTTCTTTGTGTTTTGCTGCTTAAAGTAGTTTTGAGCTGTAAAATGCTGCTATCATTTTAGTAGATTTGTACATTTTTATATAAAAAATAAAACATTTAATCAGATTTTCTTGGTGTAATTACTGTATTTACATTACAATGTAATTTAGTTGATTTAAAGGGATATACCATCCTGATGTTGACACCCAAATCACAAGACAGACATGTCAACATTTTGATAAAGTATGTAATTTGCGATTAAAAAAACAAAATAAAAAACAAAACAAGTCCCTGCTACTGAATTTGATTTAAAACTGCTCTGATATTCTTTAAGTAAAATGGGCAATTCCATTTAAAATCCATACTACCCCTGTGGAAATATCTTCCACCGGGGAAGCATGAATTTTAAATGGAATGGACATATTGGGCAGTTCCATTTGAATTTCATACACAATCTGAGAAAGATTTACCATGGATCTTCCACAGAGGGAGGGTGAGTTTCAAATGGAGCTGCCCAATATGTTCATTCCATTTAAAATTCATACTCCTCCCTGTGGAATATATTTCCAAAATCTTCCACAGGGGTAGTGTGGATTTTAAATGGAATAGCCCAATAGAGCACCTTCAAATTCCATTTAGTATAGGGCTCGAACATGGACATTTTGTTTACTGTTCACCATTCTCCTTGAATCAAACTTCCAAAACTGATTTTGTGAAAAGCTCTTCAGGTGGTTGTCAAAATTTAAATCTATTTTGCTGGAAAAAAAAAAAGATTGTATATCCCTTTAAACCTACAATTTTTTAGACAACAATCAGTATGAGATTTATAATTTTGTATGTTCCGTGAACAACTCTAAGTTTTAGTCTAGAAGAAATCATGAGATTTTGTGTACTCAGATATGAATAATGTGATTTGTACTTATCAATCATGTTTGTATGTAATTATAATAAGATATATGTTCCATGAATTGTATATTATTCTAGGAATCTAGTTAATCAAGACATTTTGTGTACTCAGATGTAAATGAAAATTGATTTGAAGAAATAAAAGGATACTTTTTATATGAAACTAAACAAGCATTTGTGTGTTTTCCACTGTTTCTGGTGAATATGGGTGGGGTTGTGTGATCTGAACATGGTTGTGATTCTGAATATGGGTCAACTGAAAAATCAGGTTTTTAAATGAAAAAAAAAGAAATATTGCTGGCCCCCCCCCCCCCCGATCACGACTGAAACCATTCATCCCCCCTTGATCACAAGTAGTGTTTGACAAAGATTATGGAAGTCTGATCTAGTGGCAGAAATGAAGGGAATGCCAGTTTGTCAGTGCTGGACCTCGGCCCGATAACAGAATCTACCCTGGTGCCATCCCTCACTACCCCCACACCCGATACCCTAAACTGAAACCAAAATGTGACCTATTTTTGAACGGCCTTTTATATATATATTTTTTTTTTTCCAAACCCTGTCCCATGAGTAATGTGTCCCTCCTGCCTATGCCTCAGTGAATTTCCAATGCAGCCCTCAAACATAATTTCAGACTTTTGAAGAACTGAATAAATCCCAAATGTCCAGAATATTTATATTAACAGTAGTATAAAGGTGGGGGTAGCCACCCCAGTCATAGACAGGGGGTGCAGAATTTTCCAAATGTGGACCGCTCAAAATCAATTGGTACTTGCAAAAAGTGGATTTACCACTCTGAATATACAAAATCCGGATAGTTGAACAGTTAATGTGAAAAAGTGGAGTCCCTTTCATTATTTTTTCTTTTCAATTTAGATCTTCTTTTATGCAGAAAAAAGCTCCCCTGAACAGTGGACCTTTTTGTGATGGGGGTGGGGGGCTGCTGATCTTGCATGAACACAGACCATAAAATATAGTATGTATGGCAGCAGAAGCATTACAATTGGGAGACAAGCAGATTAAAACCTGATTTTAAGAAGCGAGAGTAGTGAGTGTGGCGGAACCAAATGGTGGCATTCTAAAGCTAGTTCAGCACAGATGGGTGTATGAAAGAGTACTTGTGCATACACAGTAAAACTGCGGGCCATTTTACACACCCCTCGTCCATACTTAATATGTGGCACATATCCACACATCATGGCCCCCACTTTTGAAATATTGTTCTGCTAGCCGTGCTGACAGTTTACAACATAAACACAGCCAAATTAAAAAGTCACCACTAGTTCCATCCCCATTTAATCCGAGTCTGATATCAGAGTTGATGGCAAAATAATTTATATAATAATTTTCTATACAATTTCCTTCGAAGGTTGACCAAAATTGATATCAAAAGTGAGCATCCGTTGTTTGGAAATTCATGCAATTTTAAAAATGACATAGGGAGTTGTATCACGCGGCGGAGCTAGCGTGAGTGCCAAGAATTACGTCGCCTGAATAGGCTGGCAGGTTTACACATCTACACGCATCCGAGAGGTCTAATTTCATTGTAATTAAAGCTTTACCCATGCATGTCAAAATGCAAATCAAATACCCCGCTCTTTTAATTGTGCGCAGGCAAGTGTACAATGATTCCTGTAAGGGTTGCTTCGGCCAACATAATAAGCTGATACCATGCATTGGCTTTTGCGTTGTCAATTCGTAAATTTGTCATTTTTAAAATTGCACGAATTTTCAAACAACGGTTTCTATGCTCACAATGATTAAACTTTTGATATCAAATTTGTATCAACCTTCGAAGGAAAGTGTATAGAAAATTATTATATAAATTACTTTGCCATAAACTCATCACTCTAATTAAATGGGGATGGAACTAACAACTTTTTAATTTGGCTATGTTTATATCAACTGTGAGCCAAAAGGGGATGAATAGTGGAGAATAATCCAGGAGAATAATCATGGGGTTTATTTTGTGTTTCTGCTAATTTTTATTTAAATTTTTACTTTGAATGTAATTTTAATCACTTCTTTTAATTGTTTACTTGTATCTGGTTTACTTTCTTAGGGTTTTATTTAAGAGGCATACACCCACCTTCCAGTGGCGTAGTATCTTAGGGGCACGGGGGAGGGGGGGCACATGCCCCCAACCCATTGCAAAATTTAGAAAATCCCATAGGAAAATTGCCAAAAAACGGCTTGTGCCCCCCCAATCATGGTCGGTGCCCCCCCCCCAATATAATGACCCACACTACGCCACTGCCACCCTCCCCCTGGTTTCCACCATATGCAGACCATTCAATCATGGTTTCCTCCATAAAATTGATCGAAAATTGTAAGAATTGATTTATGAAACATGATAGGAGTGATTAACAGTACAACAATTGACTAAACCCGCAATATTTGACTGCAAAAGTTAACAAAAGCCGTCACAAAAACACCCCCGAATGTAAATGCACCACAGGTGCTGGGAACTTGTACATGTGCAGCTAATGACAACATATGGACACTTGTTTTGCTGTATTGGTTAAAACATGAAAAATGCCGAGACAATAGGAAAGTTGGTTGCCCGAAGCATGTATGAAAGTACAGAAACAATTGATGTGAAATTGACTGTATGTGATAGAAATGTTTACGAGCTAAAGGCTGTAATCTACCGTAATATGAAAGAAGCTCAATTTTAAAATTAATCTATCCTTTTTTGATTCCTTTGATTTGAACTGCTTTATAAGTCTCCCTGTGTTGATGGGCTCTTTGGAACCAGGTTTTCATATATATATTACCCAAGGGTTGAGTCAGGGGGACCAGTGCCACCGACAAGGGTCGGTTAAGGGGTCCCGGGGTCCTAGGGGGCCGGAAAACATACCTTAATGGGCCCATAAAAGCAAAGAAAAGGGACCTCAAGGGGCCTGTAAAAAGGGCCTGGGCATTCATTTTACCACCGGGCCCATAATGGCTCTCAGCGGCAATGAGGGAGACTTTCCCATCCTCTAAACAAAAGAGGAGATTTTTGATAAATAAGTTTTAAGTAAAGTTTTTAAGCTTGCAAAACTTTTCTACTTCAGATGGGTATCCTCAAGCTCCTCCAGAATGATGTCTAAAAAGTGTCACATTTGCTGTGCACGCCAGAAATTTTTTTCAATTTTTCAAAAGTTGGCAGCCACTTTTCAAAACTCTGGATCCCCTGATAGGTCTATTAGTACCGTATTTGTTGCATTTAAACCGCCCATCCAGCGACATCATTACAATAAACACAATGTGAAATTATTAACCGCCCATCCAATGTTGTCAAAATACTTCCACGAAGGACTCTGGTAGCAATGTTTGGACCGTATTTTTTGTGGGACATGAGAACACATCAGTATATCGAATTGTATACTGAATACTGTGAGTAACTATAAAAATACTATCAAACGGTGATTGATGACAATTTAACAATGTAAAAAATAAGCGTAATAAATAATAAATATTATCATAGATATACGGTAATAGTATATATATATCTATGAAAGCTAACACAGCAGCTGATCATTATCATGCACTGATTTTACTTGCATCTTCCAAGGGAATTAAAAATATCTGATATTAAAATGACTAAAAACAGGATGAAGAATTGATACATCATGTAGTACATTGGGACAAGATTTAAAAGAATCTTTGTAAAGGCCTATCAAAATTGCATTCTCCTAGGGAACAGAGCTAGTAGCATGATAGCCATCAGTGCCGCCGAAGGGGGTGCATTAACCCCCCGGGCTGGGGACCTAGCGGCACTGTAAAAGCAAAGAAAATAGACTGCAGGGGTGCCTGTGCGTTCATTTTAGTCCCCCGGCCCGTAATGGCTCTCGGCGGTGCTGGTAGCCATGGGTGGGAGCCGGGGGTAAATTGCCCTGCACAGAAATTTTTCAGGATTAAAATGGGTTGTTGAGAAAAAGTGACAAATCGGAAAAACTATTCTATTATTATCATATTTTAATGAAAGTGTAGCAATTATTCTGCACCTTTGAAAAATGATAAAACTAAATCACCTGTATCATGAACCTATTATGGCAGGGAAGCGTACTATTGTAGCAAATTCAAAGAACTGGTCCACGGCTGGCCTGGAACTTAAATGTCAAAGGCAGACTCATTGTTTTCCATATCATGGAGCAAAAGAATTAATCTTTTGTCAAAGTCATACCACAAAACTTTTTTCTTTCAATAATTCCAAGTAATTTAATTTTATCTGCTGCTTTATGGTTTTGAACCTTTAAACATCAATATAAAGACCATATAATGGGCCGATCATGTTGATTGCTTCTCACACAAAATGGCATAAAAGCAAAATTATAATTCATCAATGACACACAAAAACCATCCTTAACAAGGCGGTTTTTAAACCATGAATCTCGTCTGCTTTTATGACAGCCTGCTTTCACAATTATTACTTTTGGTACCAGTAGTAAAACAATAGGATGGCAGTTCCAAATAGATTGTCCGAACATGGGAAATGAACACCGCACAGTTAATATTTATAGACAATTTTTGTTTTATTTTCAACCTATTTTACAAGTTGACCTCAAATGACCTTTTGGCCTCAGTGTGTGACCTTGAACTCCACCATAACATGAACGTTTTCATACTGCAGCTATGGCCCAAATCTGATAAAATTGGATGGTTTGGAACCCAATACACAAATTTATTGGTCGAGATGAGTTTAAAATATAAGACTAGACATAATCATTATAACGTATTCAGAATCTTTTCTTGGTCACAAACATGATTTTGGTCAAAAACATGTCTTTTTGCCAAAAATGTGTTTTTTGGTCAAAAACGTGTTTTTTGGTCAAAAATGTGATTTTTATCATACACATGAGTTCTGGTTAAAATGAGCTTTGGTAAAAAAATAGTGAAAAAAAATGTTAGGAAAAAAAAGTGAGCATGTCCAACGCAGTCCATTATTATGTTATGATGAATCCAAGTGTGGGAAAATATTGGATCCAATACATAATAATGATAAAATTGGATGCTTTACGCCAAATATTTATTGGTCTCGCTGTGAGTTTAAAAATATTGGACTCGACTACGTCTTGTCCAATATTTTAAAACTCATAGTTCGACCAATAAATATGGGCTCAATCGATCCAATTTTATATCAAAGTGTTGAGTCCAAAACTTGTGTTGATTATATTGGATTTTTAACTCTGTGCAAAGTATAGGAAGCAAGATTCTGAAAACATAATACGTATTCATTCCATTAACCGCCCATGCCCCTATAAGCGTCCATCCACTGACTTTACAACAAGCAAACTGGGATACAGTGGCATAGCGTGGGTCATCATATTGTGGGAGCACCTGGTCTGATTTGGGGGGGGGGGGCACAAGCCATTTTTTCGCCAATTTTCCTATTTTTTCAGATCGATTTGGGGGGGGCACATGACCCCTGTGCCCCTATGATGCTACACCACTGCTGTGATATTAGTTAATTTACTGCCCATGCAAATCTGAATCATGGTTTGAAACATACACACGGATGATGGATGAATATTTTGTGCCTTTTTTATGTATTGCAGGCCTAAACAATGTAAAAAATAAGCACCCAACCAAAATGATTTTGTTATGCGCCCTGGGTAGACATGATCATATTTTGAACATGTGAGGCGGGCTTGTGATCCAAGATCCTGTCGTAACTGTGTAATCCAATAGGAAAATGAAGAAAATTTGAATTTTGACCTCAAAACTCCAATGTAGCATGATTTAAAAAAAATCTGCATCTGAATAATATTTGATACTATCAAGTAATGAAAGCCACGTTTCATGAAACATTTGCGAAAGTTTTGTAAAATGGCCCTTCATGCTCAAAAATTTAGCCATAAAATACATACACACATGTTATGACATAGGAAGCCATTGATAATGCTGGGTCAGGCTGGGACACACAATTTGGCCCATTTTGGGACATTCAGGCGAGCATACTTTTCCTCATAACATTGCCAATTATAGGCCTACATACATGATTGACCCCTCATTTTTTTTTTTTTAAATGATTCTCTTTTTAATGAAAGCAATTTTAGATGAATTTATTAAATTTCAAAATTTTATGAACATGCCTGGAGACCCTGGGCAGTTTATGGAACAAATATGGTAAATTGAATTTGAACTGTTTATGAGACCAGATTTTATATTTTCAGCCTATTTTACAAGTTTACCTCAAATGACCTTTGACATCCATGTGACCTTTGATACCACCAATATAATTATGTATGTACCGTATTCATTCCAATGGAATGAGTAATGGAAGACACATTCGTTCACGCCCGAATTTGAGATTTCTTGATTTTTATCAACACTAAGATGTATTCTTTCACTTGAAACTGATAAAATACAACTTGCTAATATTTACTTGTATATTTGCTTGATTTGTTTCACTCTTTTCAACTCTAAAAAGTCACGTGGCTCAAGACAGCTTAGTAAATTGGCGGAAATAATGAGTCAGAAATGCTTGTGAATCTGCGAAATATTGTGATTACATCGCGATTAAGCTTAGCGTGATGCGGCGCAACTCTGCTGCGCGTATGTCCAACGCAGATCAAGGCGCATTCGGTATGTTGTTCACGCCAGCAAATGTGGTGTAAACAAAACAAACATTTGCAGTCAAAATGCCACTTAGATTTTTTAATTATTTTGAATTTTGGCGCACTGAAAGCAGACATTATAGATTTATTGGTGCAAAAAGATGCATATTTAGACTATGCACCAGATACAGCTTTTACAAGCGTGAAAGTCTTACTGTTTTAAAATATAAGGACGTTTTGTGCATAATTTTGACATTTTTTACTAAAACGTCGATTTCTCGGAGTTCACTTTTGACAATATTGCACGATTTTTGTGACAAGATAACTCGAAAAATATGCAAGCAAAAGGTAAACATTTTGCACTATCGTTTAGAGTACATCAAAGTCTAGGGAAGGTTTTCTCATTTTTTCAAAATATTTGTTTTAAACAAAAATATGCATTTTTCACATGTTTTTTCAATATTTCAAAAAGAGACGCAATTTCAAAAAATAAAAAACCTTCCCTAAGTTCATGTCTCTTCTTCATGAAAAGCTAACTGAATTTTTTTTACTCGAACGGATTTTTTCTAAGTTGCCGATTTTATTTTCAAATAAAAGAACTTATGAGTTGAGGCTAATCATGAGTGTCATTTAATTCTCTAAATAGTATTGTTTAACTACTTCTTTTTCTGTTTTGTTTGTTTGATACTGATCTCTGGCAGTATAGCAACAAAGCTATGTCAATGACAGCACTACAGTGCAGCATAGCAATGCTGATCATGTAATAATATCACCACATTATCTTGCAATAAAATGCTGTGCTGCAATGCAGTGAATCACTCCATGTGTCGCTAAATAGCCAAAATCTTCAAAATATCAAGTCTTGGCCAATATTTCAAAAACAAAATTCTGCTCATATTTTCACATCATCATGAATTTTGTGAATGACAGAAATTAGATTTTTTTTTCAATTCTGAAACTTTAGCACTGCGTTATGGGAGGTGGGGGCAGACAACTAAATGGGTGGATAATCTGGATATCTGGACAGATTCTGCTCTTGCATGGAGAAGCATCGATCTGGAATACTTAAGTTTTTGTTAAAGAAGAACGGCACTTGTTTATATTTAGAGAGCGTGCAGAGCGTAAACACGGAAGTGGGGTTCTGATTGGCTGAATCAATCGTCTGACAATCATAGCAACAGACCGATAATATGATTGGCCGATTGTGCGTCAAATCGTTGGTCAGCACAGATCGGCACCCTTGAAGTGAACGCAAAAGCTCCGTGTATGTCACTCATTAACAGGGTGCTCGCAAGCACAGGAATGCCGTTGTTCTCTGAAATCCAGTGTAACAGGTTCCTACTGGGGACTGTTCACAAACACCCCCCCTTTTTGCATCAGGCCCTCCACTAACAAGTGTTTGTGAACAGTCCCTAGTTTCTTCGTGTTCTACTCCTCTTCTGTCAGCCTGTCTAAAACAGTGGCACAAGAGGGAGGAAGCTGCTGCTGTGAGAAGTCATTCCTCCATCTGGGATGCTGGCCATCCTGATATTTAAGATTTTCATGCCCTTTTGTACTTTTTAGCTCATTTTGACCATTTTCATAACTTTTGCCCCCCAAAAAGTTGCCTTGCCTCCCCCCCTTTCTGAAAAAGTCCTGGCTGTGCATATGCAAAAGACACCTTAAAAATGCATTAGTCTGACTTTGGCAAAAGTTTCCTGCGATCTGAAAATCCCATTGTGTGGTAAAATGCTCCTTTGATGAATTGCAAGGAAACCAAAACATCAATTTTTCATAGTCTCTTTAAACTCCTGCAAATCTGTGAAATTAAAATTGTTGTAAATATATTTATATATAATATATAAATATATTTATATTCAAAATCAATAAGTGAAAGTGTTTTTAAGGTATGAGGAAGTAAATACCTGCACGCTTCACACAGTCCATGTGCACAGAAAGACACCGTGTGATATGGGCACCTGCGCCTCTAAATGACCCACGATATCTGGATATATGCATAAAATATGACCCAGGCAAATCACAGTTGGATGCATCAGAGAGAAACTTGGCCTGAAACGTTGGGCTGATTTTATTTTGTTACCTTTTGTGTAAAGTTTATTTACCTTGAATAGAAAGAAGTTTATTTACCCTGAGCTTACATATTTTATACAATGAAATGAAAAGGTATTGTTGTTTTTTTGCACTTTTATGCAACTGTCAGTACCCATGGTACCAGACAAAAACCTTTATCATTGGCCGCTCCTACCGGGGGGGGTTGACCAGAAAGGTTGACCCCTTTTTTCAGCCAGGGTGCTCAAGAATCTAAAAAGTGGTTGTGGGTGGAAAAGTGGTGGGGGGGTGAGGATTTAAAAATTGTCAATTTTTTTTTTTTTAGTAGTATTAACTATTTTTACATTCACAGTATTATAGTCAAGGGCGGATCCAGGACTGCTTCCCCCGGGGTGCTTTAAAAACATATCGTAAACAAGTAAAAAATGGGTGCGAAGCGGGCAACGCAGGGGGTGTCTGAGGGGGAATAAGAAACTTTTGAAAAATGAAGACCTAATTGAAGCGATTTGGTGGACCATTTTGTCACTATATAGTGTGTAAAATTTTAGTTTGAACATGTTGAAAAAGCCGAAAATTACGTGAAATGACGGGGCATGAAGCCTTTCGTGGTTAAGTTTCCCCTATTGTAAGGCCTATATATTGTTTTTTAACATAAGTTGGCAAAATTAATGTTGAAAGCAGAAGCGGAAATGGCCACTTGTTTATGCATTACGCAGGAGGTGTCTGAGGGGGATGTTCCCCAGGGCTCTGAAGTTGGAAAATTTTGCAAAATGAAGACCTACTTGAAGCGATTTGGTGGACCATTTTGGCACTATTAGTGTGTACAATTTGAGTTTGAAAAGGCTGAAAATTTGTGATATGACGGGCTATGAAGCCTTTCATTTCGCCCTATTGTTGTAGGCCTATAAATTGTTTTAGACATAAATTAGCAGGGCTAAGCGAAATGGCCACTTGTTTATCCACTACGTAAGGGGGAAGTTAGACAATTTTGCAAAATGAAGACCTAATTGAAGCGATTTGGTGGACCATTAAGCACTATTAGTGTGTAAAATATTTTAGTTTGAAAAAGCCGAAAATTTGTGAATGACGGCCCATCCATGAAGCCTTTCATGGACAAGTTTTCCCTATCATTGTCGTCTAGTGACTTTGGTGACAAAATGTGATAGGCCCTGCATATCGGCGGGCCCGCAGTAATTTTCAAATGCTTTTGGTACGAGGTCCCGCCTTCAAGCAATGCCCAATGATCGGTTGACCACAGGGAGAACAATTTCCAAGTCGTCCCACTGACTTTACCGGGACAAATGCGCATGTAACAATTTGCAGTTTTTATGCTAAAATGGGTCGAAATGGGGTTACATGACCAATACGATGGTACCCTGCACTTGAACGCACGGAGATGTATTTTTCGCAAGTCCTGTGACCCCTTTTGGAAGATTAGATGCCGTGAACCCAGTTTGGGGACGGCTGCTCTAGTATATGCCCATTTTAAATTTGATTATAAAAGAATTTTTTGATTTTTCACCATGTTGCACAAGTGGGGAAGGGGCTCAAGAGGTGCAATCCCTAAAACATATGCAAATTCAGCCTATTCTTGCGGTACTAACTGCCAATATCAGTCTTTCAGGCCCTCTCCTCCATAAATTTTTCAAATCATGGATCATAGGTGAGCGTGACATTTTCAAATAAAAAATGGGGATATAAATTCATTTTCCTCAGGTGGTTAGCATATTTGACCTAATTACCGCCCCTCCTCTAATAAGCACTGCTAGGTGCTCTCTTTTCAATGCACCTGTTCAACTACTCCATCAAATGTCTGAATAAAATGACTTCTGATTATGACTTCACAGACAATGAATTTAATGTGTGTAAATTCCCATTTTTATTTCATAATTTTAAATATTTTCCATAGTTCCCCTGGAGCCCCCATCCCCTGACTAACTTTTACATAGGCGTAGATCCTAGGCCGGGGGGATGGTCCACACCCCCCCCCCCCATGTTGCCGCCTGTATGTGGGTTTCTGACATATTTGGCCATTTTAGCCCCAAAAGTGCAAATTTTTGCACGCTTCACACAAATTTATGTCACTTTTACACCATATTTCATCAGTTTAGCTTCAATATGGCAAACATTTTCACGAGCATTTGTACCTTAAAACTTATTTTAAATGGGCTGGATTCACTATACTTCAAGAAATTTTTTCCAAACTCATCCCCCTCAATGTCAAAAAGAAATCTACGCCACTGCTAACTTAACTGTCTGAGCACTAATTTAGGTCAAATACAGATTATTTTGATCATGTATGAAGTCCTTCTCTCAAACCTTGCTTTAACAATGCTATCCTGAAGTTGATAGCCAGTACAGTAGTTTAAATGAAAAACACAAAAAGCATAAAAGAAAAGTCTTGCTAATGATAAGCAATGGTAGGAGACTATTAAAACAAAACCTGAAACTGCTATCTGTTGTATAACCAATGATATGACTGATTTCCCTATCACTTCAAAAAGGACACTCAACCATCAGAGTTTGCTTCCTACACAAATTTCAGTCATACTTGTAAAGGAATACCTGATTGTAATGGGAAAATCCATTTTGTTCTTTTGGCTAAAACTGGGTTGAGCAAAATATTTTTTGAAGTAGTGTCTCTTTTTCTAACCATAGGTCTTTTTGTGACAGCTCTCTAGTCTGGGGTTTAGGAGGTATTAAAAATTCCTCTGTAAAATAGTGTGGTTCAACCAAATGAACTTATGTTGATGATGTTCTTGAACAAGTTAAAGAATTCAAGTATCTTGGTGTCACGTTAGATCCTCTCCTATCATGGACTTCACATATTAACAACACCAATTCAAAGGTTTCCAAGAAAATTGGTATTATTAGACGTGTCAAATGTTTGTTACCACAAGACACTCTAAAAATGCTTGGCAATGCATTGGTTTTACCTCATTTTGATTATTGTAGTGATGTTTGGACAAATAGTTCCAAAACAAATTTATCTTCTCTCCAAATTAAGCACAATAAACTGGCTAGGATCATACTTGGTGCAGATATTTTAACACCCATTGATGACATGTTAAATGATCTAAACTGGTCTAGACTGAACAAAAGATGGGAAATTACATTGTATTGTACTATTTTCAAATGTCTCAACAATCTGGCACCAAGTTATCTAAATTCAAATTTCATTTATACATCATCCATTCACTCGTATCCTACAAGACATCAATGTAGTGCAACTCTGGTTATTCCTAAATTTAAGTCATCTTCGGGTTTACGGACATTTCATTACCGTTCTGTACAGCTGTGGAATAGACTCCCAGCCGATATTAGACTAAATGCATCTTCTATGTCAATGTCAATCAATGTTTTCAAACATAATATTAAGCTTGTTGCCTGATATTTCACCTCCATGTACTAAGTTTTGTAGGTTTAAAATGTACATTTTAATTAATATAATTGTATTATAACTTGTTGTGTAGTAAAAGCATTAGACTCTTTGTATCTAGAACAGGGCCCTCAGGGAGAGCAGCACAAAGTGCTGATGAGGCTACCCTGTATAAACAAGATGTAAATAAAAAAACATCTGAAGACAGGAAAATAAATGATTCATTAGAAGACCAGGGGTTGAAGTGACCACATGAGTATAATAGGTGCAGGTGTGCAGCCGGGTGGGGGCTGGGGGAAGCCTCCCAAATTGACAAATGCCAAAAATGTCTATTTTGGAGGCATTGCAGGTGAATAAAAACCCTAGGTTTATGCTTTTCCCGGTCAAAAAAGTCCAAATTTGTCCATGTGCGAAAGTAGGGTGCAAAAAAATTAGGTTCTTTGTACTTACTTGGTCAAATAAAAAGAGTCCAAAATTTTGGGAAAAGGTCCACTTTTTGGGAAAACAAAAGTCTACTTTATTCAAAATCAGCCCCTCCCCAAATCCTAACATTACCTAAAAGTGATAAGACCAAACAAACACAACATAATAAAGGTTTAGTAAACGTTCACATTTTGCTCAATCATACAGACACTTGTAGCTACTCACAACTGAAAAGAGCTTTCTATATATCAACACTGATGTTTACTTCCTTTTTTTACCAAACCTTTTTTTTTTTTATACAAAAACACATAAAAAAGACAATAATGTAATGACTAATCCTTGACATTTTTAAGGCATTCCTAATTTTGTTTTAAATGTTTGACTCCTTTGAGTGGGATCACTGACACCCAGGCATGCACTGACAGTTCTTTTCATTCAAAACTTGATAAGATTGTTGCGGTGGTTGGTGGTTGCCGGATGAAATTGGGCCATCAACACATGACCATGATGACCAGCATCATTCATATACGTAGCCCTACCCCACTTCCCTTGAGTGGTGACACACCTATCTTAGTATAGCATATTATTACACCCAACATGCCCAATGATTAATTATTTCCCTAAACTCCTTTCCCCTTCATTCCAAGTCACATACAAAAAGTAATGCTACTTTACATTTACAGTGGAAGTGGTTCTGGTCGAGTAATTTGACACTTTCCTGCAAACTTCCCCAATTGAGCCCAAAAACTTTAGGGCGGAAACTATACTTTTCCGAATCAAAATGGTAAAGCAATACAACTTATTAAAGTCTACTTTTATTATAGATCATACTCAGATCAATGACATCTATCCAGCTGTTATTATTGTAAGAGATATACAAACTGAAACTAATGAAATTTATCTTAGAATCTGTACACACTATGGAATTTTCTTCTTTTGAAAAAGTTCTAACGAAGATTAAGCATTTTTTCCTAATGTGCGTATGTGTCTTTTGTTCGACGAAGATTAAAATTGCTTCATTCAACAAAGCTAGAAAGGTTGTTTTGATGAAGGAAAGCTATTTTTGTAATGTGTACGCTCGCTTCGTTCAACGAAGGAAAGTGATCATGTGACAAGTGACTCTCGTTAGCTTAGATCAAAGTTCATAGGCATCACAGCGGTCACTATCGCATGCGTCGTTGTATCAGTCGATCTCGCATCGCATTATTTTCATTGGATTTATTTTAGAAATTGTTTTATTCAGTTATAATTATTTTGGAAAACATCTCATTATAGCCATGGCCGAGGACCCAAGGTGTCAGACGTGGACAGCAGATGAAGAATTGGCCTTAGTGAATGTGTTTACCCAAACCAGGCTTGCTGGGAGAGGATATAGAGCGTACAGTTCAGTTCAGTTTTATTTCAGTTTCACACAATGACCGTAATTACTTGCAGTAATTGTACACACGCTTGTTTTTGGGAAAATTTCAAAGAAATAAATTTGGTAAAATCATGGGACGGTTGAATTCTGCACCTTGAAGATAAATTTTTAGCAATAGATAAAATGACATCATATAGGTATTTTAATTAATTTTATCCAAAAGTTGAAGAAGTATCAGGAATAAAGTAAAGCAATTAATCTAAGAAAAAATGAACTTATGTTTATCAAAAATGGTAAAAAATGAAAAGGTTGATTTAAATCAGTGATATTTTTGCAAAAAATCATGTGATTTAAATCAAGCAACCCTGAAAAACAGGATCACATGTAGGCAGGCTTCCCGTTAGTGTGCGTCATTGCGTCCAGACGCGTATTTTACACATTTGGACGCAAGTTCACATGGCTAATCAAGTATTTTAAGCGTCCATGTCACATGAATGTGGGCGCAGACAAAACTTCAAATTTTATCATTAATTGATGATAAAAATAAGAAATTTTATTCTTTTATATTTTAAGATAATAAAAGCCCCAAAATTTTGACCCACCTGCTGAGAATTGAAGTACATTCTGCAATATTTGTAAATGCAACATCAGGAAATCGTGCACTTTTTGCATGCTTTCCGGACGATCGCTGTTTGTTTGATGGCTGGGGAAGTCCCGATTGATTTGTTTACAAGTAAGCACGTGCAGCTAACGTTTATTTAATTATTTATCACAACCTGACAATATTCAATTTTTAATATTTTAAGTTTATTTTCTCATAAATAATCTAGGTTTCCTTTATAAGTATTATTATTACGATGAATAAAAGCAATTTTAAAGAAAAAATCGAAATGATAACCCTTTTTCGTATTATTTGTGGCAGCGCGTGTTTTAGTTTTTGTAGCATCAACACCACGTTAATTTAAAAAGAATGCGAAGTGAAAGTACTGACGAAAATTGCTCAAGATTGACAGACTTTGCTCATGTTTTTGCACCTGTTTTTGACCACGTTTCGGACCAAAACTGACACAGAAATGAGAAAAATTATCATAGCGAATGGATATGGAATATCACGGCGAAAATGCACTTTTATTTATTTTTAACAATCAACATTTGATGAGGTGTAGACCCGGGGTACGTGTGTATCGTCATAATCGTGAATTTCAGATGGGCGCTTTAAAAATCTGTCTGGGCGCAAGTTTTTGCAACCTCGTCAGCAAACTTGCGTCATTACGGACGCACATTTTTAAAACCTTAACGGGAACCCTGCATGTAGGGTATATTCATGAGGTTATGAATGGGGAACAAATGATATGACAAAGTTTATGATGATTCAACATTTTCAAATGAATCCAATAGACAAAACCCATAATATTTTGGTTTTAAAGGCAGACCAGGACCAGGGCCATCCTGATAGTGGAAAACTTTGTGAATGGTATCACTGCTATTCCACAGGAAACTGTGGTATTGTATGAGGGAAATTTGGCAACCAAGGTAAACTTAATACTGACACTATTAAAGCATTGCACAGATTGAAACTTCACTATCTGACCATCAGTATTACCAAATATGGAAATAGGAAAGCAAAGGTGGCCATGATACTAGAAAGTTCTGTGGTTATAATATAACCACTTGTCGGTGTGATTGTATAATAATGAGGAATTCCCTTCCCTTTTCTTCTTCTATTGAAATTGAAAGCTGCATCTGATACAATTTATGCCAAATACATGATCTTGCAAATTCATGCTAGATTGCAACTTCTAATAAGGAAATTTAGGAAAATAATCTAACATAACTCCTGGGAAAACAGTAAATGTTACTAATTCATACTTTGGCTTATTATACTTAAAATCATTTTTAGTGAGTCAAACAGCAGGATGCCATAGTGAAACCACATTTTTTTTGCTACAATTTGGCATGAAATAAGTGATTTGTGATAAAAAAAAAATTGTATATCTAAAGGCCAATTTTGTGGCACTTTGCCGTATATTTCACACCAAGAAAATCATTGGGCTCTGCACAGGGTCTTAGGTAGGATTTGAACGTTTGGGTGTGTAAATTCAAAAACTTGGGTGTGTAAATTTAAGATTTGTGTACAAAGTATAAGACAATGTGTCTCCAGTTTGACTCCAGCTGAAACACTCAAACAATTTCAATTCTATAGTTATCTTACTTTCGGTTCTCACCAATTTGCATCTCTTCAAAGCTGACCCAGCTTCATTTAAAATAGGGTCTTAAAACTTGATTGTTGCCTGTGCATCACCTTTTTTTGCAGCATCTGGAAGTTATTTCTATTCTACCGGCACAATACCTGTGCTCATTAGTGCCAGTCCGGCTTGAAATGGGGGAGGGAACAAAAGTGGCTGAAAAGAACAGAATATGCATGGATGGGCCATCCCCCTGCCCCACCTCCCCTCCCCCACCCCCCGGATTGACGCCCATACCTGTGCTACCTGTCTGTCATGTTGCACACAACTCATCATGGCCATTCCATTGGAGCAAAACTGCCACTATATGGCTGCAGAATTTTGTTTTTTGGTTTCCTCTCCTACATTTTTGTGTGTGTGGAGGTGTGCAAATTTTCCAAAATAGGGACCTTACACCGAAAAAAAAAAAAACATGTGCGTGCAAAGAGTGGACTTTTTCTTTCTGATTTGGACTTTCGCTGACATTAATATTATCAGCATAGACAGTGATAGTGAAGGATTATCTATATTTTAATATCATCTAGTATCGGTTGAGTTCAGGAAAACAATACTAGCTGTAGTACCTGTGCTACCTGTCTGTCACGTTGCACACAACTCATTAAGGCCAGCCCATAGGCCTACTGCAAAACTAGCAATATTTGGTTAATTGACTCAAAAGTACAGTCTGTTTTTGGGTGTTTTCTATAACTCTGAGACAGGGGAATTAAGGGTACTTCAGTATGAAATCGTTCAAGTGTAAGGCTGAGACTTTCTCAGCCTTCGGTGAGAGAAAAATGGAAGCTATGTAGGATAGGTGAGAGATGGACTTGTGTGAGAGATGGACTTGTGGATCTAAATTAGCATGATTAGGGGCATTGGGTGAGAATATGACTCTTTTTTGGGGAGGAGGGGGATTCGGGTGAGAGCCAGAACAGCCCCACAGAAGCCTCAGTCATTGAATATTAAGTTTTAAATGGCTTCAAATGGTGTACTTATTGAAAGATTTTGAAAAATGAAAGATACTGTTTAAATTGAAAAATATGGGCATTTGAGTGATAAATCAAATGGTAACATAAAGGGTCTATTGATGACAGTGGTTCTAAAATGGGGAAATGCATCATCTCCAAAGTGGTAGTGTCCTCCCAAGGCTGAGTCAGAATCTTTTAAGAATTCTGAAAACCAACTGCTCTCCGAAGTACATTAAATTATTTGTCTAGGCCCAAATGTCTTGGTACATTCTAACTAACCTACAGTGTCATTGTTATAGTGGTAAAGTAAATGATATAAGAATTGAAACTATGAATGATATCAGATTAACTTCCAAGCCAACGCTCAAATTTGCATACAATTTGTTATGGTTCAAATAAAAGTCAGGTGATTTAAAAAACACACCAATGTATATTGATGACACCGCTCCTTTTGTTTAAATTACTAATAACAAAAGGTTAGTAACTGTGTGCATATTGCACAATATCTTATAGGGTCAAACAGAGCCACATTTGTCATATCTTTTATTAAAGCCATTAGCCATATTATAACATTTGCTGAGGAGGTCGCCTTCAATATTTTTCATAATTCTGTTTTTTTACACAATTGTTATGTACTTTAGTAAATTAACATACCCTGCAAAAATCAAGACTTGAGGTGCTGTAGTTTTGTCAAAATCGGACTCTTTAAATATACTGCAGGAACCGTCATTTTATTATTACGATGGAAATATTAGTCGAACGCGTACACGATGTGCATAACACAGTATGTACATGGCGTGCGGGCTGTCATGACATATCGAAAGAACAAACATGACTCTTGTTCAAATGAGTGGCTCGCATTGGCGACATGCGCTGGTATTGAAAGAGGACATACCTGACAGTGAAAACTAAGGGCGCGTTCTCGCTATGCCTGTTTGATACCAGGACGTGGACTCGATCCTACATCGAGTCCACTTCCAAGCATAGTGAGAACGTGAAATAAGTGGTTTCGATCCTACATCCAGGATGTAGCATCAAGACCACCTCATTGAGGTAGTCTCGTACCTAGGACGTGGTATCAAACAGCATAGTGAGAACGTGTTTACAAGTGGACTCGATCCAAATGTTGTATACACAACCTTGATGGCCGTCGTTGTACTATAGGCCTATACAATATACATGTCTACATTATATAATTTTCCATGCATTTTTAACTTAAAAATTCGTAGCTGGTATTATAGAACAAATTTATACATGCATGCTTTATTTCATGAATTTACAATATTTATTTTTATGCGGAAAAAAGTCGAGGGAAAGTGGATATACACGGACGTTCGTTCGTTCGAGATGCTTGCCGTAGTTTGATGAGCAGCATGCTTCTCGTGCAGTGTGAAAACAACGGCATCGTGGCAAGATACAGATTTTATCCAGTTTCAGAATGAAACAAAACGACATTGGGCTTTACAGTATAATACAAAAGAATATTCAGGTGTAATATTCGTTTTTGAGGTGTACATTTTGCTAGACTGAGTTAAAATTACCAATCAAAATTAGTATTTTTGATGGTGATTTAAAGGTTGTGTTGCGTGTGAATCGGCGTGCTTGACCAAAATCAGAAATAACAACCCGATGTATTTCTCTCATTTTACACGTATAGGCCTATATAAAATAACAGTTTTTAGAGGTGTTTATTTCAGATCTTTCCAAAGACATGCATATATCACAAAATAACATATCCATAGATTGAAGGAATACATCAGGGGGCCTGGAAATAAAACATGATCTTTCCAAATTGATAGTCTATAGTAAATTTTGATTTGTGCTGTGAGTTCGGCTCAAAACATGCATTGGAACAGAATTTGTGACGTCATGGTCATGCATTGAAGCGCTTGATATTTATAACATCCGGGTAAGTGGAGTCGATCCTACATCAGCATTTTGGTGTTAGTGAGAACGCGAAATCAATGTGGACTGAGTCCACTTGTATGTGGACTCGGACCTAGGTACGCGAGACTCCATGTCTGTAGTGAGAACACGACCTAACATTCTATACCAAAAAAAAAAATACAATTTTATTTCTTATGGAAATGTTATAATATGGCTTTTAAGGGATATGACAATTTCATCATTCATTATTTCTCATCAGATGACAGATTATATTGTTATATAATTATAAGCAGGGATATAAATTATAAGGCAGATGAAAGTTGATTTTGAATTTCCTGCCAGCCACCCACCCTCACTTCATTTTTTGACCCTCACTTGAAAATCAAAATCAAAATCAAAACTTCCATTTCGCTACCAGCGATTCAATCAACTCATTGTGATAGACTGGCATCTGATAACAAATAACAATGCATTTTACACCCTTGTTTGGTCATATAATGAAAGTCACAAAATAATGAATAATGAAAAATGTTACCTTACTTGTTTTCAGAAATTATGTGATGTTAAACTCAAGATCGATTGTCAGTAGCCTAATATAGAACAGTGCAGTATGCCCATTGGGCTATTCCAGAAAATAGATGCACACCCCCTATAGAGGAGTTCGGATATCCGGACTTTTTGCCCAGTCGTGACTGTTGGAAATCCAGACTTTTAAAGTGCCCAAAGGCAAAAAAATCCGGCAGAACAATAGTTCAAAATCAGAAATCCTCAATTTGAGAGTTCATTTTTAACATTTCCGTGATTTTTCCTTCATTTGATTGGATTTCCAAGCTTTTTCCAGTAACATTGGCAACTGGAATTCCAGTCGTTTTCAGAAAGCAGACTTGGAAATCCGGAAATTTCTTTGATTGAAAATTTACTCCTCTATAGGGGGTGTGCACCTATTTTTTGGAATAGCCCATTGCATATCTAGGACTATTTCAGAGGGGGGAGGGGGCAATGCAACTTTTTGTTGATGAAATGGTCAAAAATTGGGCAAAACATACAAAATCTTTTATTTGTAAACTGATATGAAGCTGGCTAGTGATGGGAAACTAGAAATCTATTCTACTTTGTGTGTATTCTATTCACCAAATTACTTAATCATGTCACTAGAACATTACAGCCTGTCCCATAAAAAAGTGGGTCCCAACCAGAGAAATGAGTAGAGGAAATTTTCTAAGAATTTCAAAATTGACATTCAAATCTCAATACGAAGCTGTTACTTCTTATGTTACTGTTGCACTGGCATTCTCAGAAAATTTCCTTTAAGGTCACTTTTTGCAAAAACTGTGATTTTTGAGAAAAATTAGACAAATGGGCCACAAATGGGCAAACATATTTAAAGTCTCCAAAAATTCTTCATTGAGTGAGCATTGTGTGTGTTCAATCAACCAGCACCATGCGACTTTTGTCAACAGAAAATTGCACAATTTATTTTGCAACCATTTTTACTTTTAGGTCACTTTTTGCAAAAACTGTGATTTTTGAGAAAAATTAGACAAATGGGCCACAAATGGGCAAACATATTTAAAGTCTCCAAAAATTCTTCATTGAGTGAGCATTGTGTGTGTTCAATCAACCAGCACCATGCGACTTTTGTCAACAGAAAATTGCAAAATTTATTTTGCAACCATTTTTACTCAGATCATATCTTCAAACAGTCCTATCAGATCAGCTCTGGTTTTCTGTAAATTATAGCTAAAAGATGGGACTTTCACAAACACTGAATGATGGTTGAAAAAGCATTTTAAGATATCACCACATTCCATGGAACCCACTTTTTATGGAACACCATGTAAGTTTTCTTTTGAAAAGCATAGCATTCTCTTGAATCATAACCGCAAATGTATTAATTTATGGCCAGTTTATATTATTATCAATTGCAATGCAAGAAAGCATTATGACCTGTCTTGAAAATTATTGATATT
Source organism: Amphiura filiformis (assembly GCF_039555335.1). Taxonomy (NCBI): domain Eukaryota; kingdom Metazoa; phylum Echinodermata; class Ophiuroidea; order Amphilepidida; family Amphiuridae; genus Amphiura; species Amphiura filiformis. The sequence continues at coordinate 25,261,382 of NC_092640.1, forward strand.
TTTAAAGCTAGACCTATATGATAATGGCTCAGCAGCCTTCGTATCGGAGCATGGAATACTAAGAATTCCAAATTTCTTATTTCTCGACCCAAGGGCTAAGAGCAAAATTGTACAATTGATTGATCATTTTCTATTGCTGAAAACAATACTTTTTAAAACTGCATTTCATTTTTGTTTTTCAGCTAACTTATCAATGCGGTTAGATCACTGAGACTGAAACTGATCAGACTGTGACCTTGTGTACACTCTTTCTGATAAGTAATTGATAAAATTTAAAGAAATTGATGAATATTTTTCATAAAGTTAGATAACAAGATTTCTGTTTCACTCCTTGATGAGATAGTACTTAAAACCATATTACGATACCATTAAGCCCACTTTTTGACCAGGTGCCAAGGAAAGGTGCCACTGATTATCAACCTGTTACCCAAAAAATAATATTATCTAAGTTTCAGTTGTAATTTCTTTTTGTAAATGGAATCGGATAGCAACGTCTGTACAGTATTTTTGTGGGACCTGAGAATAAATGAAAGATCAGACACACCAAATTGCATTCTGAATATATGAGGAATGCCCTTCTGATATCAAAATAAGTTTGATTTTTTGAAAGTTGTGATCAAATTTTATGGCAAATTTTTACATTTAACAGTCCTCAAAGTAAACTTTATCAATCTAATGATATGTACTAAAAAGTGTATGTAGTTGGCAGGAAAAGCCGTCCATTATTTGAAAATTTTGACCATCCATATTGAAGATTTTTTTTTTTTTTTTTCTATAAATTTTAGGTCATTGCCAAATGATTTAGTATACTTAGAGGACTGTTAAATGTCAAAAATATCCATTTTTAATAATTTGCCATTAAAATTTGTATTATATCGCGAATTAAAAAAAAAAAAGTCAAAATAATTTGATATCAGAAGGAAATTTCTCGTACTCAGAATGCAATTTGATATGTCTGATGTGCTCTCATATGTCCCACAAAAAATACTGTGCAAACTGCAAACGTTGCTATCCGATCCCTTAAAACCACAAAAGGGCAGATAAGAATGAATCTAGGGTTACACAATGAGATTTACTGGCATCAAAGTTCATCGAAGGATTTAGCACATGCTCTATGCTGGCTCTCTAACTGTATCTCTCGCTCGGGTTAGAGGGACGTCGCAGTTTGCGAACGGCTAGTTCTACAAAAGGATTGCACTTCTAAGTACCATTACTTATTGGAATGGCTGTTTTAAGTCAATTTCAAATGATGAAAATATGAAATCTAAACTTTGTTTTGCCATTTTCACTCCTACAGATTTCTCTGAATTGTGAAAATTATTAAATAAAATATCCCCCACAAAAATATTTTAAATTCTTTGAATCCCTTGCAGAGAGAGAAAGAGAGAGGTGTTTTGGTTTTCACACACACATCAATATAATAAATTTATTTTATAATTGTACATGTGCCAGCTAGACCTACGAGACGGGATCATATTAATTTCCTCTCTCTATATATTTCCCATAGTATTTGACAGGAGCGAAATTTGCTTGAAATAAGAGTTGCATGTTTCCAGTGGCAGCACCAGAATTTTTTAGGGGCATGGGGGAAGGGAAAAGTGACTTTCAACTTGAGGGGTCATATACCATGAAATTTCAGACAAATGGCTGCAAAAATGGTAAATTTTTTATTTTTGTTTTTGTGGGGGGGGGAGCAAGATCTCTTCTGATCGGCATTTGTCCCCCCTCCCCAAGCACTGCCACTGCATGTTTCCTTGTTTGGTGTAAAAAGGTCGATAAACTGATGGGAAAAAAATCAGCTTTTTATGTGTTGGACTGTTGCCAGCCTCTGTTGTATCAAATGCTCCATTGGACCATGTCTTTTTTGTACATTTTTTTACACACAAACACCCACACAAATAGGTGCGAAGAACTTATTATTATCATCAATTTTACAAATCTGAAAATTTGTTCATAAGTGACATTTCCAAACACAACTTTTGTTTTCACTAATAAACCCCAGCTATGAGCCAATAAATCAGAGTGAATTTTAGACTAAAGCTTTTTGGTTTCAGCATAAGTCCCCCCCCCCCCCTGCAAATGATTCCTCCTTCTCGTCTGACCAACCGTCCAAACCAAAGAAGTTTTTTATTTTAATTTTTTTCATCAAAAAAACACTTTCCGGCACAAAGAAGCTCAAATTTTTTTTTTTCTGTGCCTCAAATCATGAAGTTCAGATTTGCTATCAGATATTGATATAACATGACTGATCTCCTCAATTTGTAATAGACCTCAATGTATGAACTGTGTATTTGAGAAAGGATTTTATACAAGAATTGAAGTGTCAGATTGTGCCTCTGGTCCTTAGGAGGTTATCGTTTTCTTTGAAAGAGGGGTCCCAAATATACTGGGGGGGTCATAAATATTTGGAAAGAAAAATAGAAGGGTCATAAAATTTTTGATGGCCAAAATGTAGAGAGTCACAAGATGACCACAGATAGTGCGTTTATTTTATTCAAAAAGACTGATTTCAATACAATTTTAGCCTGTTTAGGGGGTAAGGTGTATCGGTGGCGGTGGTGGTCATAAAATTTTTGTTGCCGAAATAGGGGGGGGGGGTCTCAATTTTATTGATGCTGACTTTTTGTAAATTTAGGACCCCCCTTCCAAAGACAGCCCCCCTTCGTGAGTTGCAGATCTGAATGAGAATGCATGAATGTTGGCATGCTCATCTCTGTTTTTGAAGAAAAAATGGACAAGCAAACAATCTTCTTGTTTTAGGCCTATTACTGCATTTAGCAAACAAAAAGGATTTTCTGGTTGGCTTGGGCTTGCATTAATAATATATAATAAAATTATAGTTCATTGATCGATTTTTGATTCAAGTGTTTTAAAACTGCAAGTACAAAAAATTAGGTGGAGGCACTGTAGCAAAGACCACTGGTACTTAATGTCCTTTTCTTTTTCTGGGAAATGAGCAGTATAAACATGATGAACCATGAACATAGTCAAACAAAACAAACATATTTCTTTTACTAATTTCCAAGACCATTCAAGGAAGTTCAGCTCTTCATTGCAATTATGCCAACTATATAAATACTTTTATTTTGGTACCTTGATATCATAGCTGTGTTCACATTTTCGGACATACGCCCGGCAGAACTTGGTCAGCGCAAGTTGGAGATGCCAGGAGTAGTGGCAGTGTGAACGATGGTAGGTGCAAATTCCGCAAGGCGTACATCCGACGATTTACTCCTGACAAGTAGCAAGCTAGGTGTAATTTCCGCCAGGCGTATGTTGCAATGTGAATGCTGCTACACCTGGCACCCAGTCTAAGTTTGACCTTTTTTGGTTGGAACTAAGAAATTGCGCTTTGCGTGGAAGGTCACGGAAACAACGGAAATGGTAGCCAATGTTTATGCCGACCAGAAGTGAATGTGAATGTTTGGTGGCACTGGACTGTGTAGTGCTAGGAGTAGGCTAGGTGTGGACACGCGGTAGGGGTAGGGAAAATATTTGTGGAATTTTTATCCACTGGATGTTAGCGTAAGTTTACATCGGGTGTGTAACTTAAAATGTGAACACAAATTGTGATGGTTAAGTTTTTACTCCAAAAACCTTTGAGTGACCTTTCATCCACATTTTTTTTGTTTGGTTAAGAGTTAGTAGTGTATTATGTGTGATCATTCCATGGTGTGATTATGAACTTTTAATTATGATGATAAAGATATTTTAAACTGGAAAAAAACATTGAAAGAAATTCCCTGAAAAGTAAAGTTCACTACTAATGAGCTGAAACTACCAACGAGCTGATTTTTGAGCAGTTTTGACCAAAATATATAATTGTTGCATATAAATTTTTTTTGAAAAATGATTTCTGCATCATGGAAAGTATATCAATTTATTGAGGTGGATGCTTAGATCAAAAATGTCAAATATAACATTGTGACCTATGATTTTTGACCTATGACCTTTTGAAATTCATAAATATCCCATCCATTATGCTTTGCGGTACCATAATAGAACTTAATGTGCCATAGAAAATGTACACAAAATCCCTCACTTCAACTTTAAATAACTTGCTTAAATCAGGGAAGCTTAGACTTTTGTTTGTAAAAATATGACCCCTTATTGTATTGTGAATGAAACTATCCATAGCTCTCAATATCTAAGCGGCTCTTGTTTATATTTTGTATACATTTACTACGGGGCATGCAGATATACTGCAACTCTCCCTTAAGCTGCTGTGAGTCCAACCCGAGTCAAACTCATATTCCTTGTTTAGAGGCAAGTTCAATCAGGCTAAAGTTGGCAAATAATGAAATGTGAGCAGAAAAATTATAAAAAACCATAAGAAAGGGGACATATAAAAGGTTCATAACTTTGCAAGCACACATATTCTAGAGACCTGGGGATTTAATATCAGTAATTGTAGGTTCATGTATTGAGCAAATTAGTTTAAGGCTAATGAAACTTGATGTTGAGTTTAGCGTCCCATTTTTTTCAGCTCATAATGAGGCAACTATTTCATTATTCATTATTCAATATTTTCAAGGTTTCATTATCAGCGGCCTTTTACCAATGCTTATGCGCTTTTGTTCATTCTAATTGGGTATCGCCAGTCGCAATATAATGTCACAAACACACATAAACATTTATAAAAATATAATTATCTTGGGAGCCTAGCTTTTTGTTTTTCAAGTTTTAAAACAAACTAAATGTATTCCGAAGTATAGTACCATGCCAGTCTTCTTCACTCCCAATTTGTATTAACCTCTCCATACATACATTTGAGGATAGGTGGAAATGGGGGGGGGGGGGATTGACTCATTAAATAAAAAATAACAATCATGCAGAAAATTATGAAATAAATTTTTGGCACCAATTTGTCAAAACTAGGTCTTTCCTAGTTAAATTATTTATACCCCACATCAACAATCTGGTAAAAACATTTTGGCTAGGTTGATTTCTCTTCTAGTCTACCCTGGTATCCCAAAGGTATAATTGAAATAATTGGATAGAGCAAGGGTCAAAAACCTGTATATTTTTAATGCTAAAATATTTAGATGGATTCATCTAATAGTTCTCAAGGCTTTCTATAGTTTTTGAAGTGTTCAAATACAAAAAAAGGGGTTTAAAAATTTTGCAGAACAAATTTTCTTTCTGGTTTAGTAGTAATTTGCAAAATAATGAATTATTTTCAGATTTTACATCTCAAACGCGGCACAAAATTCATAACGCGGGCGGTGGACGCTAAACTCAGAATCAAGTTTCAAGTGCCTAATGGTAGTAACTCATTTGTCAAAATTTCCGACTTTAGCCGGAGTGGATCAGATTGGGTCACATATTCCATAGGGGGTGTATGGATATCAACAGGAATAGCCCATAACTTGACTTTGATCACTCACCTGGGTGGATGCCTGATAGACTGGGAACTCTCAGAAAAACATAGTTTGCAATGATTTCCGCACATTGGCCATCTCTTGATGTTGCTGTGAAAGAAATGAAGAAATATATAAAAAAATACATTGGGTTTTTTTATTTTATTTAAAATCATTACCTTTTGTAGATCATCATAATTCACAGTATGAACACTCATTTGTGTTTCAATATTTAATGTTCAACCAGACAATATTTGCACCCAGTGCTAAAAATAAGCCAACATTTTCATGAAGGGTTATCAAAGTTTTAAAACACATGGGCCCTCATCAGATATAATATGTTTAAGAATTTAATTTACCTAACGGTTATAAAAGGTTTACAAAGTGAGACTTAGATATTGTAAAGGTTTAGGTACAGTATAGTTTTAATGTTATATTGGTCCACAACTGTTGACACTTCTAAGAGTTTAGAATTGCAACAATAACACAAATGAACAACTGTTAATGTAATAAGGCCAAAAAAAAAAGATTTGTCTCAAAGCTCGCACGCGCATTTGTAAAATCATGCGATTTGAAAAAAAAATGCAGCATTTTTTTATAGTTTTATTTCAAAAAAAAAAATCAAAAAAAATCGCATTTTGCATTTGTTTTCAAACCACTCGTAAGCTTTGAGACAAAGTGTTTTTTTTTGCCTAAGCAAGGAAGGAATCATGTGAAGTTTATGTTGAAATTGACTTTGTCTCATTGACTGGGGGGTAAATGCTCCCAGTCAGAATTCTTGCCCCCAGTTGCCTGCCAGTAAAGATCCAAAATTACGTCACTTTTGCCAAAAATTTGTTGATTCCCCCTGGAAAAAAATTGCCACTGGCAGACCCTAAAATTTACCACATCCAGTTCCACCACTTCAAAAGAAAAGAAATTTCAATTTCCGCAAAAGAAGTAAAGCATCTCTGATCTACTATCATGCTTCCCTAAGCTGGGTAGGTCCAGTGGTAGCACCAGGGATTTTTATCTGGGGAGGGGGTCATGTGATTTTTATTGGGGGGGGGGGGGAATGAGGTAACTTTCCCTTGGGCAATTTTCAACTAAAATACAGCGATTGCCCCCCAAATTATGGCCACTTTCATCCAACATATGGCCATTTTCACCTAAAATACAGCAATTTCATCCCAAAATATGGCCACTTTCATCCAACATATGGCCATTTTCCAGACTGGGGGACACTGCACACTGGGGGCAAAGAATAAATTGGGGGGATACCTCCCTTGCGCTGCCACTGCACACAGGTAACCTTGTTACTGGGTAGGTCTTGGGAAGAAGGAAGCAGTTCCAGATATTGAAAAAGCATATCAGCTATCAGGTGAGAACTGTCATGTCAGGTTGACATCAAATAAAATAAATAAACAAAATTATCTGCCCTGTATCGCACTTCAACACCATTTCACTATTAAATTGAAATTAACCATGAAAAAGTCACCTATCCAGTAGTTAGAGAAAACAAAATCGAGAAATCAATTTTACTTTTTACTTCCTCATAGAAAAAAAAAAGACAATTTTTGTTTTTACAGGAAAAAAGAAGAAAAAATGAAGATAATATTGAGATATTTCAGTGCACTGATGATACCAATAAAGAATTTCAAATTTGCAGGATCTATACTGGGAACAGGTTTCTTTTCAAATCATTTTTCTTTTTCCCATTTTCTTGTTCCCGTTCCTGTTCCCTTGATACATGGCCAATAGACCTAAACCAAAATTTTCAAGTTCAAGGATGTTTTTTTTTTTTTTTTTTGACAATAGGGTTTGTTTTGATCACCAATTCACCATGTAATTTTTCATTCCTTTCAGCTGTGAACAATTTAGAAGACAGGTATAGGTATGTCGTATTGCAACTTGACTGTTTCACAGCATAAATGTGTTTTTTTTGTGTGAAACCCTCATTGCACATTTAACCTTTTTTGTTGAGAATAATTTTAGTAGCATAGATCATTTTGTCATTGTAAATTCTCTCACAATGTGATGCCTATGATTGACTTCATTAAGATATCAAAAAAGGTTGAAAACTTAAAAGGGCATTTCGTGATCCACAGCATCAACACCCCCCCCCAAAAAAAGTTGAAATTTTTAAACCACTGGAAACCTCTGGATACATTCTATTTATGTACAAAAATTTCTTGCAGATTAATTTATTTTGCAAAATCATCATCAAATTTGAATTTACGTTCTCTACAACACATTGTCTATGCAGCAGTGTAATACACTTAATCATGCATAACTCGCAAACGCAAAATCAGAATCGACTGAAATTTTGGGAATAAGCTTTTTTCGTGGTTACTAGGATTAAAAAATACTCCTTTAAGTGATATTGCGAGATTGTTTAAAGGATGTTCAACCAACATTTGAGAACATTTTGAGGGGCTAGTGCAAGAAGGCCCTATCTGCAATCCACCCTTTGCATGGTCATCTTAAAATAAAGGTTCTACCCACAAAGTTTGTGTTGCCTGTGTAAGTCTGTATACCCTTTGCAAAAGCCTTCTGGTGCGTTGCTAGAAAAGTGCGAGAATCAAAAATGTACGCATGTGTTTGCAGGGAGAACCTCGTTTTGGTAGCAAACCTGTTTTTGCAGAGAAAGTGGCAAAAACTGGCAAAACCCTGTTTTGCCTGGTTTAAACCGGCAAAAATGGCAAAAACTGGCAAAAACTCACATATAGTCACTCAAATATTAAAAAGTAACACAAAAAGCTCATATACAGTAACACACAAGTTTTAATGAATCATTCAACATATTTTTTGTCTCATCAAGTCCTTAAAATGAAAATTTTTGAATTTGATATATGCCATATTTCGGTTAAATGCACTTGAGCAATGATTTAATTTCTTAATATGTTACTTATAATTACAAAATTTGGCCTTGTTACACTCAGGAAATTAGGGGAGATTGGGGTTAGTTAAAACATTTTTCACAAAATCGTCTTTTTAACACAAACAGATTACTTTCAAGAAACACTGACCATCAGTATAAACATATACATACATGCTACAAATACAGCCTTAAACTTTATTGGACCTGCTTATGATTATTCATATAATCCAATTTGAAAATTTGAAAAAAAGTGTTTCAACTAACCCCACCCCTGGGGTAAGTTGAAACATAGGGTGGGGTTAGTTGAAACATGGCTTGTAAAAATTTCAAAATAATTATTATTGTGTTGTTAGGGTTATACTTCCCTTGAAGGCACCTTTTAACATACAATCAGTGTGAAAAAATGAATAAATAAATATGTGGGAGTGCGGGTCAATACTTTGGACACAAGGTGACGAGTGTCACCATGGACCAAAATATGAGAAGCCTAAAATATTATAAAATGTACTTTCTGTGTGCACTTTTTGCTTGTATTATTGCTTTTTAACCATATTAAAGCAATATTGAAGAAATGGTAAACATGTTACAAATTTTTAAAAAGTCAAATTTTTAACCATATTTTTCTATGCAATTTTTACGGTCAACTAACCCCACCTCAAAAGTTTCAACTAACCCCGATGCCTATTTTTACATTTCAAAGTTCATTACACAAAAGAAATACAATAAAACTTTTATTTAACATTATTCTGGGACTTATTACTAGTGCTTATGATAATCCCCTGAATCTTCAAACAACATGGAGATAACGCATCTTTTCTGAGGGGTATAAAAATTAGTAAGTCAAAAAACAGATATTCCTTTCCCAAGCCAACACTGGTGGGGCATCAGTGCTGTTGCTAATTTGGTGGATGACCCTTACTATAATACCTATTACTAGGTGCCAGTATTTTACCAAATTAATTTTTTGTGTCAGAAAAAAATACAATGTTTCAACTTACCCTGCGTTCCAACTAACCCCAATCTCCCCTACTTTTGTAACTTAATCATTTGTTTTGAGATGAAATATCTGGACTACAAATCACTTTTTTAGTTTTTGCCATTTTTGCCGGCAAAAACTGTTTTTGCCAAGCGGTTAAACCCGCGGTTTTTTCCACCTGCGGCAAAAACCTGCGAACCTTGATGGTGGATATGGATCCATTCAAAGGGCAAATAGCTGCCTTTAGATAGACATTTGACAATTTCTTTATTCTACAAAATACTTTTTAAACCTGACATTATCAGCAACCTGAATATTTGAAGAAAATGCACAATAATTTTCGCAATATGATTTTAAAAAATCATAAAAAATATCACAAAAAATGGTAACAGGTGAATACCAATCAATTTTACACTGACTGTATTGTCTAAAAGCAATGTATAACATCAATTAGTAACTCCCTATCATCATTAGGCTATTCCAGTTGAAATCCATACACCCCCTATGGAAGACATAACCTTAGTCTCCCACACAGGGGGTGTAGATTTTAAATAGAGTCACCCAAGCAGTATAACCTCATTTGAAATTCATACTTCCAGTGTGGGGAGATTGAGTTCATGTTTTTCATAGGGGAAATCTCCCACAAAGGGTTGCAGATGTTTTTAAATAGAGTCACCCAAGCAGGTATAACCCCATTTGAAACTCACACTCCCAGACTACTCCCAGTGTGCTGGAGATTAAGGTCATGTTTTCCATAGGGTGTATGGATTTCAACTGGAATGACCCATTATGATTATGAACCTTAGCCTATATTTGAGATGATGCATCTGTGTAGATTTCATGCCTTAATGATTTGCTCATCAATTATGTTTAATTGCATTGCATCTGTGATTTTATTATTGATTAAAATTCTTCATTTTGGTGACTAGAGCAGTTACAATTTTTCCCATTATTGAATAATGTAAGATTTACTAGTTAAAATTGCTTCCTTTTTATTTTGAGCCAAAATGAGGTACCGTAAAATGAATAAAAATCATTATTTCATTCCAGCGTGGCTGAAATTATTCAGAAATAGTTCATATTGTAGCCAAAAATGTTTAAAATTTGTGAAGTTGGAAAACTGCCAATTTGTGTTAATTGGGGCAGCAAATTAGGACTTGTATTTAATAGGGATGTGTCTAAATTTCTTGTAAAATTGGTATAATGATGGGTTCACTTTCAGATTCCCTACTCAAATCAAACTTGATCAGTCGAAAGTCTTTGTGAAAAGGGCCCCGAGCTACTAAAAAGCAATGAAATTGTGCAACCTATTCCGCTGCATGTATTCCTGGGTTCAACTTCCCCCTCCAGTGGCATAGCCCGGGGAAGGTGGAAGCTGCTTAGGCTTTTTTGGTGTGTGTTTTAGCCCATTTTGGACTTGCATCAAATTTTGCCTTTGCCCCCTTCAAAGTTGCCTTGCTCTACTCAAAGTATTCTTTGTCCCCACCTCCAGTGGCAGCACCAGGAATTTTTTTGGGGGGGCATTGAGGGGGCAAAGTGATTTTCAGGGGGGGGCAAAATTACCACAAAAACATGAAATTTTCGTAATTTTGAGTTTTTACTTGGGGGCAAGAGTTCTGACTGGGGGGCATTTGCCCTTCTCATGCCCTCCGTGGCACCGCCACTGCCCACCTCTGAAAAAGTCCTGGCTATGCCACTCCCTCCCATCTTCAGCACATTGAACTGCTAGTGGGGTTTGAATCATGTACTAGTAGCTATAAAATTACATTCAGGTTAAATGTGTAATCTATCACTCTTCTTTGAGGATGATCAACTGGAGTAAGATTAATTAGGCAAAAAAAAAAGTTTGTCTTAAAGCTCCCGAGTGGTTTGAAAACAAATGCGAAATGCGTTCACTTTTTTTTATTCCAGACTTGGTATTTTTATGGTATTTTGAGGTAAAAAAAGAAACCTATTTTTTTGCCATATAAAAAAAAATACAGTAATGACACATGTATCAGTGAAATACACATCAAATATCATTATTTTTTTTCTTGCTCATTTATTAATTTTAAGAATTTAGACAAATCAATTTAGCAGCGGAAACACTAATTTGTAATTGATCAATATTCTTTCCATTGCTGACTCGACTGATGACAACATATGATGAGAATTTTATCACATGATGCACTGTTTTTCTGCTTCGTCTGGCAGATTTGTAGCTTATTCATTGCAAAACCTCACACAATTATCAACAATGTGAAAATAAAGAAGCGTGTGGTGTGGTCTACATTATGAGCACATCATGAGCACCGAACAGCAGCTGTAGGGTTTGTTGATTTTGACAACTTCTTTCAAAATATTGTAATAAAAAATCATTGTGAGAAGTAAACATGTGCATCTTGAATGCGGGCTTGAATGTAGGTGTTGGTAGCAGAAATATATCATGTAGTCAGGAATCTTGCAGAAAGCATGTTGTTAGCGCTCCATTATTTCAGTCATTTTAATGTTGTTATGCTTTGTTATATAACTCATACAAAATTTCTTGTCATTTGATTGGCCAACTACTATTGATTATTTCTGCTATGTTTAGCCGCCAGCTGCAAAAGTCCGCACCCGTGCAATATTTATTTTTTCATTGCAGGGACGCGGAGCTACCATAGAAACGCTGACAGACGTGTGAGCGTATAGCGCGAGGTTTCCACCTCGACTCGCCAATTATAGGTGCGGGTGCTGCTTCTAAAATAAATATGCATTTAGATATCTTTATCTACAAGATTTTACAAATCGTGATCAACCGTCTTGTACAACTTGTTTAGCGCTTTAATGTTTGTATGTAAATGACCCAATGCACTGACGAAATACGCTGTTTTCATTGGTGGTTATATGATGATCAGACCGCCCATTTGCTGTCATCTTGCGGTCGATAAAGCTGTGCTGCACATTAACGTGCATGCAGCACTGGCGCGAGTGTTTACGTTTCAAACAATAAATGACAAACAAGATCTCGGAACATGATTGGATGGCTAAAGTTATGAATAATCAGCGGCATTTGGTAGTCTATATAAAATCTGGAATCTCAGAGATCTAATACAAGTTGATCAAGACCATATATTTGAGCACCCCATCACTAGAGAATCGATCACCGTCGATGGCTGTTACTTACACGCGTAACATACAGTATGTGGCCCCGGTGGATACGGGCTTGAATCAAGACTATAAACGAAATAGTCCATTACAATTTTCTCAATGAAGGTGATTGGGTTACAATTTTTGTCTAATAATTGGGGTAAATTTCAGTTGAAATGCAGCAAAACCAAAATATCACAAAATTATGAAAAATAAAAATGTCAATATGTTTATAGGAAACCAAAAAAGGGGGTATTTGGAAATTAGTGTTCTGAACATGCTGAAAACTGCTTGGAAAACAAAACAAACAAGAACACGAGGGGTTGATCTGTGTTGAAAGGGCAAGGTTTTAACACCCTGACTTTTTCATGTGTTGAACCTAACAATAGAGGCTATCCACTTTACTCATGCGTGACTTCTAACGAAAGGCGCTGATTCCCGTAGTATTCCTCATTCAAAGCAATTCAATGCACGACCTCGGAGTGACCTGCATGACTTTGGCGGGCTATTTTGAAGCAGTCATGGTTGCACATGCAGGTACTTCTTTTGAAAGTCCTAAACAAGGTATAGCAGTCGTTGATAGGATATGCAACTTATAGAATACGGATAACCTCTATATGAGAGTGCCTCATACTGGGCTCAAACCGTTCATATAACCTTTCTGCAATTCCCTATCACAATATTGATAACTTTTATGAAAACTAAATGAAAGTATGTTTCATTTACTTCCTCATTCATTCATTCAATTTACCTATGCAGCCATATCAAACTCATTTCAATGCCAAGTTATAAATTATAATCCTATTGTTAAAAGGTATTACTTTGGAATTTTGATTTGACAATTATTCATTTGATAAATGTGACAATTCATTCGGATAAATGTATTATCATAATGCAAGCAAGTAACAACATGTTAACCTGTTCAAAGGTATGTATGTAAAAAATGTTTATTATGAATCGTGTTCCAGACACCAGATTGTGCTGCCATCATTTTTGTGATACAAAATGTTTTTAGGCTAAACAAAACAAAACAAAAGAAATAACTAGAACACAATGTCTCACATTTGTCTCGCAGAAATATGTCACTTATTTTGGCAAAAATATATATGTTCCCTCAAAAGTTGGAAAATTTGTAAAGATGAAGCCCCAATTAAAGCCTTTTTGTGGACCATTTTTCACTATTATTGCTTAAAACTATTTTTTTAAAAATATATATGCACCCAGTTGTTTTTCCCTGTCCTTTTAAGATTTTGTTGTTCAGGAGGGTGTTTAGAGTCACTAGCAAGCAAAAACATTGGTGTTCCAATTTTTTTGAAGTTCACTCATTATTTTACTTAAATTGACTCGTTGTCTATGTCATGGACAATATTCGGTACAATATCTTGATTTTTGGTTAGTATGAAATTGTAAATTTTTTCGCACTCCGCATGCACTTCATCCTCTATACATTCAAATTGGGGGCTAAAATAGTATAACAAGTGTGAAAAATACGTGCAGTTGTCCCTGGAAGTAGGATTGAAGAAAGTGAACAAGACGCAGTCATCATTTGGCACCCATTTTGAAAAAAATTCAGATTTTCAAATATTTGCCAAAATGTTTGTTTTTTTGTAAAATTTTCAAGCTTTCGGTGATATTTTATGTCATTTTAGACTCCAGAAAAAATCCTGACCGGCCGATGGCCACCCTACCTGAAAAGTCCATCCGCCCTGTTGTTGTCTGATAGGCAATATGGTAAAGTTTTGGTTAATGGGTTTACATGCTGTATCGGCAAAAAATTAATGTAAATATATAAATTAATGGCTTGCACAGCTGTAGCTAGAATAGTTTTAGTGCTTGGTTGCATTTGATGAAAATCTTGCATATTTGGCAATTTTTGACCATTGAATTTTTGACACATTCAATTTTGGTCTCCAGTGCTACATGTAAAATTGCAGCTGAGCTGTGGGCTTTGTCACCCACTGTATCTATCTGTATACTATCTACACTGCACTACTAGTACAGCACTAGCTACAATCAAGGAAAAAAAGGTTGGCATAGTTTGCCTGTCTTTTGGTATATCTCTGCCCCCGCTCCCCCAATTCAATGTTGGACCAAGCCATGTTGTCAACAGGCCCGTAAGACCCTCCAACATTGAAAGATGGGGAATGGGGAAGGGTGAGATATAGGGGTAGTCTGTACTTCACATATATTGCATGTATGTTTCACTCGCCTCTCCAATTTTGATAGGGCACACATTTCAACTGTTTAGTGCAAGTGTGCCAACTATTTTTTCCTTGATTGTAGCCTTCTATGGCATCAAGGCTTCATCTGCAGGCTTAATATGACATCACCATACCCAAATAGAAACAACATCACTTGAACTCTGTACATGTGCCAAATTCAAACTTTACACACACTGAATTCATATCATATGGTACACTGATTTTTAACTGCAACAATTTATAAGACAAAAGGCACATGCAAGGAGTCCGCATTCCCCAGGCCGCATTCTCAGCAAGTTTTTTGAACCAGGACGTTTTATGGCTACAATGTTTAGACTGCAAGTACCGAGACCAGAGAATCGATCTAGAAGAGTCTACAGGCCACCAAATGCATAAATTAAGATTATGAAATCACTGTACCACCCACCAGAATATCGTTCTTCTGCATGATCGCAATGATAAGGTTTTAACAATGTAATTACTGAGGTATAGCAAACTCATCCTGGTCCGGGGCTGGGATCCAGGGACCAGGTAAGGACTATGAATGGTGGTAACCAAGGTAATAATTACGACAAGCTTTGACATCATAGAACTTCACATCCATTTTGAACTTGCCGCAATCAATCAAGCATCATATTTGGCCTCATGTGAATCATTTCAAGGGGGGTGCACTTAGTAAGTTATATTAGTCTGTGCCACAGTCCTGGAAACTGATAAAATAGACACAAAAGCTCTGCAAAATGCTCAAGTTCCCTGGTCTCCTAAACTAAAGAACAGCTCTAGAGGAGCTCTTTGGACCAGCAGCCATAAGTTAGTAGTCATATAAATCTCTTCTACATGGCATTCTAGAGGAGCTGTAGAAATGCAGATCAGGCGCAGCCGCCATACTTAATGTTAGCTTTGGACATTTAATTATTTTATTGATTTTTCACTTCGGAAAGTCAGTTGGAAAATAAATAAAATAATTAAATATCAGAATATCCAAAGCCAATGCTAAATACGGAACCTCCGCCTTATGAATAGCTTTCGAGCCCTCAGAAAAGACAACTGCTAACATAGGTGTTAGACTATGCATATTGCATTGTAAAATCCTGTATTGTAATTAAGGGTCTTTAACATAGACTACTAGGTTATGAAAGTCTCCCTGAGCATTTTCAATGAAAAAAATAATACTACCATTCAGAAAAAATGTTGAATGGATGAAACAAATGATAGAGCGGTAGCAGGTTTTTGCAACTCAATGCCCAAATAATGGTTTAACTCAAGTTCACAAAAAAAAAAGAATTTTACGTTAAAAACAGTGAAAAATATGACCCAACATTGGCGTGAAGTAACCTAAAGTTGGGGTAAATTTTATTTGTTGGCTATAAACCACGACATGACGACATATGCACTGGAATGAGCGATTTTATTCCTTTTACTCTCTTTGTTCGGCTCAAAATTAAAAAGAGGCATATCTGACAGTGAAAAGATTGGGGATTACAGGGTCAGAATTTCGTTTCACAGTGTGAGAATCAATCTTGATTCATTGCAAATCAACTTCTGTGTAAACTACAAATGTTTGCGGGAATCAACTTTGATTCACGCAAATCTGTTTACGAGAATCTTTGCGTGAATCGATTCTCTGATTCATGCCGAAATTCTGACCCTGTGATTAGTTGTTTGGTTATCAAAAACTTCCTTCACCCAATGGAATTTGGGGAGCTGCACAGATAATTGGTGGATGTTACAATCTAAGTGCGGATAGGTCTGCGCCAGGTTCAGCTGCAACTGGCCTATAGATGATATTTTTAAAAAACTAGATAAAAATATCTAGGAGCCGTTTGTTTTTTCTTTTTTTTTAAATTTTAATCAACTTTGAGAAATTTGCACCAAAAATGGTCAAATTTTCAAAAAAATCATAAAAAGCCAGATTTTTGCCCAAATTTCAAATATTTTTGGTGAAGTTTCCAGATCAATATTTCTAGGAAAGAAAAAATTTCTTAACTTTGACAGTTTCCAGTACGATGTTCCAGTTTTTTAAATTCTAAATTGTTACCACTGAGGTTTGACAAGCAACTGACACACTAAAGGAATATTTACAATGTAAGCTGTCAATAATCCTGAATTCCTAGTTTTTGACACAGTAATTTTCGATAGCTACAAGCTTTACTATAAATGCCCACTTTGTTAAGTGATCAAACCGCTGAGGGGGCTCTAACTAATAATATACTAGTCCATCCTAATCATGCGAAAAGTGCAACTTCCTCAAAGTTCTGAACTTGTAATGTATGCATGGTATCATGGTATACAATTTGATAAATAGTTTATACAATTTCTACTAACAATAGAGGGGGCTATTTCACTATTTAGTACAAGGTATATTTTGATTGGTTACAAAGAGGGCTATATCATGCATTGAGCCAACCACATAGTATTCTACTACCTGAAGGGGATAGAACTTATTTGAGATTATAATTATAAGAGATCGAAAATCTCTATTTTGATTGGTTATTCAAAGTATTACATCCTATAAAATTACCAAATCAGGAGCACTGTAACAAAGGCAGTAGACCCCATGGGATCAAAACCTACCGTATCCATGAGAATCTTCTTCTGCAACATTGCCATCTCTTTACGAAGCTCTCCTTGGACGAGTCCTTGCTGGTCTTGATGACATTGCTCCAAATCCCCCATTGTCTACAAAAACATTGGATTGAAGTCAATAAAATAGGGTCATTAGCCGGGTCATTAGGTTCAATTTTCAGAGTGATTTCAATATTGGTTGCCAACCCAACCATAATTCCAGTTAAAATCCATACGCCCCCTATGGAAGACATGATCTTAATTTCCCACATGGGGTTGAGATTTCAAATGGAGTCACCCATTCAGATAATCCAATTTGGAATTCACACACCATGTGTGGTCATGTCTTCGATAGGAGGGTGTATGGATTGCAACTGGAATAGCCCGAGACCTAATCCTGGTACCTAGTATTGATTGCGGATATCAAAACCCCTTCTCTTCTAGCTTCTTCTTGAATAGCTCTGATATGACACTTAACATACACAGCCATGAATCTTTCTGTACACAAGACCAACAGCTTTACATGATTTCCGAACCACAAGACATTGCACACACACTATGCACATGCGAAGCAGTGTATGGGCGTGAGAAGTAATTCTACAATATATTCTGCAAAGTTACTGAATTTAATTGTAGGATTCCCGACCTTATCGGAACATTTTGAGAGAGGAAGAGAATTCTCACCTAAAGAATGCTCAAAGCTAGAACTCTCGCAGATCAAATTCTTTCGCCGACAGCGCAATGCTGTAACCGCTCAGTCACCTCACCCTCTTGTCAAACTTTATGCCTCACAATATTATAGAAAATGACTGAAGTCTTACTTACCTTGGAAAACTGATCAAATAGTTGCTTGATCATCTTCAGCCTCTGTGCCATGGTTATCCTGGTTTGTTGGAACAGTTTCTGATGCTGTTTGAATACATTCTGTGAAGATTACAAGGAGTAAAGTTTTCATAAGTGACTGTAAAAGTAAGGTTCATGCCCATATTTACAGGTCAGAGCTGCCTCCATAGAGGCCGTCAGCGTGACGTCATATGCCGCCATCTTGTGGGTACACGCTGCGATGGTCGTTCGATCTCCATGCGTGAATAGCAAAATCACCGCGTTGATGCGTGATAACAGCTGCGTGGCAAGCTGCGCCTTGCGCGTAGTGTCCGACGCATGAACACGCAGATCATTTGTACCCACAAGATGGTGAAAGGCTGACGGCCTCTATTCTTTTCAAGTGACTTGGGGCCAGACACCTGCCATAATGTTGTTGTGTGGAGTCCGTGCACAACAAGTTTGTTTACCTCCCAGCATCACCCAGTACCCTATTTTAGGGTGAAGTGAACTTCCATATGTACACCAAAGAACTGAGACATACCTGTAATTTTTCTTCTTGGTCTTTAATTTTGTTAACATCTGTTTCCCACTGGTCAAGAACTGTAGAGAGCTGTTTGTTGTATTCTTCTTGGAGCTTTTTCCTGCCCAGAAATATAAAATTTATTATTTATGGATGTAGGTGGATGTGCCTAATCAGAGATAGTGAATGAGGCCTAATGTATATATTAGATGGTGAAGTGATATGAGGGTGATAACATACAATTTATGGGGATTGGAAGAGAGGAAAGGGAAAGTGATTTCTGGGGGCGGCACCGGGCCCACTGGTTTTCACACTGGCTATGACACTGCTATGTACCTGTCCAAAATTGCAGGGCAATTATACAAGATTAATAATAATAATAATGATATTACCATACAATTATACAATGCATGCCTTATTCAGCTCAAGATAAGCATCAGACCCCTGTACCTCACAAATACAAACAAAAGCCTAATTTTAATTAATTAACTTCTGTCAAAATTGCTAGATATTAGAACAAACCAAAAGATCGATGACGTCCTATAAACTAGTTTCGTTTAGGGGAGGGGGTAAAAATACTCGATTACGTTTGTACAAAAACATCGGTCTGAAGAATGTGTCATTATTATTATTATGTCAAAATTTTCAACATTTCATTATTACATTTCTGGCAGGGAGGGAGGGGGTCGGCTGAGAAACGAAACTAGTTACATTTATAGGACGTCATCGATCTTTTGGTTTGTTCCCTTAGTCAAGTTGAAATTGAAACTTTTCAACTTACCTCTCTGACTGTTGCATCTTCCATATTTTGTCTACCTTGGTGTTGGCTGATTTCAGTGACTGCTGGGTGAAATTCTCTAATCTCTTTCGCTTAGATGACAGAGATTTCCTCATGTCAGCTACAGGTGTAAGGAAATGTTACAAGTTCAATAAATATCAATATGATTATAAAAAGGGCATTCATATGCCATTAACATAGTTTGAAATAAGTCACATTAGTTTGAATTAAAGTGGTAGTACATTCTAATTTTACAATGAAGAGAAAAGGGAAGCAGAAAAACTATTTTGTGTTATTTTGAAATAACAAATTTGATTTAAGGCCAGAGTAATGGAAGACACATTCGTCCACGACCGAATTTGAGATTTTTTGATATTTATCAACACTAAGATGTATTCTTTCACTTGAAACTGATAAAATACAACTTGCTAATATTTACTTGTATTTTTGCTTGATTTATTTCACTCTTTTCAACTCTAAAAAGTCACATGGCTCAAGACAGCTTAGTAAATTGGCGGGAAATAATGAGTCAGAAATGCGCGAATGCGAAATATTGTGATTACGCGTGCGATTCGCGTCACGTGACGCAGCGCAACTCTCATGCGTATGTCCAACGCAGTCAAGGCGCATTCGGTATGTTGTTAACGCCAGCAAATGTGGTGTAAACAAAACAAAAATTTGCAGTCAAAATGCCACTTAGATTTTTAATTATTTTGAATTTTGGCGCACTGAAAGCAGACATTATAGATTCATTGGTGCAAAAAGATGCATATTTAGACCATGCACCAGATACAGCTTTTACAAGTGTGAAATTCTTACCGTTTTAAAATTTAAGGATGTTTTGTGCATAATTTTGACATTTTTTACTAAAACGTCGATTTCTCAGAGTTCACTTTTGACAATATTACGCGATTTTTGTGACAAGATAACTTCGAAAAATTTGCAAGCAAAGGGTAAACTTTTGCACTATCCTTTAGAGTTCATCAAAGTCTAGGGAAGGTTTTTTCATTTTTTCAAAATATTTGTTTTAAACAAAAATATACACCATTATGTGCAATTTTAGCTTAATAGAGTGACAAAATGGCTTTTTTCACATGTTTTATTCAATATTTCAAAAAACAGACGAATTTCAAAAAATAAAAAACCTTCCCCAAGTTCATGTCTCTTCTTCATGAAAAGCTAACTGAATTTTTTTTTACTCGAACGGATTTTTTTCTAAGTTGTCACAAAAAAATTGGGGTAAAAAATGAATTTTGTGATTTTTTCAAAACTTGAGATTTTTGAACAAATCTGACGTCACCATGGGATTCAGTGACTCATTTCCTTTCCAAAAATGTATAGTTTTATATACTTTGGACATACAATTCAGAAATAATGAAGCTCGAAAAGGTCCATGTTCTCTCCCATTACTCTGCCCTTAAAGTAGACTGCTTTGCATTCCCTTTTTGATAAACAATTCACACTGGTGTCATTCCAAACACAACACATTGCCAGTGGCCGCTCAGTTTAGGGATGGGAGCGGTTCTTGTTCTGAACTTGTAATCATTGTGAGATGAGTTGATATTGTATTAAGAAAAAAAACCCTGCAACACCATCTAGCTGCCTAAAATTTCCATTTAAAATCCACACTCCGCCTGTGGAAGCTTTTGGAAATATCATCCACAGGGGGAGTATGAATTTCGAATGTAATTAGCACATTAGGCAGCTCCATTTGAATTTCATACACCCTCTGAAAAAGATTAAACCTGAATCTTCCACAGAGGGAGGGTGAGTCTCAAATGGAGCTGCCTAATGTGTCATTCCATTTGAAATTCATATTCCCCCTGTGGCAGATATTTCCAAAATCTTCCACAAAGGGAGTCTGGATTTCAAATGTAATAGCCCAATTAGACTTACCACCAAATGATTCCAGCATTGTCTGCATTTCCCCACTGTAAATAAGCAAATAACATTTAGGAATATTATTTTTTTAAGTTCATTGTTACAAGTTTAGAAGACATAAAGTTTGTTTTCAATAGTTAGAGAAAGGCAGCCACACCAGACAAGGAAAATATTTTTAATTGTTACACCAATTAAAATCTACCAATATTGTAGAAGAACACCAAGAGTGCAAAGCTTCTAACATTAATTGGTGATTATAGAGCTGCAATCTTTGAAGAGTAAATAGCAATAAAATATTCAACAACTCTTCCTATACCTTTGTACAGGAGCCAACCGTTGTTAATCCGTGATGAACCAACACTTTTACTGTAGCGTATACGTGAACGCGAGCGAGACTACGCGTTACGCAAGAGCGCGTAAAATTCGTCATGCCTGGAACCTTTGTGCGTATGCCAGCTTACAAGTTGAATTCAGGATTTATCAGGAAGCGGCTAAACATTGCCGCTTTTATTCTGTAGTTTTATTGCTGATATCAAAGAGAAATCATCGAAGTTTTTGTAAGGCTGAGTGGCAATGATGAACTGACATTCCTCGTAAAATAATCGTGAATTATACGATTTTTAGCTTCTTTTCGTTGTTGAAAGGATTCAATCATTCAATCATGTTTCACCGTTGTTCATCACCGATTAACAACTCGCGTCCGGCGCGTCTGCGTGGTTTACCACTCAGACGATGCGGACGCATTGTTGTTAATCGGTGATGAATAACGGTGAAACATGATTGAATCCCTAAATCAACCATACTAGTCTAGTATAATTTGTTAACATTGTAGATAAGAGTGTAGAGCTATTAAAGTGTGTCTCATCTCAAGTTGAGAGTAACGCCATGTTGGATATTGCAGTGGCAGATTTGAATCAGTATGTTTACACGCCCACGTGGTAGCGCCTCCAGCCGGGGGGTAACTCCCATTGTGGCCTGTACACCATCCGCGATAATCAACTTTTGAAAAGCACCCTAAACAAGGATTTAACCCTTGGCTAAAACGATACCCCATACAGGTAACACGCGCCTGTTTTCACACCCTAAACAGGGATTTTATTCCTTGCATCAATTTCATACCCTAAATTTCATTTCCGCGTATTAGCAAATGCCATTTTGCTACCCTTTTTTCCAATTTTTCATTTTTTTGACACCCTAAACACGAAACGCGCGTATTGTGTGTCTACCCACGAAAAACTACCCTTTTTACACGTTTTTATTATCGCGGATGGTGTACAGGCCACAATGGGAGTGAACCCCCCGGGGTCACCAGCCTACAGACAAATAGCCTTTCTACATGTGTAGATAACGCCCAGCGGGATTAGGTTAGCAACCACTGCGAAAAATCTAACATGGATGATAACCACTATCTTCAGTAGATAGTAATAAATCAGCCATACTCTACACTGTTGTACACAGAGAGTCAAGAGTGTAGCGCTGCTACCTTTGGTGATTATAACCGCTATCTTCAGTAGATAGTAATAAATCAGCCATACTATAATAGACACTGTCAGCATTGTTGTACACAGAGAGTCAAGAGTTTTATTACTGCTATCTGCTATTGCATTGAGCTATGCATTGCTGGTCGCCGGTAATTGACAGTCAGTCGCCGGTAACTTCTTCTGCTGATGCTTGCTGGTCACCACCAAAGTTGCCGGGGATAATGTGCAGAACCGCCTTTGACATTGTCTTCATTGTAGTACACAGAGAGTCAAGAGTGTAGTGCTGTTACCTTTGGTAGTTATAACCGCTATCTTCAGTAGATAGCAATAAATAAGCCATACTCTAATAGACATTGCTAGCATTTTGTACACAGAGAGTCAAGAGTTTAGAGCTGCTACCTTTGGTGATTATAACTGCTATCTTCAGTAGACAGTAATAAATCAGCCACACTCTAAAAATAGAAGTTGTCAGCATTGTTGCACACAAAGAGTCAAGAGTGTAGTGCTGCTACCTTTGGTGATTATAATCCTATCTTCAGTAGATAGTAATAAATCAGCCATACTCTAAATAGATGGTGTCAGCATTGTTGTACACAGAGAGTCAAGAGTTTAGAGCTACTACCTTTGGTGATTATAACCACTATCTTCAGTAGATAGCAATAAATCCACCACACTCTGTCAGCATTGTTGTCAGCATTGTTCTACACAAAGAGCCAAGGGTGTAGAACTGCTACTTTTGGTGAATTGAAAGGTTCAATTGACCATATCTCAGAACCAATTCTGCAAAAATTATGGCCCATTTGTGGTGGATGGTCACAAATTAGGAAGTTTCTATTCAAAGTGCTTTAAAAAGCAACTGTTATACAAACGACAAGTACACTCACTCTAGATGGCCACCAGCAGCTCCCGCAGGTGTAGTTTCCTCATCCTCTTCTTCCAAGTATTTCCTTTTGCTTCCTTTGGTACTGGTAGATGCTGATAGTGCCTCATCATCTATAAACAACAATGACATCAAGCAATTGTTATACGGTCAAGCTAAATGAATCTGAAGTCGATCAAAATCAAAATGATTAAGTTTTTAATTTCATTACATGGGCCTTCTTCAGTCGCTTAGGGTATTTAAATAAAGGCACTTAATTTAATGCCCACATGACCAGTATAGGGCTATTCCAGTTGAAATCCATAATCTGATTAATCTCCCACACAAATGGAGTCACCTAGGTAACCCCCATTTGAAATTCACACTCCCTGTGTGGAAGAATAAGGTCAAGTCTTCCATGAGGCGTACATGTTTCAGATGGAATAGCCCAATTTGTGGTATAAACCTAGAACCTACCTCTCACATCTTCCAAATCATCTTCATTTATATCATCATCATCAAATTGATATTGGTCTAATTGAGCAGCTTTCTTACTTGCCCTGTCATGCCTGTCCTTGGTGCCAGCTGATGTGGCTTTCTTGGAACTTGGCGCTCTTGGCATTTTCAGATCTGTAATTAACTAGCTTCAAGATAAAATAGAGAAGCAATTTCAATTAGAGTTGCATAAATTTACACCTTCATGAAAAGTTTGTTTCTAATTCAATTGCAGGTTTCCAATGAGCCCTTTTGCAGTTTCGGAAATTTCGGAACTGGGCATGCACAGAAATCCAGAATCAACATCCAAATTTCAATTTTTGCTCAAATTATATTATTTTGAATAACATGCACGTTTTCTTAAAAAAGATTTTTCACAAAAATTTTCTTGAAGATTTTTTGGGCTTACAAACAATCGATCATTCTCTCAGTTGGAGTTGTTCCATCATCTAGTCTCTAGATTGCACTTGCCCAGTTCTCATAAGTCATGTTCTCGTGAAATCCCTATATTACCAATCTGATGTAGCAATCCATCGCAAGCAGTAGCATAGCCAGGGGGGCAGACTTACTTGGCGTCAGGTTTTTATAAAAAAAAATCAATGTAAGCCTATAGGTCTCTAGCACTACTACCAGTACTTCATCAATTTTTGCTGTAAACCTCGAGTTTGGCAAGAGCATACTTCTGTAAGTGTAACGCAAATAACAAGGCCAAGGCGCCTCTGAAGCGTAGTTTTTACACGTGAAGCCCACCCTTTTTACCAGTAACCACGCTTTTAATTTGGACACACATTTTAAAACTTAAAGCAGAAATTTTCAAAACCCACCCTTTTGCCGACCCTTCAAACCCACGCTTTAAATCCAGGTTACCAACTATGTCAACTGCTGTCGTACGTATTCATGTGTTAATTCTGCCACTGTACACATTGCATCTTGTCATGCTTGTCAACATTAAGCGAAGTACGCCTCATCAAAGGTCACAGCAATTCATAATAACTAGGTATGAAAGGCGAAATCAAATTGGTCATCAAACCACATCATTTTATATATCAAATTAAAGCCCTTGAGAAAGTCAAAACTGAAAACTGCTTTGTTTGTGTTAAAGGAAATCTGTACCATAAACTAATCAATGGCTAATATAGTTATATACCCCTAAATTAAACATACCAGACGGTCTATATGAATTTCGGAATATTCCTAACAAAGAAAAAGCACTTTTAATCCTTCACTTCTGCGATTCATGGAAGCCGCCATGATAGCTCTTTTCTGCCACAAGCGGTCAGTGTAACCTTTCACACAGACCCTTGTAGCGTAGTGTTGCTATGGCATTCGCAACCCCCACAGCGAATTTTGGTTTTAGTGCTGTTTTTACTTTTCGTTCTCAAAAGACATTGTTGATCATAAATATTAGTTAAAATTTTTTTATGTTCTTCTGTAGTTTTATGGGTAAAAATTGTCGCGTTTTCTTTAGAACGAATGTTGAATCTGAACTTTGGTAGTATTCGCTTCGTGTCACCAAAGTTCACGAGGGACGAGGCTCGTGGCACGGATTTCGCTGGTTTCAAAATCGGTGTACCGTTACAGCGTAATAAAATGCATCGGGTATCAATATGGCCGTCACCATGGATTACAAAACGATCGCTGATTGTCGTAAGGAATTAAGAATTTCTCCTTTATTTGGACGTATATAAGCTTGGGACTTTTACTGTTTGTCGTTTTTATTATTACTGCAACTATATAGCCATTGATTAGTTTAGGCCCTTCGCACTTGATTAGGTATTAGTTTCCTGTTAAAGATTGTGAAAAAGGGACGAGGTGACTTTTAATTATTAATTATTAATTATCTTTTATTTTCTTTATTTAGTTTAAACTATTACAAGCAACTATTGACTCGTTTTGACAAGAGCGGGCATTTAATTATTTCACAACAATATTTGATTTTATAAATAAGTGAAGGACGAGTTGTACTCTTTGTTCATTCATCATTATTGTTGATATTATTAAAGTCAGAAAATGGCAAGTAGAAGTAGTTAAAAGTTATTTTAAAGGAGAAAATTAGAAATAAAAATAAAATAATTAATTATTTTGAGATTTTCAATTTTGGACGCGGGCGGTAAACAGGAAACTAATAATCAAGTGCGAAGGGCCTTATGGTACAGATTTCCTTTAACTAACGTTTGCCTGTTATCAAAATTTTGGGGGCCCGCAAAATTGCACTGTGCAGTGTGCATCTTCCATTTAGCCATAAAACACCATGTTTTGGGCCAAAACAGCCTACAAAAATTGCAAAATTGTTCACGCTATGCCTATGCACGCACTAGCCTTTTACATAGCCAAATTCAGCTTCAAATTGAGCTAAAATAGCCTAAAATTGACATTTTTTTCACACGCCATGCACGCAAATGTCCTGGCCTGGTACAATCTAAAAATTGGGCCACTAGAGTTCACATGCCTGCTTCACGATGCGTTTGGGACAAATTTTGGACTGCCGACTGGCCCACGGCCCCAAAAAAGGTAAATCCGGCCCTGATAACTTTACATTTAGGCCTGAATGTCAAGTCAAGATTCATTTAAATATTAGGCTAAGCCAAGCCCAACATGCAAGGGCCTAGCTATAGCTAAAATAATAGTTTCCCGATCATGAGAGCTCAATAGGTGACCCCGGAGTGACGTCACAAGCCGTTGACAACAAATCCGATTCAGAAGTCAAATTTGTAGTTTTCTGTGGTTTGTCCCTTTTCAAATCGGCCAAAATACTACCATTTCTATAACTTCTCGACATGGGGCCTCCAGCCAACAACAAAAATAAAGACTCTCCTCTACATGTTCTCATATTCCCACATATTCTATATTTCCCGATGATTATAATGTGGTTAGAAAGGACAGGAACATACATGGTGGAGGTGTGTTTATAGCTTGCAAAGAAAATCTTGTTGCAACAGATAGACCAGAATATGATACTACCTGTGAAATAGTATGGTCTACAATTGAGTTTGTGGGGAAGGGTTTCCTAAATTTAGGAAGTTTCTATCGACCCCCAAAGTCTGGAGTTGAACCACTCGCCATTTAATTGACAGTGTCAACAAAATCCTGTCTACAACCAACCGCAACTCGAAGCAAAGAAATGTCCTTCTTTGTGGGGACTTCAATTTACCGGATATTGACTGGTCTAAAAACCTTACAAAGCCTGACAGCAAACAAAAAAAGCCTTCATGATACTGCTCTTGATATACTTGGAGAAATTAGTTTTGTCCAATTGGTGACGAAGATAACAAGACCTGCCTCTCAAAACACTTTGGACTTAATCATGACAAATAATCCAAGCATGGTCTCAAATATTCAAACACATCCTGGTATTTCTGATCATCTAATTGTTACTTGCAGTATAAATGTGTCACCAACTGTTAAAAGAAAGGTCCCAAGAAAGATTTTTCAATATCAAAAAGCTGATGTTGATTCCCTAAGGAACTCGCTTACAAGGGAGGTAAACTCCTTCCTTGATAGTAAGCCAGAAAATAACTCAGTCGAAACAAACTGGCTAAAATTCAAGAACATAGTGCATACTGACATGGACAAGTTTATACCCCACAAGATGTCCAATGGGAAACAATCTCATCCTTGGATAAGCCCGCCATTGTCCGTCAAATGAGAAAACGTGACAAACTGTTTAAGAAGTCGCAAAAAGAAGGCTCCGCAAACAAAACAAAACTCTACAATGCTTACAAAAAGCAAAGAAACAAGGTCACTAATATGATCAGAGAGAGTCATGAGTCTTATAAATCAGACGTCATTGGCCCAAGCCTTGAAACAAATCCCAAAAGATTCTGGGGTTACATCAAATCTCTTAGGAAGGAATCACTTGGGATATACCTCTGTATTGATATCATAATAATCATATAGTGATGTGCGCCCATAATATGGGAGTAGCACAAGATGGCGACCTCCAGTAGTAAATAAACCAGTGTTATCTAATAAGAATATTAGATCTTTGTGTTCTCGTAATCCATCCTGATATGTGTTCATAGTAAACACAATATGGTGATCAGAAGTGACTGGAGAAGAAGGCACAGCGGTTTTAACCGCTTGTAAGTGGGAGAAATAATCCCAGTAAAATTCGCACGAGTGAAAGGTGCAGAATTTTGAAGGCATGCACGACATGTCAACGTATCGCAAGTCATGCAAGTAGTAATAAGGGTATATAGTAAGCGTCAAATCTAAGCTAGAAAAGCTTAATGAATAGCCTTGCAAGAAGTTGTAAGCTTCTTAAAAAGTAGTAAGAAGCTGTAAGCTTATAAAATAAAACTGAGCAGGCTAGTAAAAGTAAACCTGTCTGTGAATAAAAAATCAAGTAGTGACTGATTTTGACAGGAGCGCTTCGAGCGGCTTTCTTGATTTCAGCTAAAAATCAAGCCGGTGGCGCGTCCCTTAGGCGAACAAATACACGCTCAATTACACATCAGTCATTTTTCGCTCCGCTTTTCTTGATCTCAGCTTAAGATCAAGCGGATGCGCTTCGTGCGAGTCAAATACACACGCATGACATACAACGGCCTTTCTTGGTTGGTGGTCAAAACCAAGATTCCTGAGTTTTCAGGAGCGCATCGGCGCCTAATTTCTTGATTTTCGGGTTAAAATCAAGTGCGCTTCGATACAGCGATTTAGAAATTAGGTGAATACGTACACAGTTAAAACACAAATAGTACAGCCATGGCCGATCAGGCAGTAGTAGCTAGTCGAATAACACTCTCACAACCAGAACCATTGGTTTTAGAGGGGAATCTCACTGAGAATTGGAAAAAATTCAAACAAAGGTTTGAATTGTTTAGGGTGGCATCAGGTTTAACGGAAAGTACCGATGCACAACAAACATCAACATTTCTCCACGTGGTGGGTGATGAGGCTCTGAGCCTATACAATACATTTGAATTCACAAATGAGGATGACAAAATGAAACTAGAGCCAGTAATGCTGAAGTACGAGCAGTACTGTGCACAAGAAAAACATAACGCATCAAAGGTACTTGTTCTTTTCTCGTCATCAAGATGCAAATGAAAATATTGATCAGTACGTGACAGAGCTGCGTGACTCGTAGCCAATCCTGTGAGTTTGATACGCTCAAGGATGGACTGATCAGAGACATGATAGTTATAGGTGTCAAAGACAATAAGCTGAGAGAAAGTTTACTTCAAGATGCTGAGCTAACATTGGATACTGCATTAAAAAAGTGCAGAGCAAAAGAGCAATCGCGAAAGCAGGCTATTAAAAGAATTAGTCAAATCAGGTACATCATCACATGTTGACACAGTCAATAGAAATAGAAAACCTAGACCAAGACAACAACAGTCACAAGCTAGACAACAGTCACATCAAAAGTCAAATCCACAACAGAAAGCTGAAAGTTCAAGTTCAAAATGTGGAAGATGCGGAAAGTATCAAAAAAATAAAGATGAGTGCAAAGCGCTAAAAATAGAATGCTTCAAATGTGGAAAAAAGGGGCATTTCGCAACCTTCTGTCTTTCCAAAAAGTCTCAACAAAGCAGAAGCAAAGTAGATGAAATAAATGAAAGCGATTCAGATCAAGAATACTTTGTTGACATTCATGCGATCACTCATGAGCTCACAACACGTAAACGTGATGAGTGGGTTGTTAAGCTACCAGTCAATAAGCACAATGTTTCATTGAAACTAGACACCGGTGCTCAGGTCAACATATTACCTCTCTCAGTGTATAAGAAACTGAAACCCAGACCAAAACTGCAGAAAAGTTTTGTGAAACTTAGGGGATATTCTGGTACAGTCATTCCAGTTCTTGGTAGATGTAAAGCAGAAATAAGGGGTGATGCGCAAGAAAAGTCTTGGCAGCAAGTGAAGAAAGTGCTTTCTTCAGCCCCTGTGCTTAAGTTTTATAATCCAGACAAACAATGCAAAGTATCTGCTGATGCATCTAAAGATGGTCTTGGAGCAGTCTTACTCCAACAACAAAATGATGATGAGCAATGGGCACCAATAGCCTATGCATCTCGAAGCGATGACAAGTGCTGAAACGCGATACGCCGCAAAATCGAGAAAGAATGTTTAGCATTAACATTACGCATGCGAAGCGATTTCATCAGTTCCTGTATGGTCAGAAAGTACAAGCTGAAACGGACCACAAACCGTTGGTAGCTATATTTAAGAAGCCACTTTCTGAAAGTCCGCTAAGATTACAGTTGATGCGCATTAGATTGCAAAGATATGATCGTGAGTTAGAGTACACACCAGGTAAACTGTTATTTACAGCTGACGCTCTCTCTCGAGCTGTAGATATTAATGCATCATCGCATCCTGATGAAAGTATGGAAGATGACATAGATGTTTATGTTGATATGATCATGACATCACTTCCAGCAACCACAAGCTCAACTAAGAAAATCAAAGAAGAAACTTTGATAGATCCTGTGCTGCAAAAGCTAACTAAAGCCATAATGGAAGGATGGCCAGTACAGAGACAACAGTGTCCAGTAGAAATCAGAGATTTCTGGAACTACAGAGATGAATTGTCAGTGGTAGAAAATCTGATCTTAAAGGGTAACAGATTAGTAATACCTACAAGTCTGCAAAGAGAGCTGTTGCAACAAATTCACAAGGGTCATTTGGGCATGGAAAAATGTAAGCGCCGTGCTAGAGAAGTTATTTTTTGGCCTTGTTTGAATGCTGACATAGATGACATGCTACAAACATGTTCAACATGCATGAGTAACAGAAAGAAGCAACAGGCAGAACCACTGAAATCACATGAAATACCACAAGTTCCATGGGAAAAAGTTGGAATGGATCTCTTCACTGTAAACAGAAAAGACTACTTAGCAGTGGTAGACTATCATTCTCAGTATATTGAGATCTCCACACTTACCAGTGCTACCAGCAGAGCTGTAATAAATATAGTGAAATCTATATTTTCCAGACTGGAACACCTGTTCAAGTCATAAGTGATAATGGTCCTCAATTCTCAAGTCAAGAATTTAGAGAGTTTGCAAAGGAGTGGGACTTCGATCACACTACATCAAGTCCTCACTTTCCATCATCTAATGGACAAGCAGAAAATGCTGTGAAGATTATGAAAAACATGATAATGAAAGTAACTAGTACTCGTGAAGATATTTATCAAGCTCTTCAAGTATACAGAAGTACACCTCTGGAACATGGTAAATCCCCAGCAGAGTTACTGTTCAACAGACGTATCAGATCAAATCTTCCAGTAGCTAAAAAGTTACTTGAGAACCAGTCGCCCAGCTCTAATGTGGTTGAAAAGAAAAAGAGCTGAAAAAGAGACAAAAGACTAACTATGACAAAAAAGCAAAAGCTGTGCCTTTTGAAACATTGAAAAAAGGAGCTACAGTTAGACTACAAAACATGGAGAAACCAACCATGAACAAACCACAATGGTCACTCAAAGGAGTAGTTGTGGAAGTTCTCCCAAACCGTTCCTACAAGGTGAGAACTGAATCGTGAAGTCCTCAGAAGAAACAGACGTCATCTGTTGGCAACAACTGAGCCAGAGGAGGAAGATGAATGGTGCGACGCAGACGACCAACCAGTAGTTGATCCGCAAGCACCTGCACAACCAGTACCAGAAGGGAACAACAACCAACCAGCTGCGCAACCAGATGTGAACAACCATCCACCTGAGATCCGCAGAAGTACAAGAGTCCGGAAGCCTAATCCGAAGTACAGCAGTGATGTGTATGATTGCACATAGAACTCTTGAACATTAATTTTGTGTACCACGAGTCTGTGAACTCTGAACTGAAGAACTTTAAAACTTGTTTCAAAGTTATGGTACACATGTCTGATATATAATCACACTTTAATTATACAAAAGTGAAGACAAGAACTGATTGTTTTTTCTAAATCACTTTATTCAGTCAAAATTTGGTATCATTTCAAAATTTTGTGAGTTAATTGAAGTTGTAAGTTTTCAATAATTTAAAAGTTTTCACATGTTGTGACATGTTAACTTAATCAACCGAAATGCTTGGTTGTGCTCGATAAGCATTTTTTCCTGAATTGGATAATTTATGTCACATTGGACTTTTGAGATATTAGAATTTCAGATGTCAAGTTATTTAGTAACTTCCTATCTTTTAAAGGAGGGAAGGTGCATTGATATCATAATAATCATATAGTGATGTGCGCCCATAATATGGGAGTAGCACAAGATGGCGACCTCCAGTAGTAAATAAACCAGTGTTATCTAATAAGAATATTAGATCTTTGTGTTCTGCGTAATCCATCCTGATATGTGTTCATAGTAAACACAATAACCTCCATTAACTGTTAATAACAGGACTTATTCATCCGATAAAGGCATTGCTGAAGCCTTAAACCAACAGTTCACTTCAGTCTTTACACAAGAGAAGATGGACAATATACCAAGTAAAGGCGCCTCACCATTTACTGACATTTCAAATTTGCATGTTGAACTACATGGTGTTGTTAAGCAACTTCAGCAGCTTAACTGTAATAAAGCAAGCGGACCTGACAACATACCCTCAAGATTTTTAAGAGATTATGCTTCAGAACTTGGACCCATGCTCCAGTTCATATTCCAACAATCATATGATAGCGGCACACTACCTTCTGACTGGAAAAGAGCACTGGTAACTGGCATTTACAAGAAAGGGAGCAAGTCACCGCCCGAGAACTACCGTCCAGTTAGCCTTACTAGCATAGCCTGCAAACTGATGGAACACATCGTGTTATCACATACTGCAAAACATCTCGCCAAGAACCACATCATTGTCGATGAGCAGCATGGATTCAGGGAAAAAATGTCCTGTGAAACCCAGTTGATCCAGGCTACGCAGGACTGGTCAGAAGTGTTGAATAGAGGAGGGCAGACAGACGTCTTGCTTCTTGACTTTAGCAAGGCGTTCGATAAGGTGCCCCATAAACATCTTGCATCCAAGCTAACTTACTATGGCATAAGAGGAAAGACACTCAATTGGATTCAGGATTTTCTGGGGGGACATGAGCAATGTGTCACCATCAATGGCACCCACTCCAAGTGGTCACCGGTAATTTCAGGAGTTCCACAAGGCTCAGTCCTAGGTCCAACCCTCTTTCTTCTACATTAATGACATCGTAACCAACATCAACTCAACTCTCCGTCTATTCATGGATGACAGTATCCTGTATCGTGAAATCCAGAGCACTGAAGACCAAGACACTCTCCAAGATGATTTGAACAAAGTCTTCCAGTGGGCTGACCAGTGGCAGATGAGCTTTAACGCTACTAAATGCGAGACTCTTACCATCACCCGCAAGACCAAACCACTGAATCACATCTATCAGGTAGACGGTCACAGCATTGTTAAGTCATCGAAGCACAAATATCTTGGAGTTACAATTAACAAACATCTTGACTGGAAGGATCACGTCCTAAACATCACATCTAGTGCCCGTAGCACCCTGGGTGTATTGCTACGGAATTTGTCATCTTGCCCGATACATGTTAAGACCAAGGCTTACCAGGCTCTAGTGCGACCAAAAATGGAATTTGCTTCAGCTGCATGGAACCCGTATTCTTGTGAGCAGGTAAATGCTTTGGAGTCTGTCCAGCGTCAAGCTGCTAGGTTTGTTTATAACAATTACGAGCGAACCGCAAGTGTGACCAGTATGCTACAACGCCTTGAATGGGATTCCCTTGCCACCAGACGACTACTCAAACAGGGCACCATGTTTTTCAAAATCCACCATGGACTTGTGAACATCCCCTTCCCGACTGTAGTTATACCATCACTTCGTCTGGGAAGAGCAACCAACACCCTGAGTTACCAACCCATTCAGTCGAGAGTAAACACATACAGATACTCCTTCTTTGTTCGCACCATCCCAATCTGGAACAGACTACCACAACCAGTCATTGAAGCAACAACAGTCAGCCAATTCCAGACCCTGGCACTACCAGCCCTCAGGGATATGGCTACTACACCAACCCACCAATCCTTGTAACCTGCCGGTCTTCGGTTTTTACTTGCACGTTGTAAATTTATGAGCACCTTCTGACACGTATGCACAGCACAATCCTCCTAGGACAAGCCTAGCTTACTGAAGTGGTGAATCAACTCAAGACTCAAGATGTGTTCAGCTTCACATAAAATGCAATTTTCGCCAAGTATTTAACCCTTATTTTACCGAAATCGGCCCGAAATATGCTTGATTCGAGGTCAAAACAAAATGTCAACAAACTGAATCAGCCTCTAATACAAGTCTTCAACTAGTCGCACTGCTCCACGGTCTATTGTGGGTTGAAAAGCGTAAGTGTAGGCACTGTAGCGTCATGTAAAATAAGTACCCGGATGGCCGGGGTCACCTATAGGTAGGGACAGGCATAAAAATTTCAAATTAATTCTATTAACATGAATTGTTGTTTATTGGAAGAGAGAACTTCTCAGAAACAATTTGACACCAAAACCAATCTTCTACTGTATTGCTAAGTGAAGTTATGATGAAATTACTGTCGGAACATTGGGCCATTTTCTCTGATAAGACTTACCATAGGAGTGCATGGGGGACTTGATAATTTTGTGCCACCCTGTCAATTTTTTTGTTTTCACTGTAATTTAATCTAATTTTTGTTGAATATTATGTATGTTATCATTTTCAACACATCTGTGAAATTTTGTATGAAAATTCAAATTTTAAGGTGGTAAAAAGTGCCATTTTTCGCCATTTTGGGCCCATTTTAGGCAAAAACAATGATTTTTCCCAAGCGATAACAAAAAAGTGCTTTCTCCCAGCAAATAAGTAAACTGGAATTGTTATGTGAAAAGGATGGAAGTTTTTGTCAAACCATGTTTCCCTTTTGTCAGAAGATGAATTTTGGGTCAAAATAGAATTTTTTCCCAAAAATGCCCCTTTTTGACCCCGTTTTTGACCAAAACAGTGATTTTCACCAAGGCATATCTCACCGAAAAAAATATTCAAAAGTCAATGTTGCATTCTGCTTCCTAAAGCATTGAATCTGTTGTCAATCCAAACTAGTCTAGAGCATCTGAAACAGATTAATTTTGGTTTTATTCATCATTTTCTCCAAAAATGGTGTTTTCAGTGGCACAAAATGGCACAGATTTACATAGGGCTTTATTATCAAGTAAAATAAATAGCGCCCTCGCTCAGATGTGCCTGTCCCTACTATAGGCACGCAGTGACAATTGCGTCGGTGTATATGGGCCATGGCGTACAACGCCTACCACATACGCTTCAAAGTTCAAGGGTAGCGCTGCATTTCCTGTGCGTGCACAATCGATCGCGCTATCGTGTCATTCCACTAAACTTGCGAAATTATGCAGTGCACGCAGTACATTCATACTCTCATGATCGAGAAATTATTATTTTAGCTATAGCTAGGGCTAGGCCCTGCCCTGGTTAATAATTTAATGCAATTAAATAAGCTTATCATGGTTACATGGTCATGATGGTTAGTTTAGGCACTACAAATAAAGAATTTATACGAGCAATTAAACATAACCAAAATAAAAGATTCATCAACGTGTTCATTAATAAATCATTCACAATTTCCTCCTTTTATCATGTTTAATAATTCCGTAAGTTTTCATGCAAAACACCCAAGCTGCTGGATTCACAAACAATCACCAGTGATCACTGCACGCGACAGCAGTAAATTTAGTTAAGCTTAGGCTTAGCCTTAGCCCTTATGCATGTATGCATTGATTGTATGGCAATTGGCATGTCTGCGACGTATGACAAATTATTAATTCAGCACGACGGCATAGCTGTTAAACTAATCATTTACTTACTTTTCGAATTGAGAAACTGCTTAAAATAAATTTTATGGTCGGCTTAAATTAAAGCAGCAATCTGATTCTTCATTCAATCAGAGATAATGAATTAACCGGCATGCGGTACCCGATTATGAAAATGCTCTAACATGTCTAAAATAATTCGATGCCAACAAATCAACAAAATAAACACGAATGCCAACGAAAAAACCGGTTCACTACTCGATGGTACTATAACTTTCCGCGATACGAAATAAATACTGCATAATTTACAGACAAATTATTATTTTCTCTCCGAGCTCCATGCTTTTTTCACTTTGTAATCGTACAGTTTTCTTTTATTTTTCGATATTATGCAACCCATCGCACCGCCTATAATTTTAAAATGTACATTCACGATGGCATGTCCTTCAAGTAAATACCACTTTTCAAGGCACCTTACGCACATCAACAGGTCGGCGGCGAATGATCCCGTTGATCCGTGAGAAAAAGATTGAAAATGACTAGGCCTACAGTTTGCGGAATTCTTCTTTTTACAACAATGTTTATACAATAGGCCTAGGCCTACTTTTTTTGTACAGTGTATTTGCCAAAACATGTTTGCAAAATACTGCTGATATCAATTAGGGAGTGTTCATAAATAGGCCTACTTTGGTGGGGGGTTGGAAAATATGGCGGGGAGATCACCAAAATTTTGGGTCCAAAAGAGGGATCAAAAAAAATCAGTCCTTAATAGGGGGGTCAAAATAATTTGAGGGTAAAAGTCCGGGATATATAAACATGTACGACAAGGCATGCACATTCCTATTCAATTGTGTACTCTCAAGCTTCAAATCAACAAAATTGAAAATTCAGTCAGTATTAACAAAATTAAAGGATAGGCCTATTGAGCATTTCTAAACACCCATATTAACAATCAGAAGAAACAAAGACTTGTGTCGAAGCACTTTATTCTGGAATGACATTTTAGCGTTTGTTATTTTTTGTCTTATAGATAAGAGAGGGGGGGGGGTCAAAAATTTAGATCCTAAAAGGGGGGATCAACAAATTTTAGACCGTAAAATGGGGAACAAGAAATTGTTTGTGTCCAAGGCACCAACTTTTCCAACCCACCCCACCAAAATATTTATGAACACTCCCTTAGTGTTGATGAAGTAGGCTAGTATTAATAGTAGGCCCTACAGTAGGGATTACACGCATTTAATACTACTGATATTATGTCGCTATCTACAATAGCTTAGGCCTACTGCTGATATTATCATGTATAGCTATTTATTGCTGACATTAGGCCTATTATGTAGTTACCGGTAGGCCTATCTATTGCTGATGTTATTATGTAGCTATTTACTGCTGATATTATTATGTAGCTATCTACTGCTGATATTATTATGTAGCCATCTACTGCTGATATTATTATGTAGCTATCTATACTTCTGATATTATTATGTAGCTATCTACTGCTGATATTATTATTATTAAGTAGGCCTAGCTATCTATTATAGGGCCTACTGCTGATATTATCATGTAGCTATCTAGCCTACTGCTGGTAGTATGTAATAGCTGTACTGCTGGTATTTTATCTACTGCTGATATTGTTGTTGATGAAGCAGCTATTTATCTAATGCTGATATTAATACTGATGAAGTATAGCTATCTCATGCCTCCTGCCGATATTAGTACGGAGGAAGTAGCTATCTACTGCTGATCATTGTTGTTGTTACGTAGCTATCTACTGCTGATATCAGTGTTGATGAAGTAGCTATCTAATGTCTGATATTGTTGTTGATGAAGTACCGGTAGCTATCTATTGCTGATATTGTTGTTGATGACGTAGGGCCTAGCTATCTACTGCTGATATCAGTATTGATGAAGTAGCTATCTACTGCTAGCTGATATTAGTATTGTTAAGTAGCTATCTACTGCTGATATTATTGCTGATGAAGTCGCTATCTACTGCTGATATTGTTGTTGATGAAGTAGCTATCTACTGCAGATATTGTTGTTGATGAAGTAGCTATCTATATACTGCTGATATTGTTGTTGTTAAGTAGCTATCTACTGCAGATATTGTTGTTGATGAAGTAGCTATCTATATACTGCTGATATTGTTGTTGTTAAGTAGCTATCTACTGCTGATATTGTTGTTGATGATGTCACTATCTATACTGCTGATATTGTTGTTGATGAAGTCGCTATCTACTGCTGATATTGTTGTTGATGAAGTAGCTATCTACTGCTGATATTGTTGTTGATGAAGTTGCTATCTACTGCTGATATTGTTGTTGATGAAGTAGCTATCTACTGCTGATATTGTTGTTGATGATGTCAGTGGCGTAGCGTCATAGGGGCACGGGGGTCCCCATCGATCTGAAATTTAAAAAAATCCCATAGGAAAATTGCCGAAAAACGGCTTGTGCCCCCCCCCCCAATCAGACCCGGTGCCCCCCAATCATGGTCGGTGCCCCCCCCCAATGTGATGACCCACGCTAAGCCACTGGATGAAGTAGATATCTATACTTCTGATATTGTTGTTGATGAAGTAGCTATCTACTGCTGATATTGTTGTTGATGAAGTAGCTATCTGCTGTTGATATTGTTGTTGGTGAAGTAGCTATCTACTGCTGATATTGTTGTTGATGAAGTAGCTATCTACTGATATCAGTATTGATGAAATAGCTATCTACTGCTGATATTAGTATTGCGAATGAAGTAGCTATCTACTGCTGATATATTAGTATTGGTGAAGTAGCTATCTACTGCTGACATTGCTGTTGATGAAGTAGCTATCTATTGCTGATATTGTTGTTGATCTACTTCTGATATCGTTGTTGGCGAAATCAGTGGCGTAGATTTCTTTTTGCAATGGGGGTGGGGGGGGGGGGTGGGGGTGGGATTGAAAACATTTCTTAAAGTATAGTTAAAAAAGCACTTTTTGGCGACTAAATAAGTTAATGATACAAATGCGCGCGAAGTGCGCGAAAAAATTTTGCCATTTGCCATTTGAAGCTAAATTGATGAAATATGGTGTAAATGTCGAATAAAATGCAAAAATTTGCACTTTTGGTGCTAAAATGGCCAAATATGAGGTTAATTTGGTCAGAAACCCACCATACAGGCGTCAACATTAGGGGGGATGATTGTATGGACCACCCCGGCAAAATATTGAGGGGGGATTTATCCCCCCATCCCCCGGGATCTACGCCTATGGCAGTGGCGTAGATTTCTTTTTGACATGGGGGGGGGGGTTGAAAAATTCTTGAAGTATAGTGAATCCAGCATTTTTTCGACAGAAAAAACATGGCACTTTGGTGGCTAAAATGGCCAAATATGAGGTTAATTTGGACAGAAACCCATACACAGGTGTCAACTTGGGGGAGATTGGGGATTTACCCATCCCCGGGTTTTGCTTAATATAATTATCGACTTCCAAGTAAGGTCACTATTCTCAGCCTTAATAAGTTTTAGCATGTTACCCTGGGCGACAAGGGGCTGGATATAATTTCTCCATTCCCTTTGTTTCAGTTTTTCACATGTGAGTTACTTTTTGATGCTTTCCTTGACCACCTTCCATTTGGGCCTGATTTCTTCAGTAGAAGAATCTTGGACCGCGTTTGCGCAGGCAGTGAGGTAGATGGCGTTCCATCGTTTACTCCCGAAATTCTTCATTTTTTGCTTTGAAGATTAATAAAGAATGATTGAATAATTAAGATAATAGGCATATTTAACTGACTAAGAATGAAAATAATAGATAAAAAGCTTTGTATGTTATTTTACTACCCTCTATCGTGTCAGGAAAACGTTTTATCGTAGTCGATACCGCGGCTGCAACATCTATCATAGGCTAGCGGGTTGAAATCAAATTGTCTCGATTGATGAAATTCTGACTGTTCCTTCTTTTTTCTTGTCGCAAAGTTGTCTGCTCCCTGATATCAACTTTATGCAAACCTTTGATAGATATAGAGGGCGCGTAACTTAGGCAATTATTCATGGCGGATGGATATTTGAATATGCGCTAACAGTGAAGAAGCTTAAATTATTATTGTACATGTCGTCTGCTTTCAATCACGCCCGAGACACTTTTTCGCTACAAGTCCGGCAAGGCATGATGCAGTCATGTCTACAGTAGAATTCATCTCGACCTTTGCAGGACTTAAACCCCATTAAAAGCTATTAAACCAAGATAACACTCATTGAAACAGCTCAACTGATTAAATCGGATCTTCTCTGGTTGTGCACAATTTATGACAAAGCCCGCAAAACTGGTGATTTTGCTACGTGGGACAAATACAAATACATCCGCGATGTTTGTGATACCCTGAAAGCAACAATACAAAACCTTTTTGGAGATATATAAAATCTCTCCGTAGGGAGGTTTTTGGTGTTGGTCCATTAGAACATCTGGGCCGCATAGCTTCCAGTGCCAAAGACAAAGCCGAGGCTTTGAATGCCCAATTTTGCTCTGTTTTCACGGATGAAAACATCCAAAACATTCCCAACTTCACTCAAAGTAGGGGAAGGTGGGGCATAACGGACCCCCGGGGCAAAACGGACCCAACGGAAAAATAGGCCTTGGGAATACTGCCGTCTATGCAAATTATATTGAGGAACACAAGTATGGCCGCACAGATTTACAACAAAAATTTGATCTGAAACAATCTACTGATATCCGAGCAAGATCGAGTCAAAAAATTACAACCTGTCTGACGTAAGATATGTAGATGTTTAATGCGCGGAAATTTTACTTCATTAATATCAGATTCCCAAATAATTGTGTATATTGTAAACACTAAGGTACTAGCTTTGAGCTGTATGAACTGCATGGCCTATATGCTACAATGTATTATGCATGCAACCTATTCCTAAAAATCAGGTATGGGGCAAAACGGATCCCCTAGTGTGGGGCATCACGGAACAGGGTTCCGTTTTGCCCCAGGGCGTTTTGCCCCACAGATGGGTTCCGTTTTGCCCCAATTGGACATAATACGTATTCACTCAAGGAAATGTAGGCGTTATCTAGGGGCCTACTCGAGCATGGTAAACACTTCGCTGAAACATAGGCATATTAAACTAGGCCTACAGATAGAATTAATGATTAAAAGTTAACTTACTCCACAGAGATGGGTAGGCCTACTTAATATTTCTTTCTAATCAAATATTGGTCATACATATTATAGGCCTACTAGGTCTATAAGAAGTTAACCTCCACTCCACAGAGATGTTAGGCCCACTTAATATTGTAACTGAATATAGGCCTACATATAACTAGGCCTAGGGCCTACCGATGGAACTACTGATATAAGTTTACACCCAGGGTGCCGTTTTGCCCCATAGGGGTTCCGTTTGCCCCGATAGTGGGGCAAAACGGATTTATTTTTTTGAAAATATTTCTTCATTTTTATAAAAAATTGTAAGATTCAAGTTATATTGGTTAATGGTATATTAAAGGTAAATACAAACTTCAACTGAACATATACTTTTTACAGTCATATTACTTATGGTGACGTCACAGAGCATCCTCGAAGTTAAGTGTTCCGTTATGCCCCACCTTCCCCTACTGTTCCTGATAGGGCCTATGCCTGATATAATTATTACTACCCCAGGGATAGAAAAGCTTTTGAAAAACCTCAATGTTCAAAAAGCAACTGGACCTGATAACATTCCTGCCAAGATTCTGAAAGAATGTGCTTCTTCAATTGCTCCAATTTTGCAAAAGATATTTCAAAATCTTTATCTTCTGGTGCATTACCACAAGACTGGCGTGATGCAAATGTTTCACCAATTTACAAAAAGGGCAATAGATCATCACCTTCTAATTATCGCCCAGTTTCCCTCACAAGTATCGTCAGTAAACAATTGGAGCATATCATTGTTAGCAACATAATGGCTCATTTTGACAAGTACTCAATTATCAGTGATAAGCAACATGGTTTTAGACGAGGAAGATCGTGTGAGACTCAGTTATCGGGTCTTGTTGATGACCTAGCTCAAGTCCTAAATGTCCGCGGCCAAATAGACCTGTGCATCATGGACTTTAGTAAGGCATTTGATGTTGTGCCCCATCGCCGTCTGCTTGCTAAACTTCACCACCTCGGGATTAGAAATAATATGCAGAATTGGATCCAAGCGTTCCTTTCCAATAGGACCCAGAGAGTCATCATTGATAGTGAACACTCTGCTAAATCTCCTGTTGTGTCGGGAGTTCCTCAAGGCACAGTTTTGGGGCCTCTGTTATTCCTCGCTTATATAAACGATCTCCCGGACAACGTCACATCTCAAGTTAGGATGTTTGCGGATGATTTGATCTTATACCGGCAAATTGACTCTATCAATGATTGTCACACCCTTCAAGATGACATAAATTCCCTCTGCAACTGGGAAGCCATGTGGCAGATGAAATTTAATAAAGCGAAGTGCTTTATCATGAGGATGACTCATAAGAAAACCCCCTTGGATCATCAATATTTTATGGGTGATTCGCTGCTTCAGGAAGTAAATCAACACCCATATCTGGGTGTTGAACTCTCAAATGATCTTGCGTGGACAAAGCACATTCACCAAACTGTCACTAAGGCAAACAAAATTCTTGGCCTCATCAAGAGAAACTTGTGGAACAGTTCATCTAAAACAAAGGAAATTGCCTATAAAACACTAGTTAGACCCAAGCTGGAATATGCTAGTCCAATTTGGGACCCCTACCATAAGACATTAAAAGACAGCCTTGAAAAAGTACAAAGGCGTGCTGCGAGATTTGTAAAAAGTGATTATGGACGCACAAGTAGTGTTACAAACATGCTTCAAGAACTTGGGTGGGACACCCTGGAAACTCGTAGAACTCATGCTAAACTCATCACCATCTTCAAGGAAACTCATGGACTCATCCCAAGCAATATCAGCCATCTCCAGGTCGGCAATTTCCCTACCAGTACTATATGTACCCGTTCATCACATAATTTGAATTACAATATCCCCAATCCAACAAAGACTGTTACAGAAAATCTCTTTATCCTTGCACCATCCCTCAATGGAACTCTCTCCCTCCTGAGACAAAAACAGCAGCTTCAGTTCAGTGCTTCAAGACTATGCTGCAGGACGCCACCAGTAACACCAAGTAATGCATGATGCGGAACTGCACGTCAACAGCCACTACTGGGGCGATTTGTGCAGCTACCACATCAAGATCAAGATCAAGACATGTGTCTGTTTTATATGTGCGCAGGGGCGTAACCAGACCTGACCTTCCGGGGGGGGCAAGTTTGAAAAATTTCCCAATTCTTGACCAAAAGTCGCGAGCGGCTTGCCGCGGAGCGTTAAACAGGTGGGGTCCAGGGGCCCGCCTTAGGGGCCCTGGTGGGGTCCAAAGCCCCGGTGGGGGTCAAGGGGGTGGAGCCCCCTCGAAGCTCCTGGTTTTTGGCATATTAGAAGCTAAAAAATCAGTGTTTCAGAGTACAAATTTCAAATTCCCTCTTTCTTTCCCTTTCTCTTCTCCCTTCCCTTTTTCCCCTCTTTTTTCTTTTCTTCTTTCCCCTTTCTCTTCTTCCCTCTTTTTTCCCCTTTTTTCTCTTCTCCTTCCCTTTTTTTTCTTCCCTCTTTTTCTCTCCTTCCCCCCCTTTTCCCTTCCCAATTTTTTGCTCTTCTTCCCAGTTTTTTAGTGTCCGGGGGGCAGCTTGCCC
This sequence comes from Amphiura filiformis, assembly GCF_039555335.1. NCBI lineage: Eukaryota > Metazoa > Echinodermata > Ophiuroidea > Amphilepidida > Amphiuridae > Amphiura > Amphiura filiformis. The sequence continues at coordinate 25,304,741 of NC_092640.1, forward strand.
CCCAGCCACCCCACTGGTTACGCCACTGTATGTGCGATATCGCTATGAGGTGCTATAATACAGCTTCAGTTGGGTAACTGATTATAAAGGAAACGCAAGGAAACAATGGTATGTGGACCTTTGTTCACGAAATGAGACAATGGCCTGCTTTTTGTTAACCAGCATTCTTGAAAATGAGCAACATAATGATTGTTGACTTAACACGGTTTGGAAATAATTTCTTCATATTTTTGGTGTTATCTGTCGTTTACATATCCTTCCTAAAACACAAAAGTGCGACTATTTCCAAACACCTAAATTAGCTAAAAATTTAGGACATGTTACAAAACTATATTTTCTAGAATTTCATAGAATAGTTTAAATGTAGCTTGTACCGTTTTTTTTGTGGCATCCTTCAGAACGGAGCGGTCCGTTACCAATATAGCTCAATATTTTCGGTCAAATCTCCATTCAATTAACACGGGGAGTTGGCTAGCTAGGCCCCTATGAACTAGCTATGCTTTGCCCTCACTCATATTCTACGAAAGTGCGACTATTTCTGAACATCTAACTTAGCTGTAATTTTAGGTCATGTTAGAGAAATATATTTGCTAGAAGTTTGGAGAATAGTTTAAATATTGGCCGGTTATTTTTCACACAGTGATGTTAACTAGGCAAATGCAATAGGGCCTATACTTCTAACATACACTATTTGTAAAGGTCGCGCGTCAATGGTGAGAGCACTGTGTATTGTGTATAGGAAAACGGACAGTAACTGCAGTAGGCCTATGGCCCGCTGAGCTGGCGTAGTAGGCCTACTGAATATTTGTTCGCGGGCAACCAATGGGGCAACTCAACCCAAACCTCCACGTATGGTGTCGGATGGGTAACGCAAACTTGGGCAATGGGGAACGCGAGGAAGTCAAGCTAGCGGAGGATCATGTAAAGTTTTGACCACGTTCTAGCCCTTCCTCGGTTGACTCAACCTGGTGTGGCTCTGAAGAGATACCGTTTGGTTTTTTACTGTAAAGAAATAAATTGGGATTCATCGTACGAGTAGGCTAGGGGAAAGTGGGGTAATGCCGGACTGTGGGTAATCCCGGACACATCGATTGCAGCTAAACGGAGAAGGGTGGCACTATTAGGCCCTATACTACCTTAGGTTATTAGCTACCCCAAGGTGTACCTCACGTGTAGGCCTACTACTACTATAATCAAATTCAGTAAACCTTTGACGAGCGCGTATATTAAGTAGGCCTATAGGCATACATCACGTAGGCCTATATATTTACTGCATTGGACGCACTTGTCTCTGATTGGCTGCTGAGGTACTCTGCTGTTGCCGAGTGAAAATTTATGAATGAACTGTGCGCTGCGGCGCGCTGTAGGCCTACGCGTTGTTAGCTCCGAATTTGCAACATCGCGGTAGTCGCGTTCGTCAAAGGTTTGCTGCATTTGATTATACCAGCGCTTGGGTCTCGTCTTTCTTTGTGAAAATTACGAAAAAACAGAAATTGTCATTTTTGACTTTTTATCTGAAAAGTGATTTAGGCTATTAGCTGGGTGACAGTTAATGCGACAAGGGACGCAGATGAAGTAGGCCTATGGATGAAAATTATGTTTGATACTTGATTGTTAGCTGGATGTATGATTTTGGTATCTTAAAAATGGATTAGTAGAACAAGCACTGACAAATTAAGTCGGGACCGTGAGGGGTAATCCCGGACACACATGCGTCTCTATACAGATGGGGTAGGCCTAATGCCGGACACTTGTTATTTCGAAAATATAGACAACAACGACAGCCCCCGTAGTTGTATGCTTGAGGTAACAGAAGTACCTAATACAGGGGATTATCATCCTACTCCACTTTCCCTCTTAGCAGCAATCGTGTGTCCGGCATTACCCCGTGTCCGGCATTACCCCATCATTTTCTACCATTTTGTTTTTTACTTAAAACTTATTAACTATAGATGTTGAGTTATTAAAAACTGGTTACTACTTTGCATTGCTATGATTTTCACTGATGAACTTTATTTAAGCTTGTACCTGTGTAGCCTTAACGAAAGGTGCCCGGGATTACCCCACTCTCCCCTATAGGCCTACACATACAGCAAGAGACATACAATGTGGCATAAAGAAGATAGGAAATAACTAAGATGCAGTGAAGCATAACGTTTTGTGACTGAATGAAGATATAGGCCTACAGGTGCAATTTAACAAAGGAGTGAGTACTGGCGCAAATAACCTTAAAAATTCTTTCGCTACAAAATGTAATTGAGGACAGTAGGCCTACAAACGTGACGTCATGACACCATTTTGTGATCTTACATAATTTATAGCTAATTATCGTGCAAGGTAAAGAAACCCGGTTCTGTGATTGGTAGGGAGACCGGGGTAAAGTGGACCAAAATATTTTGTCCAGCCCAAACAGGATTACAAAGTAAGGCAAGGCAAAACTTTCGGTTTAGGCCTTTAATCTTACCTTAGGACTGCAACTAACAAATGACATGTTGTTGATGAAGTAGCTATCTATCTACTGCTGATATTGTTGTTGTTGAACTAGCTGTCTACGGCTGATAGTGTTGTTGATGAAGCAACTATCTAGGCCTGCTGCTGATATTGTTGTTGATGAAGTAGCTACCTATACTGCTGATATTGTTATTGATGAAGTTGATATCTACATGATCTACTGCTAATATTGTTGTTGATGAAGTAGCTATCACCTGCTGATATTATACAAATATATACTGCCATGAGAGGTTCTGGTTAAAACTATGGGCCCGAGGTGAGATCAATGTACTATTTTCCTGAGGGGCGCAGCCCCGAAGGAAAATAGTATTATTGATCTCAACGAGGGACCATAGTTTTAACCAGAACTTCGAATAAAGGCAGTATATATTTGTTTTATATACTTCATTAATATGTTCTTTGTTCATTGATTGGTTAAAAGAAAATTATTTGACGTTTTTACTCTCCAGCTTCTAACCTGAGTGAACAGCACGACCAATATTTTGCCCTTCAAAAAAATCGAATAGGCTAAAAGCGGGCTAACCAATTACAGCAGCGCGAAATCACGCTATGGCAGTTTCGCGTGCGCGAACTGTTCCGTTGCATCGAATGCGGGCACGCGGAAGGCATGGTCAAAAGTACTATTTTTTCATTGACCAAGAAGCAGACAAAACAACACGCTGGCTGAAGGAGGCAATCTGGATAAGAAGTAGGGGGCATAACACCATGAACAAAGACGAGGGGGCTTACAAACTAGACAAGATCTACGATCAACTCATCAATAAACGGCAACCAGGAAGTTTGGAAACGTCATCAAGACCAAACAGTGTTGCCGTTTCATCAAACATCTAGAAACACCACAACAGAGTGATCAAGATTCCTGATAGGAATTGAAATATTTCTGAGTAAGTACCAGAATAATTGGATCTGAAAAAGAACCCTTTCTACTTTAACTGCTGATATTGTTATTGATGAAGTTGCTATACTGCTGATATTGTTGATGAAGAAGCTATCTACTGCTGATATTGTGTTGTTGATGAAGTATCTACTGCTGATATTGTTGTTGATGAAGCAACTATCTACTGCTGATATTGTTGTTGATAGCTATCTACTATTATATACTTCATTAATATATTCTTGTTCATTGATTGGTTAAAAGTGGATCACATGACCAAAAATAGTTCTACCATCAGTACTGATATCCGTAAATAGTACCTCTAAGCCGTAAATAGTATTTTCAATGTCCCGGATGAGCCGTAAATAGTACCTCCAAGCCGTAAATAGTACTTTTGACCATGCCTTCCGCGTGCGCGCATTCGATGCGACGGAACGGTTCACGCACGCGAAATTGCCATAGCGAGATTTCGCGCTGCTGTAATTGGTTAGCCCGATTTTAGCCTATTCGATTTTTTTGAAGGGCAAAATATAGGTTGTGCTTAAATTGGTCGCGCTGTTCACTCAGGATAGAAGCTGGGTAGTCCAAACGTCAAATAATTTTCTTTTAACCAATCAATAAACAAAGAATATATTAATGAAGTATATAAAACAAATATATACTGCCTTTATTCGAAGTTCTGGTTAAAACTATGGTCCCTCGTTGAGATCAATTAATACTATTTTCCTTCGGGGCTGCGCCCCTCAGGAAAATAGTATTATTGATCTCACCTCGGGCCCATAGTTTTGACCAGAACCTCTCATGGCAGTATATATTTGTATACTGATATTGTTGTTGATGAAGCAGCTATTTACTGCTGATATTGTTGTTGCCTGAGAGGACAAAAAAGGTTCAATTTAGAACCTTTATTTCTTAGAGTGTTTTGATGAAGTAGCTATCTATTGTTGATATCGTTGTTGATGAAGTACCGGGGTAGCTATCTACCGATATCAGTATTGATATGAAATAGCTATTTACTGCTGATATTAGTATTGATGAAGTAGCTATCTACTGCTGATGAAGCAACTATCTACTGCTGATATTATTGTTAATGAAGTAGCTATCTCTTGTTGTTGATGAATAGCCATCTACTGCTGAATTGTTGTTGATGAAGCAACTATCTATTTCTGATATTGTTGTTGATGAAGCAACTATCTACTGCTGATATTGTTGTTGATGAAGTAGCTATCTATTTCTGATATTGTTGTTGATGAAATAGCTATCTCCTGCTGATATTGTTGCTGATGGAGTAGCTGATCTATACTCCTGATATTATTATGTAGCTATCTATTGCTGATATTATTATGTACCGGTAGCTATCTACTGCTGATATTATTATGTAGCTATCTACTGCTGATATTATTATGTAGCTATCTACTTCTGATATTATTATGTAGCTATCTACTGCTGATATTATTATGTAGCTATCTATTGCTGATATTATTATGTAGCTATCTACTGCTGATATTATTATGTAGCTATCTACTTCTGATATTATTATGTAGCTATCTACTGCTGATATTATTATGTAGCTATCTATTGCTGATATTATTATGTAGCTATCTACTGCTGATATTATTATGTAGCTATCTACTGCTGATATTATTATGTAGCTATCTACTGCTGATATTATTATGTAGCTATTGTGATGTGCCCTGAGTAATTTGATTTAATTTAATTATTTAACTTTGTTTACAAGCTGAAAGTATTTCATGAGATGGGAAACCCCTTGTATTTTGGAATTCCCCAAATTATTGTAAACAAAGTCAGATCTATGTTTGGAACTTGGAAAGCCCCAGTTCATTGTTGCACCATCAGGAAAACCCCAGGAAGTGATGTAATGTGAATGTGTATAATTAATCTTGGGAAATCCCAAGATTGCAGCAATGTTGTGAAAATGTGATTGAAGTAATGGTTTATTAATAGATGATGGGGTTTTTGCATGAGTACTGCTATAAAAAGCTGGAGGCTTTTGTTGGGACTTTACAGAATGCCGTGGGAGATTGAGAAACTCCACATGTGTGTGATGGTCTTCGTGCTTCAAAAAAAGAAGTACATTTTAACCAGTTTATATAGCCAATAATTGAGCTAATTTTAATACAGCAACGAAGAAGACAGCGAGCACACAAAAGTGCTCTTCCTCATCAAAGGATTAAAAGTTCTTCTGTCAAATTGCTGGAGTTTGCTGGGTTTGTGAAGGCCACGCATCTGTCAAAAACAGCGGAGCTGTGTTAAAGAAACCTGTTCCCTGGAAAAGAGTAATTGGTGAAAGAAACACCATTTTTGGAGAAAGCAGCGCAAGGAGATATATTTGTGGAGATAGCAGCGCAAAGGAGATTGGAGGAAGCATCATCATTTTCGTATGAGGATTTTATACGCAAGGATTTATAAATGCAAGTGTACTATGGACTTCGCTGATTTTCGCAGGACAAGTGAATGAGGATATATTACATCAGTCGTCCAGAACATTGCAAGAACTCTAGGATCACCAACAAGAAGACAGCTGGTTAAGTACTGATATAGTAAAACTGTCATTGTGTGATTTTATTGTATATGCGATATTGTTATTATATGTACCAATCATACTCTGTTTCAATTAAAGACTTAGATTTTGTTAGCTTAAACAAACAGTGTATTTGTGTTGTGCATTCGTGTGAGTTCGGGAAAAAAGGTGATTTTGGCCTTGAGTCAAGTACGACTCGTAACAAAAATTGGGGGCTCGTCCGGGATATACACTGTAAAAAAGTTGACATTATTATACTGAGTCTTGAAAGTGAAAGTACAGTATGGCAGAGTTCAAAGCAGAAGAGTTTCTTGAAACTATAGATTGGGAGAAATTTGATAAGTTGAAGAAGCCTGATTTATTAGCATTTGCCAAACATTATGACTTGAAAGTTAAGCAAGCTACAAGAAAGCAAATAATCAAAAATGCCTTGATTGATGTTTTGGTCGGGGAAGATATTTTTAATGAATCCTATTTGGAAGAGAAACTTGAAGTAGAAATTGGTGGGGATTCAGCATTTAAGTTGAAAGAGTTGGAAATTCAATTAGAATTGAGGAAAATGGAAATGGACCAAAAGAAAATGGAAATGGACCAAAAGAAAATAGAAATGGACCAAAAAGAAAAACTGGAAATGATCAAGTTAGAGAATGAAAATAAAGAAAAACAAGAACGGCTAGACATTGAAAAACAAAAACTAGCAATGGAAGACAAAGCACGCCAAGAAAAGATGGCGCTTGAGCACCAAAAATTAGAAACAGAAGAAAAGGAAAAGGTAGCAAAATTGGAACTTGAAAAACAAAAATTGGAAATGGAAGAAAAGGAAAAGTTAGCAAAACTAGAAATGGAAGAAAAGGACAGGCAAGCAAAGCTCAATTTGGAAGCACATTTGAAAGAAAGAGAAATTGAGGAAAAGTACAAGTTCGAACAAGAGAAGTTGGCAAAGCTAGGTGACAAATACTCATCAAGTTTCTCCTCAAAGTCAGGGTTTGATGTTACAAAGTATGTAAAGCTTGTGCCTAAATTCAAAGAGAAAGAAGTTGACGAGTACTTTCAACATTTTGAAAAGGTAGCTACAAATTTGAAATGGCCTCCAGAGCATTGGACCCTACTGTTACAAAGTAGTTTTGTGGGGAAGGCCAGGGAAACTTACTCAGCTCTACCAATAGAGAAGTGTAATGATTATGAAGAAGTCAAACAGGCAGTCCTTAAGGCCTATGAACTGGTGCCTGAAGCATACAGACAAAAGTTCAGAGATTCAAGAAAGCAAGCAGATCAAACCCATGTAGAATTTGCTAGAGTAAAAGAACAAATGTTTGACAGGTGGCTTGGGTCAAAAGAAGTCAAAGATGATTTCGGCCAACTTAAGCAATTAGTTCTTATAGAAGAGTTCAAGAAATGTGTCCACGTTGACATTAAAACTCATTTGGATGAAAGCGCTAGCAAAATTAAGACGCTAAACGAAGCGGCGACAATGGCGGACGACTATGGCTTAACTCACAAATTGAATGGGAGTAAATTTAGTCATAACAGAAGTTATTCAAACAGGTTCAGCCATAACCAACCTAGAGCAAATCAGGGTGGTACACAAGAAGTGAAACCTCAGTCTAATTCACAGCATAGTGCTGGTGGTAGAGGGACCCCAGGATGTTTAGGTAACAGAGCAAAATTTGGAACTGAATTTAAAGCCAAAGTAACTTGTACTCATTGTAAGAGACCAGGGCATACGATGACCCAGTGTTATTTCTTAAAAGGCAGACAAGACGCACAAAAACAGCAGCAAACTGCTAGTAATACTGTAGGATGTGCAGTGTCACTTGTGTCAAAGAAACAAGTCAGTCAAATCAAGAAACAAGAATTCCCACAAAAGGGAAGTGAGACAGACAAGGTGTGTGAAGAATTTGAACCATTTGTGTTAGAGGGAGTGGTATCACTTGGTGATAATGGTAGTCCAAAGCCCATTAAGATTGTGCGAGATACGTGTTGTGCACGGTCTATGATTCTGGAAGGAACTTTGCCCTTTAATGAGGATAGTTCAGCAGGTAATGCTTTGATCCAGGGTATTGGGATGGAAATAATTAGTGTACCTCTCCACAAAATTAACTTGAAATCTGACTTAGTTTCTGGTCCTGTAACCATAGGAGTTAGACATGAATTGCCAGTCAAAGGAGTGTCCATGTTGCTAGGAAATGACTTGGCAGGGGGAAGGTTTTCCTGACCCAATAGTCACAGAATAAGCCCTGTATACAGGATGATAATAGTGAGGAAGAGGAGATATTTCCTGCATGTGCAGTGACACGGGCAATGAGTAAGAGAGCCTCATTAGAAACAATTGAGGACAACCAAATTGATGACTTAGGCTACAATTTGGAAGACACATTTGTGTCAAAGTTGAATGAGAAAGAAGATAAACTTCCTTCTCCTGGGGATAAAAATACCCTAAAAAGACACAACCTCTGAGCATGAACAAATTGGGGAAACCATGAAAGACCCATTAAGTCATGACAAGCTGATTCTGGAGCAACAAAATGACCCAGAACTCAAAGAGATCAATCAAAGGGCATTGACCCTAGAAGAAGCAGAACAAAATTCTGTCTGTTTTTACAAACAAGATGATGTGCTAATGAGAAAATGGCGCCCCTGATGTACCTGCCGATGAAGAGTGGAAGGTAGTGCACCAAATTGTGGTACCAAAAGTCTACCACACTGAAGTTATTAACATAGCACATGATAGTCCCATGGCAGGGCATTTGGGTGTTAAGAAAACTCATGAAAGAATTCTGAGACATTTCTGGTGGCCCACTCTCAGAAAAGATGTTTCTGAATATTGCAAAACATGTCACATATGCCAAGTAGTAGGGAAGCCAAATCAGAAAATACCTCCTGCTCCATTGAAGCCAATTCCAGCCTTTGATGAACCATTTAGTAGGGTTATTATTGATTGTGTAGGGCCCTACCAAAGACTAAGTCAGGTAATCAATACCTTCTGACAATTATGTGCGCGTCAACACGCTTTCCTGAAGCCATACCCTTGAGAAATATTAAAGCAGTGACAATAGTGAAAGCTTTAACCAAGTTCTTCACATTTGTGGGGCTCCCCAAGTCCATACAGTCAGACCAAGGATCAAACTTTACTTCTGGAGTATTTCAGCAGGTCATGTATCAATTAGGTATAGAACAGTATACCTCAAGTGCTTACCATCCAGAATCACAAGGTGCACTAGAAAGGTTCCACCAAACATTGAAAAACATGATCAGGACATACTGTTTGGAATTTCAGAGGGACTGGGATGAGGGAGTACACTTGTTGTTGTTTGCTGCTAGGGAAGCTGTTCAGGAAACTTTGGGATTTAGTCCTTTTGAGTTAGTGTTTGGACACACAGTGCGCGGGCCCTTAAAGTTGTTGAAAGAAAAGTGGCTCAATGAGAAATCAGATATCAATTTGTTGGATTATGTCTCCAATTTTAAGCATAGGCTTAACAGAGTAACTGATATTGCCAAAGAAAACTTGAAACAGGGTCAAGCCAAAATGAAACAATGGTATGATAAACATGCCAAAGAGAGAGTGTTCAAACCAGGTGACAAAGTTCTAGTACTGTTTCCAATTCCAGGACACCCATTACAAGCCAGATATCATGGCCCATGTGAAGTAGAGTCAAAAGTGGGTGAAGTAGATTATATTATCAAGACTCCTGGTAGACGCAAGAGCAGGCAGTTATGCCACATAAATATGCTCAAAGAGTATGTTGAAAGAAGTGACAGTGGCATTCCAAAACATGTGTGTACAGTAAAACATGCTGATAATGTAGACAAACATGCCGATGTAGACAAAATCGCCAATGTAGACAAGAGTAAAGATGACAATTCTGATGTCACATTTGACCAGGATAAAGAGCTGGAGCACAAGGAGTATAATGTAAAGTTGAACAATTCTGATGTGCTCACTAATTTGGACTCAAAGTTAGGTCATCTTTCTCAAGATCAACAAAGTCAAATTGCAAATTTGATTCACAAATTTGACAATATATTTCCTGATACGCCAAGTAGAACAAATGCTGCATTTCATGATGTAGATGTTGGTGATACAAAACCAATCAAGCAGCATCCTTATAGAGTCAATCCATTGAAAATGGAACATCTCAAAAATGAGATCAATTACATGCTAGACAATGATATCATAGAACCAAGTAGTAGTGAATGGAGTTCACCGTGTATACTTGTTCCCAAGCCTGATGGTTCATACCGATTGGTCGCAGACATGAGAGCTGCAAATGTTCATTCAAAGACAGACTCGTACCCAATTCCAAGAATTGATGATTGCATAGACAAAATTGGGAATGCAAAATTTGTTAGCAAATTTGATCTTTTGAAAGGGTACTGGCAGGTTCCACTCACAGACCGTGCCAAGAGATTTCTGCTTTTTGTACACCATTTGGTCTTTACCAGTACAAAGTTATGCCATTTGGGTTGAAAAATGCACCCGCAACCTTTCAGAGAATGGTAAATCAAATTGTGGCAAACATAGAGGGATGTGAAGCGTATGTAGATGATTTGATTGTTTACAGTCAAACTTGGGAACAACACATGGAACAACTCCATCAATTGTTTAAGAAGCTGTCAGAAGTACAATTGACAGTCAACCTGGTAAAAAGTGAGTTTTGCCATGCCACAGTCACATACTTGGGATATGTTGTAGGTCAAGGTCAGGTAAAACCTATCAAAGCCAAAGTTGAAGCAATTGAGCAATACCCCACACCTGTAAACAAGAAGGCACTCATGAGATTTCTAGGAATGGTTGGCTATTATAGAAAGTTCTGTCCAAACTTTTCAGAGATAGCAAGTCCTTTGACTGATTTGTTAAAGAAAGATGCAAAATTCATTTGGTCAGAACAGTGTGAAAATGCTTTTCACAAAGTCAAATCTATACTCATGAGTTCACCAGTGCTTACTGCACCTGATTTTCAGAAGCAGTTCAAGTTGACTGTTGATGCCAGTGACATAGGCTGTGGAGGTGTTGTGATGCAAGAGGGTGAAGATCAAATAGACCACCCTATTTGTTACTTTTCAAGGAAATTCAACAAGCACCAGAGAAATTACTCCACAATTGAGAAGGAGTGTCTAGCATTGCTATTAGCATTGCTACATTTTGATGTGTATTTGGGTACCACAGTATACCCTGTGCTTGTTTTCACAGATCACAATCCCCTCACCTTCATCAACAGGATGAAGAACAAAAACCAGAGACTGGTGAGGTGGAGTTTGACCTTGCAAGAGTACAATCTGGACATCAAACATATTAAGGGAAAAGACAATGTAATGGCTGATGCCCTGTCCAGAATTGCATAAAAAAAACTGACAAACAAAGATTTCCTTTAAAAGGGAACTTGTGTGTGACAAGTAGTCACTGTGTATGATGAGTTAAATACTCAAAGTTGATAATATGTTGAAGTTGATGTAAAAGAAGAAAACATTTAAGAAAGTTTTCATTACATTCGAACTTTCTTCTTTTAAGGGGAGGTGTGATGTGCCCTGAGTAATTTGATTTAATTTAATTATTTAACTTTGTTTACAAGCTGAAAGTATTTCATGAGATGGGAAACCCCTTGTATTTTGGAATTCCCCAAATTATTGTAAACAAAGTCAGATCTATGTTTGGAACTTGGAAAGCCCCAGTTCATTGTTGCACCATCAGGAAAACCCCCAGGAAGTGATGTAATGTAATGTGAATGTGTATAATTAATCTTGGGAAATCCCAAGATTGCAGCAATGTTGTGAAAATGTGATTGAAGTAATGGTTTATTAATAGATGATGGGGTTTTTGCATGAGTACTGCTATAAAAAGCTGGAGGCTTTTGTTGGGACTTTACAGAATGCCGTGGGAGATTGAGAAACTCCACATGTGTGTGATGGTCTTCGTGCTTCAAAAAGAAGTACATTTTAACCAGTTTATATAGCCAATAATTGAGCTAATTTTAATACAGCAACGAAGAAGACAGCGAGCACACAAAAGTGCTCTTCCTCATCAAAGGATTAAAAGTTCTTCTGTCAAATTGCTGGAGTTTGCTGGGTTTGTGAAGGCCACGCATCTGTCAAAAAACAGCGGAGCTGTGTTAAAGAAACCTGTTCCCTGGAAAAGAGTAATTGGTGAAAGAAACACCATTTTGGAGAAAGCAGCGCAAGGAGATATATTTGTGGAGATAGCAGCGCAAAGGAGATTGGAGGAAGCATCATCATTTTCGTATGAGGATTTTATACGCAAGGATTTATAAATGCAAGTGTACTATGGACTTCGCTGATTTTCGCAGGACAAGTGAATGAGGATATATTACATCAGTCGTCCAGAACATTGCAAGAACTCTAGGATCACCAACAAGAAGACAGCTGGTTAAGTACTGATATAGTAAAACTGTCATTGTGTGATTTTATTGTATATGCGATATTGTTATTATATGTACCAATCATACTCTGTTTCAATTAAAGACTTAGATTTTGTTAGCTTAAACAAACAGTGTATTTGTGTTGTGCATTCGTGTGAGTTCGGGAAAAAGGTGATTTTGGCCTTGAGTCAAGTACGACTCGTAACACTATCTACTGCTGATATTATTATGTAGCTATCTACTTCTGATATTAGTATGTAGCTATCTACTTCTGATATTATTATGTAGCTATATACTGCTGATATTATTATTATGTAGGCCTAGCTATCTATACCGCTGATATTATTATGCTGCTGTACTGCTGGTATTGTTATCTATTGCTGATATTGTTGTTGATGAAGTAGCTATCTACTGATACCAGTATGGACGAAGTAGCTATCTACTGCTGATATTGTTGTTGATGAAGTAGCTATCTACTGATATCAGTATGGACGAAGTAGCTATCTACTGCTGATATTAGTATTGATAAAGTAGCTATCTGCTGCTGATATCAGTATTGGTGAAGTAGCTATCTACTGCTAATATTTTTGTTGAGGAAGTAGCTATATCTACTGATATCAGTATGGACGAAGTAGGTATCTACTGCTGATATTAGTATTGATGACGTAGCTATCTACTGCTGATATTGTTATTGATGAAGTAGCTATCTACTGCTGATATTGTTATTGATGAAGTAGCTATCTACTACTGATATTGTTATTGATGAAGTAGCTATCTACTGCTAATATTGTTGTTGAGGAAGTAGCTATCTACTACTGATATTGTTATTGATGGAGTAGCTATCTACTGCTAATATTGTTGTTGAGGAAGAAGCTATCTACTGCTGGAGTGCTGATATTGGTATTGATGAAGTAGCAGTCTACTGCTGATATTATATATTATTGATGAAGTAGCTATATACTACTGATATTGTTATTGATGAAGTAGCTATCTTCTGCTAATAATATTGTTGTTGAGGAAGTAGTTATCTATACTGCTGATATTAACTCAACCCAGAAAGTATCGAAATAATTATAGATGGTCAGATATATCGGGAACTGAAATATATAGCAAAACTTATTTAATGTATATAAAGCGCAGCTTTCTCCTGCGCATTTTGATACCTCTTTTGTTGCTCTACGATATCATTTGGTCGAGTTATGGGCGCTTGAGTGGCTTCAAGTCGGATTTTTAAAGTTGCACTTAGCTCTATTCAAGCCAAGGACAGATAAGACATCTTGTTCAGAGCATGCGACGACGAATCCAGGCAGTGATAGACAATGATGGTGGGCACACCAAGTATTGAGAGTCAGCAGAAAGAGTTCATGAGATAAGTCAGAGATAAGTAAAGGGTAGCAAGTATTGAAGTTGGAAGTCGAAGGAGTGCAAGAAAGTTTTGGTACATACACATTATGTAGCCAGAGGTTTCCAATGGTATAAAAATCTCAACTTGTTTTGAAAAAAGTGGGGGGGGGGGGGATGAGGCTGTGGATCACGAAATGCCCTTTTTACGCCAATAGGATTTCAAAAGTTAAAAAAAAATAATTTAAATTTCCTTTAGTTTTGATTGCTTTTTTGAAAGAAGATTATGTTATAGAGCCACCAAACCTTTTACATTAGCAGATAGGCGATGTCTGCTTGTTCTCTGTTGACAAGGGACAGTCTTCAGTGAGCGGTTCTTTTCAGAGCCACCAGAAGGCAGGGCGGCTTACATGTCTCATTCTAATCTTAGATACTTTGTCCTGAAGAAGTTTTGACAGTTCTAATCTTGTCCGACGGCGAAACCGCTGAAAACTTACCAATTGTGTTTTATTAAACTTTCTCATTTTTTCTTTTAATTAAAATTTTTTTGTCTTACAGATAAGTTTAACAAACTACCGTAAAAACTCGTTAATAGGCACATATGCTTATTAACGACGACGGTCTACTTTGAAATAAATAAATAAAAATTGTTGTTCCTTTGTTTCCTACGTTGTTGTTGTTATCTTGCCAATAGATTTTACGGTGAGTTCCATGTTCGGCAGTCAGTAACTGGTTGGACGCAGGAACAAAAAACAGCCATGGTATGGTGGAAACGGATATTAAAAAAAACTGGCAAACCATTTGTAGAATGGGGCGCTGAAAACAGACGATACAGCGACTTTGATCATATGCATCCGATCAAGGTAGGTTAGGGATCAAATCTAATCATGACCGGCGGTTGACCGCCGGTTCCGGGTGGTTCTGCCCGTTTGGAGTCGGTTTCTATTATTCTAAACAATTGAACGCGGTTGAACCGCCGGTAACAGGCGGTCAACAGGCGGTCGAGTTTTGATTTCAGCCCCTTCTCGATTTCTTTCCGAAGTTAATATTAATTACAAGCATGCTTCCTCTCTTCCTTCCTTCCTTCCTTCCTTCCTTCCTTCCTTCCTTCCTTCCTTCCTTCCTTCCTTTCTTCCTTCCTTCCAATACTGTGCAGCTCTCATTTGGTCGAGAATAAACGCACAACGTGTTGTGGGCATGCGTCGCGTAAGACGACAGGAAAGTTGAAAAGCCGGTGCAAATATAAACATGTGCAAGTAAAAAGTCTGTTGGTGTCTACTTCAGACTAGACGGACATCCCTCAGAGTCAGTTGAAGGATGGGTATGCAGCAGGGTCAACTGTTAGACGGTTCCACTCCCTGATGGTGCGAGGGAAGACCGAGCTGCCATACGTTGAAGAGTTGGTGCGTGGAATAAAGAATCTTGAGCTGTGGCCTCTGGTTGATGATGCAAGCCGAGACATGTAGTGGTTCCAGGGGATGTCGACCAGGTTATATCTGATTTCATGTGCAGCCTATACTATGGGGCGGCGTTCCTGGAGTGTAGTCCAACTAACATGACTAAGATGTTTCAGCATGGCAGAGACACTACTGTACTTGCTGTAATCACCCGTGACAGTACCGAGCTGAGCTACGTTGGACTTGCTCCGGTTTGCTAGTGTTTCTCTGTGTGTTGGAGTCCCATGTCGCAACAGCATATTTCAATTGGACGGATGACGGTATACACAGCTTCTTTGACCATGTGACTGCTGTGACTCAGGTTTCTGGAGAAGAAAGCTCTGGTGCTGTTGACTTTTTTATGATGGTATCAACATGGGTATTGAAGCCCAACCGAGAATCCAGACTGACTCCAAGAGGGCGCAACACTAAATCACTACGCATTTTATGTAACAACGAAATTCGGCTAATATAGTCCATAGTGAATATGAGATTGTAGCGACCATATATCTACCGACATGTCCACTTTAAATCACTCAATATCAGCTCATATGAATTCGACAAGTGTCTTCAATGATAACATGCAGAATTTAAAACGGACATTTCATCTCCAAAGTAATTTTTGTGGTGAGGTTAGTATATTTGTTGCCCTTACTTTTTACACCGCGAAATAGCGAAAAAAGTCAATGGTCATCGATATATGCCGACAAAAGTGTTGGCATCTACAGAAACAGTGCTTTAATTTGAAACCAAATTAATTTTGCCAAGTATTGAAGGGACGTTAGGAATGGCGCTTGAAGTAGGCCGA
Source organism: Amphiura filiformis (assembly GCF_039555335.1). Classification (NCBI taxonomy): domain Eukaryota; kingdom Metazoa; phylum Echinodermata; class Ophiuroidea; order Amphilepidida; family Amphiuridae; genus Amphiura; species Amphiura filiformis. Next base: position 25,320,627 of record NC_092640.1, read on the forward strand.
ATTCACACGTGTTTCTATTGGACGCTGATTTAGTGTTGCCCCCACCCCACCCCCAAAGGTACTTGGCAGAGTTGACATCTTCAAGATTCTGGCCATGGATGGTGGAATTGGCTGGAATTGGTCTACGCTTGTTGGTGATCTGTAGTACCTGACACTTGGAGGCATTGAAACTCATGAGCCACTTACGCTCCCATTCCTGAATAGTGTTATAGATCTTGCTGAAGGCTAGCAGAGACATATCTGTAGAAGAGGTGCAGCGATAAACAACACTGTCGTCAGCAAAGAGTCTGGTGGTTGAAGAGGAGACACAGTCAGGCAGGTCATTAATGTATGCCAAGAAGAGGAGGGCACAAGAACGTTGCCCTGGGGCACACCTGATGAGACGGTGGATTCAGTACTACTCTGGCCATCAACGAGAACAGGTTGAGGGTTCAGGGTCCGGCCTCTAACACCATAATGGTCGATCCATATCAATTTTTAAGCGCTCTTTTTTTAGTCATAGTTCATTGAAATTACAACCGTATGACAAAACAGGCGAAAATAGTAACTTTTAGCACATGATTTACAATTTAAAGAGGATTGACCATTGCTCAATCTAGTGACTCTAGTTTATGGACAATATAAGTGTGCTTTTTCATTTAATGACATAAAATTTTATAAGGAACACTTTAGGTTTTGACTTTTAAAACCTACATTTTGGTCAAAAAATGTTCTTGGATAGGTAGTTTTCAACAGATTTTCTACATTCGCCTTGCTATAAGATTGAATTATGTTATCTGTTGACCTAGTGACTAAAAGTGTTTTTAGGGGGAAGTGTTAGCTTTCGTTTGATTAAAAAACAATTCTGATTGGATGAAGGGAACACTTCAGGTTTCGACAAAAAACAATCAAAGAGGCCCATTTTTTAGCTAGAAGCTCACAGCTCCTATACTACATTGCTATGCACTCAACCATGTAGTGTAATCAAAGACTGTGGTGGAGACTTTCGCTGCCATACTGCAGTTACTGTCCGTTTTCCTATACACAATAGAGGTTATCCACTTTACTCATGTGTGACTTCTAACAAAAGGCGCTGATTCCCGTAGTATTCCTTATTCAAAACAAATCAATTCATGACCTCGGAGTTACATGCATGACTCTTGGCGGGCTATTTTGAAACAGTCATGGTTGCACATGCAGGTACTTCTTTTGAAAGTCCTAAACAAGGTATAGCAGTCGTTGATAGATATGCAGCTTATAGAACACGGATAACCTCTATACACAGTGCTCTTACCATTGACGCGTGACCTCTACAAATAGCGTACGTTTGAAGTATGGGGATTTGCCTAGTTAACGTCGCTGTGTGAAAAATAACCTGCCAATATTAAAAGTACTCTTCTAAAATTCTAGAAAATATAGTTTTGTAACATGTCCTAAATTTTTAGCTAATTTAGATGTTTGGAAATATGCGTACTTTGGTGTTTTAGGAAGGATATGTAAACGACAGATAACACCAAAAAATATGAAGAAATTATTTCCAAACCGTGTTAAGTCAACAATCATTATATTGCTCATTTTCAAGAATGCTGGTTAACAAAAAGCAGACCATTGTCTCATTTCGTGAACAAAGGTCCACATACCATTGTTTCCTTGCGTTTCCTTTATAATCGGTTTCCCAACTGAAGCTATAATACCAGCTCATTGCGATACCGCACATATAAAACAGACACATGTGCACAACCAGAGAAGATCTGATTTAATCAGTTGAGCTGTTTTCAATGAGTGTTATCTTGGTTTAATAGCTTTTAATGGGGTTTAAGTCATGCAAAGGTCGCGGTGAATTCTACTGTAGACATGACTGCATCATGCTTGTTCTTCTCTGCTTGAAAGCTCTTGGCACGTAAATATGTGCTCAGGTGTATCGAGGTGGAAACTGTGCGCATGATGGTTTATAAGAGAATCGTTTTTGAATAGAAACCTTTCCATATGTTCTTCAGAAGGTGCCGATGCGACACTTTATCGAATGCCTTCTCATAATCGAGTAGAACCAGGTCGATTTGCGCCTTGTTGTCAAACCCCTTGGCTAAATCATCTAGCGTGACTATCAGTAGACTTCTCCGTAGTCCACTTGCCAATTGTGCACTACTCTGGCTATTACATTTAAGCTTAAAACTCTGATTTAATTAATGAGTGCACAATTGATAGATTTTCACAACTGATCTTTTCAGTCACCGTACGCCCTCTGTTTGTTAGCTTCCCAAGTGGACTACTGACTTTGCCTTGAGAGTTAGGCCAATTTCTGGCCTAACTAAAATTGGTGATGATGTAATGCATCTTTAAAATGAATCTGGCTTGTGATTGGTCGCCCAGATCTCGTTATTGTTTAAATCCTCCCGACGCGTACTGGTACCATTATAACTATACATGGTACACAACTATCTAGGGAATGCGGCGCTTTTGTGCTGGTGGATGAACGTATGCATCTAGCGCGAATTGTACCACCATGCTTAGTCTTGTGGTTAGATTTTATTGATAAACAAGTATGATTGACAGTGTGTGAGTCCCGGGGTAAAGTTCTGCTTAAAAGTGAAAGTCCATAGTCGGTTTTTCGGATAATAAACTGGCAGATTCTAAAATTAGAATTGTTCAGTATTGAAGTGTCATTATAATTATGCCATAATGATATGTTGCATTAAATAATATAAGCCTACGTAGGGCCTATACTTTACTTTTACTGTCACAAATATAATTATATAGCCTAAACTTTTTCATAACCATTTTATACTAGTATTTTGATGTAGGCCTACTAAATATCAGTATAATTTCGAGTTCAACTGAATGCGTTCATCATGATTAATAACATTTTTATTTATCAAAAATCGACTATGGCATAGTCTAGACTATCAGCTGTGTCTCGCATGAACGACTTCCCTTTTTGTAGAGGGGGGCGATATGTGCCTTTTCCCAACTGAATGGAACACTACCCTGGTTGTCAGACCGACCGACGCGACGGAGATACATAGTCACACACCCACAAACATGCGGACACCCATTTTTCACCCTGATGTGGCAGTGACGTATTTAGTTAACAAAGAAGTGGGTTCCAAGAATGGATGTAATAAATGATGCAAATGGCATTACACTAACTGAAAGTGACGATATCAAGAAAAGGTGGGTGGAATATAGCACCAAACTGTTTGAGACACAAGACCAACAAGTGTATACTCGCGGTGAAATTATGGAAGAGGAGCCGCCACCACTTCGATCAGAAGTAGAACAGGCAATGGATCAAATGAAGAATGCAAAGTCACCTGGCATTGATGAAATACCAGCAGAGCTATTGAAAGCGACAGGCAAGGAAGGTGTTGACATAATGTGGCGTTTATGCTGTCGCATATGGAAGGAGCAGGAATGGCCCAAAGACTGGTGCAGAGCTGTATTTGTTCCACTCCCCAAGAAGGGTAACTTAAAAGAGTGTTCCAACCATCGCACCATCAGCTTGATATGTCATGCAAGTAAGGTTCTGCTAAAGATCATCATCAGAAGGCTGAAGCTAAAACTAGACCAGGAGATTTCTGAGGAGCAGGCTGGCTTTCGAGAAGGAAGACGGACTAGAGACCAGATCGTAAACATCAGGAATATAATTGAGAAGTGTAAAGATCACAGACTACCACTTTATATGTGCTTCATTGACTACAGCAAGGCCTTTGACTGTGTCAGCCATCCCCAATTGTGGAAAACAATGAGAAGGATGGGATTCCCTGGTCAAATTATGGATCTTATTAGTCAACTATATGAGGATCAGGAATCTGCAGTCAGGACAAGTAATGGAGATACTGAATGGTTCAAGATTGGAAGAGGGCTGAGACAGGGCTGCATATTGTCACCAAACCCGTTTAACATTTATTCAGAGGACATCATGAGAGAAGCTTTGGACGGGTTTACTGGTGGAGTCAAATTTGGCGGTAGCAGTATCACAAATCTACGCTATGCTGATGATACCACCCTAATATGCAGCAGTAACTGCTGGCCCTTTTGAAATGCATCAAGGAAGCCAGTGAGGAGAAAGGCCTTCTGCTAAATGCCAAGAAGACTAAAGTAATGGTTATTGATAGAAATGGAACTGGAGAGGACTTTGTGATAGATGGTCAAAAGATCGAGGAGGTTAAACAATTTGAATACCTGGGTTCAATGATAGACAACATCTGAGATCAAAAGAAGATTGGCCATGGCAAGGACAACAACTCAGAGTATGTCAAAGATCTGGAAGAGTCGTGGTTTATCAATCAACCTCAAGGTACGGTTACTCCGTGCAACAGTCTTCTCAATTGCTACATACGGGTGCGAATCCTGGGCAATGACAAAGAATGACAGGAAGAAGATAGATGCATTTGAGATGTGGTGCTATAGGAGGCTGTTGGGAGTATCTTGGACATACTGCAGTTACTGTCCGTTTTCCTATACACAATACACAGTGCTCTTTCCCATTGACGCGTGACCTTTACAAATAGCCCTACGTTAACAGTATGGGGATATGACTAGTTAACGTCGCTGTGTGAAAAATAACCGGCCAATATTAAAAGTACTCTTCTAAAGTTCTAGAAAATATAGTTTTTAACATGTCCTAAATTTTAGCTAATTTAGATGTTTGGAAATATTCGTACTTTGGTGTTTTAGTTAATGTTATAGGTAATAGTACATTGCCTAGTTAACGTCGCTGTGTGAAAAATAACCGGCCAATATTAAAAGTACTCTTCTAAAATTCTAGACAATATAGTTTTGTAACATGTCCTAAATTTTTAGCTAATTTAGGTGTTTGGAGAGGTCGTACTTTTGTGTTTTAGGAAGGACATGTAAACGACAGATAACACCAAAAATATGAAGAAATTATTTCCAAACCGTGTTAAGTCAAAAATCATTATATTGCTCATTTTCAAGAATGCTGGTTTACAAAAAGCACGCCATTGTCTGATTTCGTGAACAAAGCCACACATAACATTGTTTCCTTTCGTTTCCTTTATAATCGGTTACCCAACTGAAGCTATGAATACCAGCTTTATTGCGATATCGCACATGAAAACAGTCACTTGTGCACAACCAGAGAAGATCCGATTTAATCAGTTGAGCTGTTTCAATGAGTGTTATCTTGGTTTAATAGCTTTTAATGGGGTTAAGTCCTGCAAAGGTCGAGATGAATTCTACTGTAGACATGACTGCATCATGAAAGACAAGAAGACAAATATCTGGGTCCTGAATAAGATTGGCACAGACTTAAACATCAGAAAGTCCATCATTGAGAGGAAATTGCGCTACTTTGGCCACATTGTAAGAAAGGATGGTGGAGTTGAGAAGCAGATTCTTCAGGGAGCTGTGGAAGGCCATCGTGGAAGGGGACGTCCATCAAAATCTTGGACAAATGATGTGAAGAACGTTTCATCTGACCCAGAGAGAGAGAGAGAGAGAGAGAGAGAGAGTTGACGTATGATGATACATGCGCTCCCTGGTAACATGTTTAAATTCAGAACGCCCTCTGTCGTTCAATCAAGGCAAAATAAATGAGGGTCTATCTCCCGGGGAGTGCACTACCTAAAAATATAGGTGACGGGGATGTGCGGCCACATTGACCCCCATTTTCAAACCACCCGTCACTGAATGACCCCCTTTTTATTTTGCTCATTTTGCTCTCACCTAATGACCCCCATTTTTAAATTACTCTCTCACTGAATGACCCCCATATTTAGAAATAAATGCTCTCACTGAATGACAACCAGGTTCTCAAATCAATGCTCGAGCACTAAATAAACCCCATTTTCAGAAAAAAATGCTCTCACTGAATGACCCCATTTTCAGAAATATATGTTCTCACTGAAAGATCCCCATTTTAGACAATTTTAGGAATAAATGCTCTCACTGAATGCCCAAATTTTCAAAATGAGTTTCACTCTTTTACGTGTAGAGAGTATTATGGTCAATAACGAAGTCGCTGTTATTTTCCCTTGTTTTTCAGGTACTACATTACAGTTTGACAACTATTATTACCAATTTAACGACGTTGCGCGTGTTCCAATAGCGTTACGCATACTAAATGACAGGTTAGAATACACCGATGGGGGTGTCCTTACATTGGATACCGACTTTTTAATACCAGATACACGTATTTAAGTTAGGCGTGCAGCCTAACTTATTTTTTTCTTGCTGTTTGTTTCTTTATGTCAGGCGGATTTATCCGCCTGATATACTGTGAAGCTCTCAAATCTTCTTTAAGTTAGGCGGGCTTAAGTTAGGCGGGCAGCCTAACTTATTTCTTTCTCGCTATTTCTTTCTTCTTCTTTCTTCTCACAATTTGCTACTACTTCCACATCCTTGATCGGATTTCAACCAAATTCAGTGGCAAGCAGTATTGGGTGGCTGGCTACAAAAGGTATGGGTTGTTTAACGTCAGAGGTCATGCAAGGGGTCACAGGGGTCAAAAAAAAGGTCATTTTAACCAAAAATGCTCTGATTAAGCTGAAATTTAAATGCAAGGACATTCTAAACATGTTTAAAATATTTAAAATTTATTTAAGGTCATTAAGGGGTCATAAAGGGGTCAAAGGTCAAGTTTTTCAAAATGCTCCAATTGAGCTGAAATTTAAATGCAATGATCCTTATGACATTCTAAACATGTTTAAAATATTTTAAAATTCATTTGAGGTCATTAAGGGGCAATAAAGGGGCCAAAGGTCAAGTTTTCAAAATGCTCCGATTAAGCTGAAATTTAAATGCAATGATCCTTATGACATTCTAAACATGTTTAAAACATTTTAAAATTTATCTAAGGTCATTAAGGGGTCAAAGGTCAAGTTTTTCAAAATACTCCAATTGAGCTGAAATTTAAATGCAAGGATCCTTATGACATTCTTAACATGTTAAAAATATTTAAAAAATCATTTAAGGTCATTAAGGGGCAACAAAAGGGTCAAAGGTCAAATTTTCACAATGCTTCAATTGAGCTGAAATTTAAATGCAAAGATCCTTATGACATTCTTTACATGTTTTAAATATTTCAAAATTCATTTCAGGTCATTAAGGGTTATACAGAGGTCAAAGCTCAAGTTTTCAAAATGCCAGCTTTCCACGATCAAGGTATATTAAAACGGCAATTTATGAAACAGTCTTATTAAAATTAATACTATCCAGCACCCAGCACAGTATTGCTTGATCAGATCGTCACAATCATCCGCCTAACTTACCTCGTGCCCTTGCAAAGGGCACAGTTGCTCTAGTTCTTTCTTTCTTTCTTTCTTTCTTTCTTCTTTAGTAGAACCAAAAATTGCTACTAGTGCCAGACGCTTGCACCAATTTTGCACCAAACTTGGCCAAAAGAAGCACTGACCCAAGCTTAATATAACTTCTACACGGATAGGGGTCAAAGGTCACATAAGGGTTATTAGGGGTCATTTTGTGAAAATCTTAAAAATGCTACTGCTCCTTTAAATGACATGCTATGACCACCAAACATGGTCAGCAAGATCCGCTGGCCCAAGCTTCAAATAAGTTGTACCACAGATTGGGGTCAAAGTTCTGAGGTCAAAGGTCAGGTCAAATTTTAAGTCGCTCCGATTGAGCTGCAACTCAGGGAAAATGATCCTCGACACTTTAGGAGTGTAAAACCGCAAAGGTCATCCGAGGTCAAAGGTCAGGTCAAATATTAAGTTGCTCCAAACAGCTTGTGACTCAGGGAAAACAATCCCTGACACTGGAGGAGTATAAAACCGTAAAGGTCATCAGAGGTCAAAGGTCAGGTCAAATTTAAAGTTGCTCCGATTGAGCTGCAACTCAGGACAAATGATCCCCGACATTTCAGGAGTATAAAACCGCAAAGGTCATCCGAGGTCAAAGGTCAGGTCAAATTTAAAGTTGCTCCAATCGAGCTGTAACTTGCAGAAAATGATCCTTGACACTTGGGGAGTATAGCATGAGTTTACCCGAGGTCTAAGGTCAAACGATGCTTAAATCAGAATCAATCACCGCCTGACATTCGTGGCTCATGAGCCACAGTAGCTCTAGTTCTTTCTTTCTTTCTTTCTTTGTTTCTTTCTCACAATTGACTACTAGTGCTACATCCGTGATCGGATGTGGACCAAACGCATAGCCAAGCCGTATTGGGTAAGTGGCTACAAAAGTCTTAAAATGTTTTAATATCGGAGGTCATCCAGGGGTCACAGGGGTCAAAATGGTCATTTTTGCCTCATATGTGCCGCACCCCCATTATAATTAGGGGCAAAACATGGAGACATCTAGTCTAGTGTTTTGATAAACAAGAGATAACCACAGGCAATGGTTCTGCTGTCTGTGCTTCAAAACGTGTAAAATTTCGTCTGGATTCGTCTATTGCCAGGTGGTGAGTGCCGTGCATTCTCTAAATTCAGTACATTTCCATCGTCAACCGTGTGGAAAATGTCATACGGCCGGGCGGTTTCACAAGTTGCCGGCTCTATCATACCAGTCGCTGCCTGGCTATTGCAGCTGCAATCCATACATCAAAACGTGTAAATTTTGGCTATTCCAACTGCAATCCATACACCCTTCATGCAGACATGACTGGAATCGTCCACACAGGGAGTGAATATTACAAACGGAGTCACCCATTGAGGTAGGCCCATTCGAAATTCACACGCCCTGTGTGGGAGATTAAGATAATGTCTTCCGGAGAGGTTGTATGAATTTCAACTGGAACAGCCCAGTTGGGGTGTATGAAACCCCAAGTGGGCGATTCACACGAAACAAACTGAGGTATGTTCAGATGCCAATTTCGTTACATATCTTGAGTGTAACTTGTGATGTGATGCCTGTATGCTAGATATAAACAGCTACATCATTTCCACTGATGGCTATAGGGTGTGGGTGTGTGTGTGTGTGTGTGTGTGTGGGGGGGTGATATCTTGGCTAAAACTGCATCACGCCTTCCCATGATGCATTTATGAAAATCAATAATCCCACTATATCGTTTCTACAGATGACGCAATAATGGTGAATAAGGGGGTGAGGGGTAAGTAAAATGTTGAAATATGACCGCATTAAACCACAAAGGTCATGTGAGGTCAAAGGTCAGGTCAAATTTAAAGTTGCTCCGATTGGGCTGTAACTCAGGGAAAATGATCCCTGACACTTTGGGAGTATAAAACCGCAAAGGTCATGTGAGGTCAAAGGTCAGGTCAAATTACAAGTTGCTCCGATTGGGCTGTAACTCGGGGAAAATGATCCCTGACACTTAGGGAGTATGAAACCGCAAAGGTCAAGTGAGGTCAAAGGTCAGGTAAAATTTGAAGTTGCTCCAATTAGGCTGTAAGTCGGGGAAAATGATCCCTGACACTTTGGGAGTATAAAACCACAAAGGTCATGTGAGGTCAAAGGTTAGGTCAAATTTAAAGTTGCTCCAATTGGGCTGTAAGTCGGGGGAAATGATCCCTGACACCTGGGGAGTATAAAACCACAAAGGTCAAGTGAGGTCAAAGGTCAGGTCAAATTTGAAGTTGCTCCAATTAGGCTGTAAGTCGGGAAAATGATCCCTGACACTTTGGGAGTATAAAACCACAAAGGTCATGTGAGGTCAAAGGTCAGGTCAAATTTGAAGTTGCTCCAATGAGGCTGTAAGTCGGGGAAAATGATCCCTGACACTTTGGGAGTATAAAACCACAAAGGTCAAGTGAGGTCAAAGGTCAGGTCAATTTTGAAGTTGCTCCAATTAGGCTGTAAGTCGGGGAAAATGATCCCTGACACTTTGGGAGTATCAAACCACAAAGGTCAAGTGAGGTCAAAGGTCAGGTCAAATTTGAAGTTGCTCCAATTAGGCTGTAAGTCGGGGAAAATGATCCCTGACACTTTGGGAGTATAAAACCACAAAGGTCATGTGAGGTCAAAGGTCAGGTCAAATTACAAGTTGCTCCGATTGGGCTGTAACTCAGGAAAATGATCCCTGACACTTGGGGAGTATAAAACCACAAAGGTCAAGTGAGGTCAAAGGTCAGGTCAAATTTGAAGTTGCTCCAATTAGGCTGTAAGTCGGGGAAAATGATCCCTGACACTTGGGGAGTATAAAACCACAAAGGTCATGTGAGGTCAAAGGTCAGGTCAAATTTAAAGTTGCTCCAATTGGGCTGTAAGTCGGGGGAAATGATCCCTGACACTTGGGGAGTATAAAACCACAACGGTCATGTGAGGTCAAAGGTCAGGGCAAATTTGAAGTTGCTCCAATTGGGCTGTAAGTCGGGAGAAATGATCCCTGGGAAGTATTAAACCGCAAAGGTCATTCGAGGTCAAAGGTCAGGTCAAATTTAAAGTTGCTCTGATTGGGCTGCAATTCGGGGAAAATAATCCCTGACACTTGAGAATTATGAAACTGGAAAGGTCATCCAAGTTCAAAGGTCAGGTCAAATTTAAAGTTGCTCCGATCAGGCTGCAACTTGCGGCAAATGATCCCTAACACTTGGGGAGTGTAAAACCGAAAAGGTCATCCGAGGTCAAATTTAACGTTGCTCAGAATATGAAACCGAAAAGGTCAACCGAAGACAAAGGTCGGGTCAAATTTAACGTTGCACAGTATTGCTGCGTGATGATGTCATCACAGTCATACGCCTAACTTACCTCGTGCCCTTGCAAAGGGCACAGTTGCTCTAGTGAACATTGTGTTCTTGCTGGATTTTCTAACAGAAAATTCTGGATATGATTTGGTGTCTGTATCAGATTGTGTGGCTTCTTTCACTTGAACTCATTATACAGATGTTTATCACAAGTATTCGATAAATAATCATAAGAATCATAGGGCGGTGTAGAGAGGGTAAAATTGGGGCTCTAAAAAGGCTTAGGAAAACAGTACGGAAAATGCAGATTTTCTTGCTCGCTGTGCTCGCAATATATTATCTAGACCATTTAAGATGTGCAAAAATTGGGATCCCAAAAATTTGGCATGTGCAAGGGGCGGGGGTGAAGAATATTTGACAGGCGGGGAGGCAAGCAATATTTGGTGGGCCAAGAAGGGTAAGCATATTTGGCACGTTATTTGGAAATTCCCCCCCGGCTCATAATTATTGACCAAATGACCAAACACAATCAAATTTGAATAGTTTGTCTATTCCGAGGGGGATATAACAGAATCTTGTCAAAATGAAATGGGGAATCTTGTCAAATAATGAATTTTCACAATTTGAATAGGTACTTGTTAAAATAAAACGGAAACTATAAGGTTGTCGGTTCAAAAGGTGTCCAAATTTTCATTTTGTGTTAAATAACTTAGGCCTTTTCGTACGCCTGAAATGTGTAATCATATTAACGCTTTTTAACGTTCTTATGTTTTTCTTTCGCTCAACGGATACGAAAATTTACAGATACGTAAATTCACAGGTGAGGGAGGGTGCTAGCTACGTAGTATGACCTGGAGTAGTGGTAGAAGTGGGATGCCAGAGTATTAAACTGTATTAAATAGGGGTGTGACTGAATCCTGTATGTTGCAGTCTGGAAATAAGTAAATTAAGTACTGTTGAAGTTAAATTGGAACGACCTACGTGAAGAATTATTTAGATGCACTTCTGTTTGTAAAAAGCCCGGTAAAAAGGTATCAAAGGCGTGGTTCTGCCCCCACGACTTGCCCCGTCCCGTGCAAAACTTTTCGTGTTCCTGTGAAGGAACTGGTGTCAACCCGGCCACCTGACTTTAATATACACAATTACCGTCCAATCAGGTCTTACATTTATACACACATGAGACAATTCAATTAAAAACAAACTCGTGTTGCTTCTTCCTTATTCGGCCGTCCCGCCACAATATCCAGGGCAATCAGACGCACTTGATATGCTGCGCTAGACCCCTCATCCATCGATTCATATCTGCTATAGCCTTTGTGAAGCTATACATAACTTCCACATACCGGGTATTAATAATATGTGAGTGGACACTACGAATGAGCCGTAAACTCGGCAAATTGTATTCTGAGATACAGTGCAAAATGTGCGTGCAGGTCGTATTCATAGGTGTCTCAATTAGGCGCGACATGTTTCTCATTTGATAGCGTTTAAACCAATCAATAATCCTATTGCTGAAGAGGATAATAATCTAATCATTAAATAGCTCTAGTCTTTGTTTGCTTTGGCTAAATCCTGTTCAAGTGGTGTTGTGGTGGGTTACAATTGCATTCTGTTTTGTCTAGGTATGTATAACCAACAATAACAATGAGAGGACATTCTTGAACGTCGTTGACTTGGGGATGATTATTTTAAAATGACTAAATATTACCAGCAATGTGGAAAAAGAGACACACGTAGAACCGAAAAAGTTACCATTTTGTTGAAGGAGCAGATTTCAACAAACCATAACCCCGCTTCTGGATATCGTTTGAAGTCAAATGATATACTATTTTAAAGCTTATGATATATATTTTCTCAACACGAAATAAAACAAAATTGACCGGAGCCGACTTTACGGCTGATTCGTAGTGTCCAGTCACATATTATAACAAGCAAAAACAGAAAACGTACCATATTCTACCTGCTTAAAAACATTAACGTGTATATATAATTGTGTGCATCTGTTGCTGCATACAGAAAATACGAGGGGCCTCTATTGTACATACAGGCTGAGTCAAAAAAAGTAAACTCATGTTTGAGGGGCTGTAACTCGAGATCTGCAAGGAATCTGCTAAAAATAAAAATACCACTGGAAAGAGCAAATTCTACACGTCTAAATAAAAAGAAGAATTGTTGCAATTGCTTACAGCAAACTAAAGTTATACTCATTTGAATACAACCACCCATTTTAGTAGTTGCACACGGCTGATTGATTTTCATCCATTTCAATTTCGACGAATCAGCAAAGGGCTAACAGTATTTATTGTTGAAAAGACAACTTTTGCTTTTAATCAATATTCAACAAAGTCCATGACGGTACTATAGTTTGTAGTGATATCAATTCAAGTCTTTACAAACGATCCGGCAGAAGCTTGATTGGGAAATGTTGGGTAAAGGATTGAGCTGATTATTAGATCTTTGGTCTTGCTGTAACGCATGTATAACTCTAGCAATGTTCACTTGTGATATAGCAGATCGTGGTCTGCCTGAAGCTATCGGCTGTCTGTTCCTTAGTGTCCCATGCACATTGAGCTTGTTCGCATTCTTATATAATGCTCCCTTGCATAAAACCCGGTTAGCTGTAGGAAATTAGAGACGAAAAAGACGCTAAAGACGCTGAACTTCAGTGGGACTCTTAATTTCATGATACTTCGCCGACAGAAACGTGCGCTCCCGTGCGGTAAATTGTGGTGTCATATTGTCATTTAGCCCGTTTTATTATAATGTAGTGCAATGAGGTAAACTTCATATTGAAAAGAGCCCTTTAACATGTACGAATTATTGATCGAAACCACACCTGTCACAGAACTAATTTGCATTTGAAAATCGCGCCTTACCAATCAATATAATAGGTAGGCCCTACTTGGGAAGTGAAACCGTGTGCAGCTACAAAAATGGGTGGTTGTATTCAAATGAGTATAACTTAAGTTTGCTGTGAGCAAATGCAACAATTCTTTGTTTTATTTAGACATGTAGAATTTGCTCTTTCCAGTGGTATTTTCATATTTAGCAGATTCCTTACAGATCTCGAGTTACAGCCCCTCAAACATGAGTTTACTTCTTTTTGACTCAGCCTGTATACTACATAATCGATTTTCTCTGTACGTGGTATCGGTCATGCAAAGTAGTGAGCCTACCAAATTTCTTGTATTGACGTTCTGGGTTTTACATCTATAATCAAAAGTCCACATAGGACCCCAAAGATTATTTCAGAAAATAATAAAAGGTTAGATTACTTTAAAAACAAAGCAGTAATCTTTGGCAGTGTTGATATGTAGAAAAGAAAAAAAAGGAAGGTTTTATTTCAAACTCTAATGGTGACCCGCAGGTCAAATTGCTAGAATTGCACATTAAACACAACTAAACAGACACAATGCAATTTGCAGGCAGCAGCTTTATAATCAGCGCCAATATTGCAATATTGAAACAAACAACTATATATACATCCAATCCAATCCTACCCCATCCCCCAGTAGGCAATGAGGATAAAGTACCTTGCCCAAGGACACAACACGTTGGCACGAACGGAGCTCGAACTCGCAACCTATGGATTATGAGTCGGGCGCCTTATCCACTCGGCCACACGTGCATGTAATTTGTACACAGATTGTCACCATATTTTCACTCTTCATTTTCACTAAATTCAAAAATATTTTGGCGTATATAAAAATTTTAATTAAATATTCTGTCTTCTAAACCACATCAATTGTTCCATGATTGGGTATCACGAATCGTTATATATGATGTATAGTTACTATTCATATAGGATGCTTCAGCTTTTACACAAAAGATATTTCATTGAAAATCCTTCCACTCGGCTATTTCAAAAGGTAATCAGACTTCCTTAGCATGTGTAATAAATTAGCATTAACATTAATCTTTTTCGAACAGCATTTTAGAAACACTTGGATTTTGGCGTACACTGCTGTGTAAGGATACCCTATAAATACCGTACACCACTATAAACACGTTGCATGTAAATCTGTAATTTCAGAGAGAGTAGCTCGAGACTGCGCCAGTCTTCAATGATAGTCCGTCATTTAGGCATATGTTGGCATTGATTTGATGACTATCATTTGAATGATACGACCCAAACCATGAGAATAATAAAGGTTGTACCTCTTTCAAAGAGGGATATGTTAATGTTTGTAATTGGAGCTTCCATTGGGTTCCAATGTTATTATTCCTTAGTGACGAAAGTCCTACTACATGTGGCGAAAGTCCTCCTATGAGCCAACAAGAATCAACGATGGATAGGTCTACTAGTGAGAAACAGGAACAACTATTTGTAAGGTCAGTTTTAATAGGACATCATGCAGTTATTGTTAACTACATGTATGCACACAACACAGGGGTACTCACAATAGGCAATTGAACCCTACTGGTAGCGCTGTGTTGTAGCTATACGGGATGAACTAGTTAGCATCATATATCAAAAAGTATAAAAGCTATGATTTTAGTACTTGCTCTATGTTTCAATTACTTATTCGTTTCCAAATATCTGAATCTTCAACCCGGTACAAGCTTTAATAACGGGGGAACATACATTTTTATTAAAAAGAAATCCTACCATCTATCCAAACTCGCCGTGTTATTCCAATGCACATTTTGCTTCACCGGGCAGCCCTTGCTTGGTCATATTTGGAAGATTGGTGTCATAAAACCGTCATAGGTACAAATTTAGTACTTTCTGTCAATCAAGTATGGCTTATTGTCTACATGTCAATCTTTAAATAATTGGCATAGTCCTTATAATAACGGTGGCCCGCCTTGATGAGTAAATGACAGCAAACAGCTGCCTTTCAGTGAAAAATAACCCAAAACTCGGTCAGTGGAGCTCCGCTCGTACATGTCAATAGCGTCATTATCGATTGGATTAGTCGTCCGTAGCGGACAATTCGGTCGCTCATTGGATTAATATTATCAGGTGGTAATAAATTTGCATTGGACAATAGATTACTATATAATGGTTTAGTACTGCATATATCGGTTTAATCTTTAATAAGCGGGTTTATGGCTGGAAAGGTCACGGTGATTTTGCGTGGACGAAACTGCACTATGATTGCAGGTGAACAGTTGAAATGCAGTGGCGTAACTAGACATTTTCATGGGGGGGGGGGCAAGCGGGGGAAACATAATAAATGAGGGGGCAGGCATAGTTCATGCTGTTTCGGTTCGTAAGAGCGTCAACACCTCGGCGCACTGGGCAACACAGTGCAGGGGTTGGGGTTGGTGTCTGAGGACCGAGTCTTGGGATCTGCTTGGAATGTGTCCCGGAACAGTGGCGTAGATTTCTTTTTGACATGGGGGATGGGGTTGGAGAAATTGTCTTGAAGAATAGTGTAGTATAGCACCTTTGGGCGACAAAAGAAGTTTACGGTACAAATGCGCGCGACGCGAGCGAAAAAGTTTGGCATATTGAAGCTAAACTGGTGACATATGGTACAAGAGTGGAATAAATGAAGAATTGCAGAAAAATGCTTTCCTCTATGCCTTTTCACCATTTAAAAACTTGGTCGTATGCTTTTGCCAGCAACACATGTTTCACCGTTGTGCAGCCCTTGGTTGTACTGTAGCATGGATGATATCCTGACCAATGGAGAGGATCTTTCTATCAACTTCCCTCCTATCATGCCATTGAAGGGCACAGCTGGATTTTCCAAAGTAGTTGCCGTTTGAGATCTAGTTATTGGGTGATCTGATGAGAGTATAGTAACTTCAGCCTCCCTTTCTGCTTCCCTGTATTGGGCACCCCCTATGATCAACGCAAGAGAATTATACACTGTGTTTGGCCTTAGCTTCTGTCATATCCCTGCTTCCCTGTATTGGTCACCCCCTATGATCAACGCAAGAGAATTATACACTGTGTTTGGCCATGACATCTGTCATATTCCAGCTTCCCTGTATTGGCCACCCCCAATGATCCACTCAAGAGAATTATACACCGTGTTTGGTCATAGCTTCTGTCATATTCCTGCTTCCTTGTATTGGTCAACCCCTATGATCAACGCAAGAGAATTATACACTGTGTTTGGCCATAGCTTCTGTCATATTCCTGCTTCCCTGTATTGGTCACCCCTATGATCAACGCAAGAGAATTATACACTGTGTTTGGCCATAGCATCTGTCATATTCCAGCTTCCCTGTATTGGTCACCCCCAATGATCCACTCAAGAGAATTATACACCGTGTTTGGCCATAGCTTCTGTCATATTCCTGCTTCCCTGTATTGGTCACCCCTATGATCAACGCAAGAGAATTATACACCGTGTTTGGTCATAGCTTCTGTCACATTCCTGCTTCCCTGTATTGGTCACCCCCCATGATCCACTTAAGAGAATTATGCAATGTGTTTGGCCATAGCTTCTGTCATATTCCAGCTTCCCTGTATTGGTCACCCCCAATGATCCACTCAAGAGTATTATACACCGTGTTTGGCCATAGCTTCTGTCATATTCCTGCTTCCCTGTATTGGTCACCCCTATGATCAACGCAAGAGAATTATACACCGTGTTTGGTCATAGCTTCTGTCACATTCCTGCTTCCCTGTATTGGTCACCCCCCATGATCCACTTATGCAATGTGTTTGGCCATAGCTTCTGTCATATTCCTGCTTCCCTATATTGGTCACCCCCCATGATCCACTCAAGAGAATTATACACTGTGTTTGGCCATAGCTTCTGTCATATTCCTGTTTCCCTGTATTGGTCTCCCCATGATCCACTCAAGAGAATTATACAATGTGTTTGGCCATAGCATCTGTCATATTCCTGCTTCCCTGTATTGGTCACCCCTATGATCAACGCAAGAGAATTATACACTGTGTTTGGCCATAGCATCTGTCATATTCCTGCTTCCCTGTATTGGTCACCCCCAATGATCCACTCAAGAGAATTATATAATGTGTTTGGCCATAGCTTCTGTCATATTCCTGCTTCCCTGTATTGGTCACCCCTATGATCAACGCAAGAGAATTATACACCGTGTTTGGTCATAGATTCTGTCATATTCCTACTTCCCTGTATTGGTCATCCCATGATCCACTCAAGAGAATTATACAATGTGTTTGGTCATAGCTTCTGTCACATTCCTGCTTCCCTGTATTGGTCACCCCCATGATCCACTCAAGAGAATTATACAATGTGTTTGGCCATAGCTTCTGTCATATTCCTGCTTCCCTATATTGGTCACTATTGTTACTATGCGTTGACGTTGAACGATCGTATATAAGACGCCTGCAGGATTATTAGCGGCCACAACGCATAGAGAGACGAACGAGAATCGGACCCCCAAATCCGGTCATTTGTCGGACGTTGAACGATCGTATATAAGACGCCTGCAGGATTATTAGCGGTCACAACGCATAGAGAGACGAACGGGAATCGGACCACAAATCCCACCGAATCTCCTGCCGGACTGGTGATTTTCCAACGGATAAAATATTTTTGTATACGGTGATGTTCGTTAACCCAGTCCGTCGTAGTGTGACAGAGCTATTAGCTGTCAACAAGTGACCACTAATTCAACAATTATAATGAGCAATTATCTGACCAGACAGGAACCAAGCTGGGTATAAGGTGTCCAGGCACCTGCACTGTTAACTAGGGTTAGTTTATACCATCACTAATTGATGTTGGGAGTGACACTAGTGGGGGGGGGGGGTTAAATACCAGTCATTGGGGTAGATAGTTGCTTTGGTTTTATACATTTTGGTAGAGCAACTGGGCAGTTAGTAGTAACAATTATAATCAACACATTCAGAAAATAAAGATTGAATTGAGCCAGGGAACCCCTGGGATTGAGTAATCAGTCTTTTTATTATAATTGTTAAAGGTCATCTGAGCCTGAGGTGGAATAAGTATATATTGTTGGATTGTCAGAATGTTCAAAGTCATGTCATAAAACGTAATCACAAAGTCGTCTGAATATAGATTGTTGGATTGATGCGAAACTCGGTGGATGTGATTTTCATTGATCCCTTTGTTTGTACAAGTATAAATTAAGTATAAATTAAATGTAGACCTATTTAACACACATTTTTCAATTTAGCTTATAGTATGTCATTGGTGGTATTCGTGGTAACAACATTTCCAACCCGGTTGGTTGTGCATGTGCTACACACAAAAATTACTAGCATTCCAAGTACTTGTCAATGTAAAATTATGAAACATGAATTTCATCCATGGTGTTGTCTTTTTAAAGACATTTCTTGTTACTTTATCCGACGTATTGCTTTGTCGACAACCACTCCTCCCTACGTCATACATAAATTCTCCAAGCCACATTTCCCTAATATGAAATTTAACAAAAAAAAGTAAACGAAGTTCGGCGGAGGTGGGGCTCGAACCCACGCCGCGCCGCTATCATACATACAAAATCGCCCTACTTCAAAATTCCAGAATTTCGACAATTCCAAGAATCTGACAGCAAGACCGAGAATTATCTTACCAGCGAAAGACGGATGATCTGCTAGTATTTATAATTTCTTTCTTTGCAGGCAACATGACTGCTCATATCGAATCAGGGTGGTCGCCAACCTTTAATGAACCGGTGAAATATGGTGGTGGTAGAATATTTGCATTCCAAGATGAAGTTAAAGATACAAGACCAGGTAGGTCTACTTTGAAAATATCAAGAAAATAAATAAGTTCTTTTAAAATTGGACGCAATTATTATATGGTAACATCAGAACATGGGGAAAATAAACGATTTTCATTGGATATGTAACAATTTTTTGTTATACCCGGAACAATATTGGCAGACCTATGTATGCGGTTTAAGGTTCAAAAGGTACCTATATTCTAGCAATTTGCCAAATATCTGAATGATTAAAACAAATCCAGATAGCTCAATCGGCGAGGCGCTAGTGGTGCTTGAGTGATTGACGGTACAAGTTCGAGCCCGCAGTGTCATTATTTCTGTTCTCGTGAACATCTTTGAAAAAATATTGAAATTCCCATATATAAGGAACTTGCTGCTAATTATTCCAGTGTATACCCGTACGAAACTCAGCCAGGCAGCTGATTTTGGTTGCTCTGGTTATGTAGACATCAGACTGATTAAGGTTCTGCGCCTATATCATGTGTAGCCTATAGAGATGCATCCCTAAATGATGCCATGGTTTATAATTTGCGCTACAGTGTCGGCGAATTCCTGTAAAGGGAGCTTAAGCTAAGACTGGTGGATGCATGTGCCTTTTTTTGTATTTCTTGCTCTTGCGAGCATTTATTCACTTGCAAATAAAACAACACATTATATGAAGACACGCAAGATAACAAAATAGCATACAACTACACACCGGTACTAGAGAATAAACAGAAATAATGAGTTTTCAACTCATCAAGGGCCAAAAATACTTGAAGACATACCCCATTTCCACAATCATATTCATGATATTTATAGTTGAGAAACGGATCCCATTTTTTAAAATGAATACGGAGCTTAGACTTTCTCTGTGCGCAAAGTGTTCAAGTTTGATAGCATCCACCAAAATATTTTTAAAACCATTAAAGGCCCTTTCAGTGATTTCACAGGAACATTTAAAAAAATGGAAATTTGTCAGAGTTGCTTAGAAATAAAGAATAAGTCTACAGAATTTCATTAAACCACTTTTCCCCTGAATACATCGACAAATTAGTCAAAAACAGAAGTTTTAGAAAGGTTTTCTACTTCAACTCAGATCGACTCGAGAAAATCGAGATTTTCGTACAGTGCGCCACCAATCGACTGGAAAAACTTCCTAGTCCAGTGTTTCTAACACGGGGAAGTAGAGTCTAAATTGATTTAAAACAGACGCTTAATTTTTGTAGTAGAAAACAAAATAAGCAATTAAAGGTCACCGAGGCAAACTAACGGTCAATTCAAATATGAAAAACAGTTAAAATTGTGTATTTTGTTTAAAATAGTAGCTACTAGAGCTACTGATGTAATAAGTAGTAGAAACAATACGCAACGCGTGTTGGTACGTGGAGAGTGAGCTTCTTTCGATCTCGAGTCGGACTTTTTGTACTGTCAGTATCAAAAGTCCAGAATCATGCAAATGCTTTATTTTGTCTAAAATACACGGCTTTCGACCGAACCACTAGCAGGCTATGTTAGCACATCTATGCCAATTACAAAGGTACCAAAATCTGAATTTTGATGATTTTTACGATCGTCCGGATGAGCAAATCACTGAATGGGCCTTTAAAAGAAAGTCTAGCCTGAACATATCTGCATTATTTTGCCTCGCAATAAGCATACTTTGGTTCATACTAGTGACTGACAAAATCAATACATGTGTCTAAAAAAACACCTTATTGTATTGAAAAAGTTAAGATCTGGCATAATATCAAAATGCAATTGAATGCTTCACCAGAAAGAGTTCACTACATATCACAATCTGCAAATAAATGAAGGATGGTTTCCTTCTAGTTCTGTACTCGACAAAATTGCACTGATCATTGTTTGTTAAACCAACTTGTATAACCAATCATTTGTTGGCAGAATATTATGCGTTATCCTAAACTGTAGCTACATCAAATGTAATCTTAAATGGCATAATAAACAACTCATTACATTCATCAACAGTCAAATTATATTTTTTCTGCAGCGAGAATTGGCTAACAGGTTCTGTTTTGATTCTATCAATATACCACCAATTCACATCTTGTATGTCTGTGGTTTAAACAAAAGTTAAGTGTATTTGGGTGTGTTTCCTATATAATAAATAATAAAACACTCACGAAGTAAAGAATGTTAGGAGGATTAATCCAGGTGACGTGACCATACGTGACATGTAGGCCCCTACTCAAGAAGTAGCCCACACTCAACACAAAAGTTGATAACCATGCGTGTTATCAAATATCGCGGAAAAGGGGTATTTTGTTTACCAGTATAGGGAGGACCGCACCAGGGACCGCGAAATCGGCAAAATAGGTGTATTTAATTTGTACTGTCCGCGAAATGTGGATAAAACATTATACCACCAATTCACATCTTGTATGTCTGTGGTTTAAACAAAAGTTAAGTGTATTTGGGTGTGGTTCCTATATAATAAATAATAAAACACTCACGAAGTAAAGAATGTTAGGAGGATTAATCCAGGTGACGTGACCATACGTGACATGTAGGCCCCTACTCAAGAAGTAGCCCACACTCAACACAAAAGTTGATAACCATGCGTGTTATCAAATATCGCGGAAAAGGGGTATTTTGTTTACCAGTATAGGGAGGACCGCACCAGGGACCGCGAAATCGGCAAAATAGGTGTATTTAATTTGTACTGTCCGCAAAATGTGGATAAAAGTGGAACTTTTAAAAAAGGCCTTAGTTACTTACAGTCCCGGTTGGTTTCGTTGCCCTACCGTAAAACCTCGTCTACAAGCATATAGAGTGTTTGCATGGGGTTCATTCAAGCATATCGATATACAAGTCCCTTGTTGATAAACATTGCGGTCAACTCATCTATAGACGAATCCCTCAAGATGTTTAAGGGCGCCCTCCACTTATAGCTGCATGTATCTTTAAGTTATTTGCCAAACGTGCAAATAATTGAAGACTTTTAGTAGAGGTCATGTTTACGTTATTTTCCAGGATATGTACCCAGCAAACACAAAACATTTGACAGAAAACGTTTTATTGTCAGGTTATAAAGGATAATGAACGTTTTAATAAAAAAAAACATTTTTGAAAACTTGATGCAAAACATTCTAACATAAATGTTATTTTAAGAGTTGACAAAATATTTCGTTTGACAACATTTTTAAAATGTTGTTGTAGTGTTTTTTATGTTGTTGCAGCTGTTTTTTTCATATAAAACGTTTTAAAAACGTTTTTGACCTTTAAATGTTACTAAAACGTTTTGAATAAAACCAAAATGTGTTTATAACATGTCTAAAACGTTTTGTGTGTGTGGGGGTGTGGGGGTGCGGAGTGTGCTTGGTAAGCGAGTGTGCTACAATATAATGAAGTTTTTCGGTATTACGCTATGTTTTGATTCAGTTGATAATTGGCAAAAGGCACTGGCCCCTGGGCCTACTATTCCTATCATTGATCTTTCGAGATGGATACGTGAAAACACAAACAAAGACGATTACGTCATATTCAAATTAGACGTTGAGGGTGCAGAATTCGACATACTGAAGAAGATGCTGGAAGAGGGTACATTCGACTGGGTTGATAAGTATGTAAACATATTTTTTTTCATTAAGACTAGATCTATCTTAAAGCACGCCGACTTTGTTCCTGTCTCTGTATACGGTATATCTCCAGAGCCAGTACTAAACTGTACATAAACTCCTCAACAAAAGTTTGGAAAGTTTTTTCACGCATCTATATCTCAGATTATTTAACATGATTATGTTCATATCGTGTTGCATATCATTGGATAGCTACTTAATTCCCCTTTACAATGACACCACATTTGCCCGGGGGGTACTCAAGTTTGGTTTTGGTAGGGACGTGCCGCTGAGAATTTGAAAGTGGACCCATAAATATACCAATTTTTCAAGAAATTTGGACCCATTGATATACCAAAAGTCAAAATCTTCGGCCGAATTTAACCCAAATTGTCTTAGTTTTTACAAATTTTCCCAAACTTTTGGGAAAATTTAGAAAAATTTGGCTAGATTAAGGACACATTGGGCTATTTTCCGAAAAAATTGAGAAAATTTTGAAAAAAGGACCCATTCATATACCAAAATAGGCTTTGAAAAAGGGGTCATTGATATACCAAAAGGCCGAAAATGCTACCCATGTTTGCGGCACGTCCCTCGTATGGTCATTTGTACTGAGTACCCCCCCCGGCACATTTGAAACAATCGTCTTTATCACGGCTGTGTACGCGTCTTGTGAATGTATAGTGGGGTCTCAAACAGAATGTGCCAAATTGACCATTATTCTGTGCTAAAAACCCCTATCAACCCTCAATAGTAGCAGGTGGAAAAACTACACGCAGCCACAACAGCCATGCACCTCCCCTCAGGCTGTGGGATGGCATTTAATTCTTCAACACAACCAGGATTCGTCAGCGTGGAGAAGTTGGCTCAATGTCGTTGCATTAGTATGATTAGCAGGAGTATTAGCACGCACAGCACGACCAAGCTGGTCCCAGGCCAGGGCCCACAGGTGCTCAATCGGGTTGAGGTCTGGGCTGATGGCAGGCCATTCCTGTCTCTCTATACTCCCATATTCTGTGGGTATACCCTGGCTCTGTTGGGGCGAGCGTTGTCATCTTGGAGCCCGGAGGATTGCATTAGGTCCCAGATTGTGAAGATATGGGATCGCAGCTTGCTGCACAGAATAATGGTCAATTTGGCACATTCTGTTTAGACCCCACTACATTCACAAGGTATGCTCAGCCGTGAAAAAGCTGATTATTTCAAATATGATGTCATTGTAAAGGGGAGTGAAGTAGCCATCCATTGTTATATCACTCATACATAAATTCTAGACAGTTCATTGGTTGATTACCATTTATCATTTTTACTATCACCCTCTCCGTGTGATAGTCTTTACCATCATGTGCTCTGCCGTAGTGCGCCTGCGCCAAGCCGTGCGCTGACTCTTGCACTCGCCGATTTAGTTATGGGGTGGACCCCATAATGTGAAGTATATCACGGCAAAACATGGTGTTGTGTTGATGAAAAAATGTATTTCCTACCTTAAATAGTAATTAAGTAATAGAATTTATGCATGAGTGATATAAAACAAATATTAACTGTCTTAAATTCGTGTAATGGTCGAAATATAATCACTCGGTGAAAGATGTATTGTTCCATTCCACTCGACGTTCCGGCTCGTGGAATGGAACAATACATCTTTCACCTCGTGATTATATTTCGACCATCACTCTCATAGACAGTTAATATTTGTATAATATGCAACACGGCATATAAAACATGTCACAAATAATTTGAGATATAGAGGAATCCAAATTCCCGCATTCCTACACCTGACTAGCAGCCTTTAGTTGGGTGGCCGTCGGCTACAATGCACTCAAAATGTGAAATGATTCGGCCTTGGCGGAAATTTTAAACTGCATTCCATCTCCCGTTTTACACCTTCCGCGAAAACACAGGTAGACAAAAGAAAGATTAAAGTTTACAACACAATACAGTTCCCTTCGACAAAACACACAGCTGGTCTATTCATAATAATCGGATTAACTACACGCGGTATCTATGCATTGATGTACTTGCAAACAAAAGGACTATGTATGAATAGATGCGACGGGAGTACCTGCGGAATTATCTCCATTATATATATTATTAACTATTATTCTATTAACCCTCCTCGTCCTTGCATCTTCTCTAGGTGTTAGGCGGCTTTTATTTGCACAATTGGACGCTCAAAACACCAGTTTGGTGGTGCTAGCGGCTACCCAAAGATGTCCGACCAAATCCTGACCATGACTTGGCTCGTTGGATTCGTCTATAGTGTGATTTCAGTCACTCCACGTACCGTGTTGCGAAGGTGGAGGAGACTAAAGCTGTATTGACGAACACGCATGCGTTAAAAATGATGTAGCCTAGGTCGAACAATAGCGTGACGTAGTTCCCGGCATTGTTCCTATGTACTTTCACCATAGAGTAAATTCCTGGAGTGGGCTCAACTCATTAGCATGAGGCGCATTGATATGTAAATAGCGTATTGTTATTCAAATTTGTGCCCTGGCTTATTGCGGGCGGTAGTCATGTTATGCAGACGGGGCCTGCATCCATGCCAAATTGATAAGTGAATACGTATAATCACCTTTCTTTATTAACTACTAGCGGGATACCCGCGCTTCGCGCGGGTCCCCGCTAGATGAGTAAATGGGAGCGATCACTAAAACAGGAGGAATTACTGAAAAGGTAGAATCATTGAAAAGGTAAATTTTATTTTTCTAAACCTGTTCCTTCTTGCATTTCCATTTAGCTTCTTTCTTTCTTTCTTTTCAGTTTCTTCTACATGGGTCTAGTTTGTTCCCATTAAAAAATTGCTCTTTAGCTTGGGATTTTCCGTTTCCATGTTATTTATTTATTTAGGCCTAACCGCATTCCCATTATTTTCTAAATCTGTCCTTTCTTACGTTTCCCATTTAGCTTCTTTTTTATGCTGCTTAGCTTGTGATTTCCCGTTATTTATGTTAATATATTTAATTCTGTTTTCATTATTTTGGCTGCTTAATTTTTCTTATATTTTCTGATTAGTTTTTAATTTTAGCTTTTTTTTCTTACGTTTCCTGATTAGTTTCTTTCTTTCCTTCTTTCTTTTGCTCCCGTTTCATTTAGTAACCTGTATAATACCCGTATCTTTTTTGTCTTCCCTTTCTTTTCTTTTTTATTCATTTTATTCTTTCTTTCTTTTCAGTTTCTTCTACATAAATCTATTTTGTTCCAATAGATATATGCTGCTTAGCTTGTGATTTTCCGTTCCCATGTTATTTATTTATTTATTGAAACCCGTTCATATGCATTATTTTATAAATCTACCCTTACTTAGATTTGTCCTTTTAGCTTTAGGTGATTTTTTCTATTATTTTGTTCCCATTTTTCATATTTCCTGCTTATAAGTTATAGCTTGTGATTTCCCGTTTGTATTTAATTCTGTTCTCATTATTTTAGCTTCCTTTTTTCATGAATTATTTATTTATTTAATTATTCTTTCATTTTTAGGTTCCTTCCTGCCTCCCGTATCCTTACGATTTTTATCATTTTGGTAATCTCTTAACCAAACCCATTACCCCTTTTTTGTCCTACTTTCTTTTCTTTTCTGGTACGGAAAGTTGGCCTATGCATATGCGTCTTCCTTTTATTTATATAGATTTATTTATTTATTTACTCTAATCCACAACCCTGTACCCATAACCCATCCATAGTAGGCCTACCTTTTCCGTTTTGTCCTACTTTCTTTTCTTTTCTATTTCTCTGGCACGGAAAGTTGGCCTATGCATATGCGACCCGTGCGTGCGAGTCACATCCCTTGTACGCCAACGCACTAACACCAACGCGCTGCCAGTTAGTTACGGTACGCGCTACCACTGAGTTTTGACAATAAAAAGGCCCGGGAAAAAATTCCGGTTTTACCATATTTGTTGACCGTTTTCAACCAAATAAAGTGCAATGCATTTCCCGTATATATTCCTCAATCTCCGGACGATTCATAGGCCTAGAATAAATAATGAAATTGTACACTGACTGTCTGCACCCCGGGTCTCCACGCAGGCACTATCACCACTCTAGACTACCAGACCACTGTTTCCTACGTTACCTTAGTGATGCCGCAAAGACCTGATTCACGCGTCGTAGCCTTAATTTCTTGGCTGCCAACCTTGATGCAGTGGCGGTAAATGGGGCGCGTAGATCTGCGTAGGGACGAAAAGCTCGTAAGATCATTATTAAATTATGCGCTGTTGTGCATCTAGATAGCCTGAATCATTTCTTGGCCACCTCGCAGTTGGCAGAAAACGGGGCAATGTTGCTCTGCGTATGGTTTTTTAATGGAAATATTATTACGCGGTTAACTATAAGCTGGTATATTTCGTATAGACGAATCCAATTTCACGCATTCCTAACAACCCTTATCTAGAGTTAAGGCACCTTATGTGGGGGTTGGATGCCTTTTCTGTGGTTTATGTTCCTTATTAAGGGTTAAGGCACCTTATTTGGGGTTTAGACTGCTTTATCTGGGGTCTACGTCGTTTATCTGGGGTTACGGCGCATTATCTGGGGTTTATATGCCTTATCTGGGTTTAGACTGCGATATGCTAAGGTTAAGGCATCTTAGCCACAGGTAAGGAACGTAAACCCAGGATAAGGCCGTCTAAACCACAGATAAGGCGCCTTATCCTCGATAAGGGATGTAAACCCAAGATAAGGCAGTTTAAAACCCATATAAGAGACATGAACCCCAGATAAGGCGGAAATGACACACTTGTGCTTCTGCTCTCATTCAAAAATCACATTTACGCTCTACCAAATGGGGCCATCTTGGATTTCTGGGCAAAAATTATGTTGTAACGTCAAATTAATGTCAGATTCGGATTTCTCGGGGTCGACTTACCGGAAAAAGTGTCTTTGTACACGATTTTAGGTAATCTGGTTCAAAACTTATTTTTTTCAAGATGGCGCCGGCGGCCACCATCTTGGATTTCTGGGTAAATATGAGTTCGTAATGTCAAAGTAATGTCAAATTTGACATCCTTGTGGTCGACTTGTCCAAAAAGTGTCTTTGTACACGATTTTAGGTCCTCTTGTTCAAAACTAAATTTTTCAAGATGGTGCCGGCCACCATCTTGGATTTCTGGGTGAAAATTATGCCGTAATGTCAAACTAATGTCAGAATCGGAATCCTTGTACTCGACATATCCGAAAAAGTGTCTTTGTGCATGATTATAGGTGCTCTGGTTCAAAACTTAAATTTTCAAAATGGTGGCGGCGGCCATTTTGGATTTTGGCCTCTAGCAAAAAATGCCGGGATTTTCGCGAGGGACATGGTGGCTAATTTGTTTCTAAATGGTCCATAGAAGACGAATCAATCGTCAAACCTTACTAGCCAGAGAGTGGTCACCAAAGTGAACTTTTTCACCTAACTAACCTATACAGAACGGTGATTTATGCTTTAATTAAACATGCCTGTACACTTCCACTGGTTCGAACAGGCTCCGTCTGCATGCCATGACTAGCGCCATCTATACGAGCTGAGGCCAAATTTAAATAACAATACGCTATTTAAATAACAGTGCAGCTCGTGCTAATGAGATAGTGCCGTTTCCTACCAATTATTCCATGACACAGTGTCATCCAGCTATGTCAAAGCAACAATGGATCTTAAAATGTTCAAGGACATTGATTTATTCGATTTCCGGAACACGCAGACTGTGACCAATCAGAAGTTGGTTCATTTTGGTGTTGTGTATGCATTGCTGAAATGGCACTATGATGTGAAATTCTTTACATACATTTAAAAATACTTATTCACTCCGGAAGCCAAGTACCAATATGTCTGATAATTGCAGATTGATAATTATTATCACGCAAGGAAACGAATAGAAACACACATTCAAAATGGCGCCAAACTGGAAGGTCGGATATGATGTCAAATATTTTCTGTACTTCAAATTCTACATGTATTTCATACCTTACACCTGTCACGCATTTCCTTCGTATTACTGACAGCAAGTCCTTATTTCGACATTACTATTGCAAACAGTCATTTCCAAATTAATTTAGTAGACTTTCTTTGAAAAACATATCACGATGCCTGATGGGAAATGCCTGTCCGCCATTTCATTAAACCGGATCGTTTTCAAGTGTTTTGTGCCCAGATGTATTGGGGGCGCGCTATACTCTCATTGAACAGACAAAGTTCGTAAAACTAACGGCGTCAGTATTCGCCAACTTGATCATGGGGTCGAATATGAATTATTCATAATGGTTCATAACGGATCGATAACTGGCCTCATTTTCTAGATAGCAAACCAACGGGATTTGTCATTCGTTTGCGTGCTTGATAGAACCAGGGTTTACTTTAACGCACAAAACACGCGTATAAATTTACGCGTTCAGGCACTTTTCTGACTCCTTCAAATCCATAGTCCCAAAGTCCAATGCGTACAAAATCTTGAAAACGTACGCGTTCAGATATTGCACGATTTGAATAGAGAAACACCTGATATTGTGCAGTTATTCTCGGTTTTTGGCATTTAGGACCTAATAGTCTAATAGCCAAGAGGGGTTCACGAGCACCCCCCTTATAACTAAATTCTAACATGAGTTTTAGCACCTCTAGGACATCACAATTAGGAATTTTGATGTTACCAGGGGGGTCAAAATTCAAAATTGCTCAGATTTTGGTAAAATGGACATCAAATTATTCCTCTGGTCATAACGATTCAGAAAAGTATAGTTTAACCTATCTGCGACATACCGTTCTTGAGTTATAGGCCAAAACCTGAAAGCAAGGACGGTCACTATTTTTTGGCTCCATTAAAGTCAAAAATTAAAAATGCTCCGATTTTGACGAAAATTAACTCAAATTGCTCGTTATGCAATATAAAGCAAAATCAGAAATAGTTTATAGTGTCTAGAATGCTTTGTTAGTACCAAAATCTGGCAATAAAGGTTGACCCCATTGAATCCTATTGTGAAGTATTAACGGTGACATATTTTCCAATTTTACTGGGGTAACAAAGCATTCTAGACACTGTTAACAATTTCTGATTTGGCTTTTTATTGCATGACGAGCAATTTGAGACCACTTTCGTCAAAATCGGAGCATTTTTAATTTTTGACCCCAATGGAGCCAAAAAAATAGTGACCGTCCCTTGGTTTCACGTTTTGGCCTATAACTCAAGAACGGAATGTCGCTGATAGATTAAACTATAC
Source organism: Amphiura filiformis (assembly GCF_039555335.1). NCBI lineage: Eukaryota > Metazoa > Echinodermata > Ophiuroidea > Amphilepidida > Amphiuridae > Amphiura > Amphiura filiformis. Next base: position 25,350,556 of record NC_092640.1, read on the forward strand.
TTTTTCTGAATCAGTATGACCAGAGGAATAATTTGATGTGCATTTTACCAAAATCTGAGCAATTTTGAATTTTGACCCCTTACTTTAAATATGACCCCCATTTTCACTGGTAACATCAAAATTCCTAATTGTGATGTCCTAGAGGTGCTAAAACTCATGTTAGAATTTAGTTATAAGGGGGTGCTCGTGAACCCCTCCTGGCTATTAGACTATAAAGGCTTTATGGACCGTCATTTCACAATTTTCGGCTTTTCAACTGTTCAAACTTAAATTTTACACAGTAATGGAGCCAAATTGGTCCACCAAATCGCTTCAATTAGATCTTCATTTTGCAAAATTTTAAGGGGGGAACACCACCCTGCGTAGTTGACAAACAAATGGCCACTTTCACTTCTGCTTTCGACATTTGCCAATTTATGTTTAACACAATTTATAGGCCTACCTTAATAGGGAAAACTTGCCGTCCACGAAAGACTCCATGGAATGCTCATTTCACAAATGTTCGGCTTTGTTAAACTAAAATTTTACACATTAGTGCCAAAATGATCCACCAAATTGCTTCAATTAGGTCTTCATTTTGTAAAAATACCCCTTGGGCAATGTTTTTGACTCCTTCAGAGGAAAAATTCACAATTGAAAGGGTTAAAAAATTTTTGAAAATACCCCTTCAGCAAAATGCTTAAAGAAAACCCTGGATAGAACAACCGTGAATTTAGTGTCACCCCCTTGCTTTCACCCTCCTGCCCAAACCTCCTCACTTGAGCATTGTCACTAGCAATGAGAGGTGACCGTATTTGCCGGAACGGGTTAGGGTCAACGCACTGAAGGGTCTATTGTTCTATTGTCTCCGATTTGAGCGCTGACATGTTGGAAAAAGTTGCCAATCAATATTCATGAGAGTGTACATTCAACGTCCAATTTTCGAAATTGGGTGACTTGTGCTTGGTAGGTGTGAAGTACATCTAACTGGGCGTTTTAATTACGTAACGCATAAAGGCATTGACATCATCGAATGGCTGCCTATAGTGATGTTATTGTTAGGCCTATGTGGGGGGGGGTGTGTTTAGTTTTTATAATAATTATTATTAGGCCTACATTTATTTATCATTCCTTTCTTTTCCTTTCTCTGTACTTATTATTTCTTTGCTAAAGTATCACTCCCTTTCCTTTTCTCCCTTCCCTTCTCCATCCCCTTTTACTTTTTGTCCCCTCTCATTCCTATTTATTTATTCCTATCTTTCTATTTATTTGCTTCTATTTATTTATTTATTTCTCTTCATTTCTTCCTCTTTCTCTCTTCCTCCAGGCCCCCTCTCATTCTCCATATCCCCTCCTCCACCCTCATCCCCTCCCAAGACCTCTCGCAGAAGAGCTGCCCCCTTGGGTAACGCACTGTTTATGCCAATCTCCTTCTTAAATAAAATTAAATGTCAATTTGTGAAACAACTTTTATATAGGCCTACGCCAGTACTTATTGTATGTTACATGTATACGTAGCTATATTACCATTATACTACTAAAGACATTTGGACCGTGATGGCAGCCTGAATTCTGATTTGCAATCGATCAGCAAACGCATTCAATTGATTTAAATGAATCACCCAAAGTCAGTGGGTGATAACGAACTAAGCACCCACGGCTAATGTGTGCCGTTTGTGCTTATACGGCTACTCAATTGCACCCTTGGGATGTATAGGGACAAAAGGTACCTCTCGTTCGTATAGGCGCTTTCACATGACTTTCGTTTCATCACTTATTGACAGTAGCCTGCCTATTATAGCGTTAATACGCTGTCAGGTCAGTTACCGATTTAATGACGGAAGTTCTTTGTCTCGAACAAAAGGTACCTCTCGATGAATAGCGTTTCGGTAACTCAAATTGGCACAAAGGAACAATAGGCGTTACGTAATCTATTTCCTCTCCTTTCTATATAAGCTCCTTGGTTAGGGTTATGGTTAGGGCAGGGCTATGACACTCAACTCATTTGCATAGCAAAATGACCCGTCTCCTCTGCAGCCAATTTGGTTCCGCTCCATCGAAATCAAGCTGGTCACGGAGAAGACTACCCTCCTTTGTGTTTGTTCATTTGTGTATGGAGAGCCCTTCTTGGAGTCCGTAATGACTTAGGCTACGCTCTCAGCTAGAGTCCGACGCTGCATTGCACTAGAAATACCTTTTCTGTGAAATCGCTATAGAGCCAACCGGGAACACGTATTCGTTTTGAAAATAACGCATTAAAATTAGTATCACCCTTGTGGCCCACGTGCAGTGGAAAACCTTAATTCTTTCATTAAAAGGAAATTAAAATTAAAAAAAAACCACGGATCTACCTGTGCACCTATAAAATGGGCACAGCAATTTGTCTCAAATATAAATGAATTTTAAGAAACATATGGGATATGATGAACATTGACCTGACGCCATGATAGTAGGATCTATTAGTCGTTTTATATACAATGTATATACCGTATTGTCATAATACCAATATTTGTCATTATATATAATGAGTAATATTGAGCCACGTAAATGTGCAGTTCATATGCACAAACGAATACTGATCTTTATGATATTCAGGTTTTTGTACATCACGTATAACATGTCACATAGGAGGTCATACGTGTTGACCTTCATCTATTGTATTTGTTCATCTGTGTATGGAGAGGATTAACGCCATTAAAACTCCATCAGTATTAGGGCGTAGTTCAGTGAACTCACCGTATTGCTATTCCAATTACTTTGATAATACAGATATTATGTATTAATGGGTCGAGGCGATTGCATTGAAAACCTAATGTATTATTCATAACAGTTACGTAATCAATCGATAGTGCGGACACTTTTCATTTGCAAACCACCAAAATTCGTGATCTTTTAGCGTAGGAAAAGAAACCACGTGAATAGAGTGCCCTCTCAAGAATATCAACTCTCTGGTTAGGGTTAGGGCTTCTGGCATTTATAAACACATTGCAAACACTTTCTTCAAGCTAGGGGTAGGGCTTTGGGGAAATAACAAAAATATTAGGGGGCCTCCTCGATTTTATGATGTGTTGAAAAACACTTTGCAATTGCAATTTTACACAGAAATGAATGGTAAAAAAATAACATAGTAACAAATAATAAGGACCTCCCTCACCGATTTTTGAAAAAGTACGGACGATATACATGTCATTTTTTTTTTTGGCCTATCATGAGATGAACGAAGTTCACGCTTCCCATACTGGCTATGGAGTGGATTGTAAAGCAATACTATTATGAGAGAGGTGTATCATTTTTTTTCTTTTAATTAAAAAATATTTGTGTTACAGATATTTGTTATTAAAAATGTTTAACAAACAACGGTACAAATTCGTTCTTGTCTTAAGGGCCGTCCATAATTTTCGCCATTTTCACTTACGTACAAAGCGTACGTAACTTTTTACCCCCTCCCTCCCTCGAGTTACGTACAAATAAAATGGCGAAGGATTTCCGTAAGCCTACTACCATTAAAGCAAAATTGAGGTGTTGGGTTGGAGTTGTGGTTAGAGTTTAGATTATTAGGTTCGATTAGGTTTATGGTTATGGTTAAGTATTTTTGGTATGAATTAAATTAAGCATAATGTAAAATAGGACCACTGTGCATAATTAGACCCAAAATTAAAGAGAAATCCTTTTTTTTTTATGAATAAAATATTGGAAAATTCCACAATTTGTCACTTTCATTTTTTTATTGCTCAAACAAATCGCCATTTTTCTTACGTACACATGCCCAGGATTTTTACCCCCCTTCCTCCCTCTTACGTACACTTTGTACGTAAGTGAAAATGGCGAAAATTATGGACGGCCCTTATCAACGAATTTTTTACGGTAAGGTCTACTTTGAATAAAATAAACATTTTCATTCCTTTGTCTCCTATATACGTTGTTATTGTTATCTTGCCAATAGATTTTACGGCGAGTTCCATCTTTGGCAGTCGGTAACTGGTTGGACTTATAAACAAAAAACAGCCTTGGTGAAAACCATAAACGCTGACAAACCATTTGTAGATTGGGCCGCTGAATTTAGACAGTACAGCGACTTTGATCAGATGAATCCGATCAAGGTAGGCTACTCGATTTCTTTCCAAAGTTAATATTTATTACAACCTGACAACTATCACACACAAAAAAACCGGCCACGGTCACACTGAGATAAATAGTCACACACCCACAAACACCCCCCTCCCCTCCGAATTACAAATACTTCCGAACTAGGGGTAGGGCTTTGGGGAAATAACAAAAATATTAGGGGGCCTCCTCGATTTTATGATGTGTTGAAAAACACTTTGCAATTGCAATTTTACACAGAAATGAATGGTAAAAAAATAACATAGTAACAAATAATAAGGACCTCCCTCGCCGATTTTTGAAAAAGTACGGACGATATACATGTCATTTTTTTACTTGGCCTATCATGAGATAAACGAAGTTCACGCTTCCCATACTGGCTATGGAGTGGATTGTAAAGCAATACTATTATGAACAAAAAACAGCCTTGGTGAAAACCATAAACGCTGACAAACCATTTGTAGATTGGGCCGCTGAATTTAGACAGTACAGCGACTTTGATCAGATGAATCCGATCAAGGTAGGCTACTCGATTTCTTTCCAAAGTTAATATTTATTACAACCTGACAACTATCACACACAAAAAAAACCGGCCACGGTCACACTGAGATAAATAGTCACACACCCACAAACACCCCCCTCCCCTCCGAATTACAAATACTTCCGAATTACAAATACTTCCGAGGACCTTGGAAAAAAATGACGAAATTTTTACAAGTTCAAATGTGTGTGTGTCCTCGGTGTGTCGATTCCGGTTAACACTACGAGGAGACATTAACCTATAGAGGGGGTAGTAGGGTATAATACCTCATTTTCCACCGTTTAACAAGGTTTGCGTAGCGAGGACGCGTGTTTATGTCCTCGGTAAAAAATGTCGTCGGTGTGTTGTTATGTCAGAGTCCTCGGAAGTATTTGTAATGCAAACGCCGACGCACACGCACGTGTAGAAACAATTTTGATGCTCGTTACGCACCTTTTTGCGCACAGTATAGAGGGCCGAAGGATTCACTTTATTATAATAAAGAAATGAAAGATGTTTTGGAGTAAAAATTGTAGTGATATGAATAACTAACGTAATTTTAATAACCAATGAAAAAAAATGATCTAATTAAAAATCCCTTTTATATCAATTTTAAATTTAGTCTAAGTACATCAAAAAGTTTGGGTTTTTTTGTGGCCTTAATACGTCCAAGATTGACAGACCATCAATTTATGGAAGCACGCACCTTCTAACAACAAAGAAAACATTAACTCCTACAACTTCCTGCCAACTCTCTCATTTATAACTCTTTCTCGTTCATAATAATTTTCTGTCATTTCTGTCTTGTCTACCAATATTGACAGCTGTCAAGGCACTAACGTATTTATTTATTTATTTATTTATTTATTATTTATTTGGCAAAATTGACAACAATACAGAAAATAACAAATATGCAATCAATCATCATCACAAGAAACACACAACCAAGTCAATGAGCCAGGATAACCCATAAAGATAAACCCAAAATGAAAAGGTGCCTGCAAAAGGGAGATGAAAACAGAGCCACAAAAGAGGGGACAAAAGAGAAATAAGTTAAACATATTCAGCCAATTCCTGGTTCATTGAGGTTGAAGATAAATAGGTTTTGACATGGGATTTGAAGGAATTCTTGTTGGTGATAGACCTGATGTGAATAGGTAGAGAGTCAAGGGTACCCTGATAAAAGAAGGAGTTGGAAGCAAGGCCACTGACTCTGGGGACATGGAAATTATGTGAGCTAGATCTGGTACGGTGAGTGTGAGTGACAGTGGTTTTAGTGAAAAACTGATCAAAGTAAGTGGGACCCATTGCATAGAAAACATTGAACATGTGATTGAGTCGGAGTTGTTTGACTCTATCATGGATTTTCAAAAGCTTAATGGAATCCAGGTGTACCTGACCAATATGCTCTCTGGGAGACAAGTTGAGAATGAAACGAGCCATTTTATTTTGGATAATCTGTAATTTGCGTTGATAGTGTTTGGTAAGGCCTGAATACCATGATGTGCAACAATATTTAGTCTATGGCATTGTAAAAGAGCAGAGCAGAGATTTTCCGTCAATTCTGATTGAGATATTGAACATGTCTGTAAAGAAATTTGAGTTTACCAGTAACTTTGTTAATTATAGAGCTAACCATAATGTCTCCAGAGAGGTATTGGTCAAGTGTCACTCCCAAGTATTTGATGGACGTTTGAGCTTTGATAGTTTGATTATTGTAGGAAATCTGAAAATCACCGACCTTGCCTAATTTTGATCTGGTCCAGAATAGAATACACTCAGTTTTTCCCACATGAAGGGACAACTTGTTATTGATCAACCAGTTATTGCAAGAAGATAAATCAGAACTCAGGCTATGAGAAATGACCTCAGGATCCTTATGGGATGAAATAATCACACTATCATCGGCGTACAAAAGAAGCTTATTGTGCACCGATGTTTCCATGTCGTTGCTATAGCAGAGATAAAGCAATGGTCCCAGCAAACTCCCCTGTGGAACACCACAGGAGAGCTGCCTAAGACTGGAATTAATACCATCGATGCACACAAGCTGCTGCCTGTTTGATAAATAAGAAATGAACCAAGTGGGGTCAATTCCCATAGCCTGAAGTTTCTTAAACAGGATATGATGATTAACGCTATCGAACGCTTTTTGTACGTCCAGCAATAGCATCCCTACTAATTTTCCCATAGAAATTTGAGACCTAATAAAATCAGTCAAGTAAATTAGACAAGATTCGGTTGAGTACCCTGAGCGAAAACCAGATTGGTATTGATATAATAAATTTGCTGAACAGAGATATTCTTCAACTTGGATGTAAACACTTTTTCAAGGATTTTGGAAACACAACTCAGTATGCTCACCGGACGATAAATTATTCCCTACATCAAGCCTGCTTTTCTTTTTAAACAAAGGGATGATCTTGGCAGACTTCATATCGTCCGGAAAAGTACCCGAGACCAAAGATAAGTTGACAATATGAGTAACTTTAAAAAGGAGTGAGTTGGTAAGCCCCATCTTTCAGGAATTTAGGAGCAATATCATCTAGCCCGGCTCCTTTGTGCATATTAAGACTAGATAACTCTTTGTAAACAAATTCCTCACTAACTGGCTGAAGAACACAGCTATTGGGGATAACACCTTTACTCTTGTAAAACTCAATGAAAGAGTCGGGTACAGATCTGGTGGTACTAGAAAGAGTGGGGAGTTTACTGAAATGTGTTGATATAACGTATTAACGTTCTTAAGCATGTCAAGAACATCGTCAGCCTGCTACGCTAATTGTCTAAGTAGGGATGACCAATGAACCATCAACTTGATTAGAACACTCCCATAGACATGCAGGGAGCTCAACTGTGCACTACTTGCACAGACATTTCTAAATTGATCTCATTCTTTTATTTTTCAATATTTTTCTGTAAAAATTGGGGAAGTAAATGCCAATTATATTTTGTAACTATCTTGCAAATTACAGCAACATAACTTATTTAATTTTCCTGTAAGTGCGAATCAAAATTGGTCCATCACCACAGTGCGCTTAATTGCCAGTGGCTGAGTTCAGCACTGCTCAAGAATGGCACAAAATATTCATGTCAATAATTTCAGGTGAAAAACGTGGCCTACTGAGCTGAAATTTGGCAGAGTTGCTAGTAATACCTCTATCATACTCTCTGTACAAAGGTTAAAATATTGAACAAGTAGATCTCGAGTTAAAAATTAAATCACCAGCTTCCCTTTGGAATTTCCATATTCCTTTCGAATCATGCTAAGAAGACACCTTTCTGAACATAAATGTGAAGTTTCGTGCTCATTTGATGTATTTTTCACCTGATTTCAACCCTAAACATTTTCTTATATTTATACCATCTGCACTGACTTGCTGCTATACACGCACAGGAGCTGTACTTTTAAAATACGCGCCTAATCAATAATGAGTCTTTCACTCCATTGTTAAAGTATTGTGCTCCCTGTAGCATATGGAGTGACCAGTCCCTGGAGTGTGATGGTTTTGTAGCACATGACAGTATTCATTCAAGCCTATCATGGTCAGTTATTAGCCACTTGCTGAATGGCTGGGCATTATCAGCTATCAAAGTGATACCTTATTCTGCTGCTAATCACAATAGAGGTTAAACATTTTGTTAAAACCCCAGAAGTGATATCAGGACAAAGCTGTGCATGTTGGTACTTGATTGTTTGGATTCCTATGTTGAAAATCCCTTGTAGTACATTAGTATTTTTCTTATGTGTAGTATATATTGTTGTGGAAAAAAGTTCACCTGGACTTTTGATTTTGTGCCACTTTGGCCATTATGGATGATTTTTGACAAATGTTTTCTAAAAGCATGATTTCAGTGCCTCGGTTTGAAGAAATACTTAATGCTATTGACTAGTAAAGTGCCATTTCATAAGAAACCCTTTGATACTTTCACAATATGCTTGTTTCATGTTTGCATATATATCACACTCAAGAAATATCCAAAGGTACATATATGATTATACCAATTTTGCTCACATTGCTATATTTAGACTTTGTCAATTTATTTCGTTCCAATGACCGGTCAGAATGGGAAACTTTGAAAATTCATAATTCGAAAAGTTTTTGACCGATTTTGACCATTTAACCACCAAAATACTTCTGTTGATGAGTTCTTTCCAGAAAACAATCTTTTGTAGCAATAGGGGCAACATGAAATTATGATGGTCATCCCTAGTCTAAGTCATTTTTACATGTTTTTATAATGTTCGTCGTTTTCAGGAATATAGATGAGTTGACTTGTTTTTTGCCTGGCAGTATGCGCGCGCATCATGTTTTGTTCAGGGCTCGTGTTTTTTAAACTCCCGCCACATCACAATAAGGTTATTGAACAGTATAGTGGTTGCATGGGGTTTACTCAAGCATATCGATATACCGGTCCCTTGCCTTTGTTGATAAACATTGAGGTCAACTCATCCATACTGTACAGGCAGATGTGATTTACAAAATAAACAGTGACTTCCCAATTACTATATACTAAGCGTATCGTGAAAGTAACTGATCTAAACCATTTATATTACTAAAAGATATCATTAAATTGTATCTTTCATGGTCATGGTCTGTACGCTATCAGTATGGATACGTTATAGCCAATCAAGGGCCGTGGCCGAGATTTTTATATCCTTTTTGAGTATACTATTGTATAATGCATTAACCCTTACGTCCCAGTTGCTTTTTGGCGAGGGGCAAGGAAAGAAGGAGGAAAGAAAGAAAGAAGAAGAAGAGAAAACTTTTTTCTCGGGTGCGGTTTCGAACCCCCGACCCTTCGGCTGCCACGCCCGTGCACTGGCCTACCTTGTCACGGGGGAGTAGCTTGCCCGGCCAAGCTTTCCGTCCCCATATGACTGTTCGCATGATGACGCAATAGCATCACGTGGGATACCTGCTTGTGCCTACGCTTTCTGAATTAAGGTTTTTTGATGTTTATTAAGGTTAGGGTTAAGTAAATTATCATACTACACAGTACGTCTGCACCAATATCATTGAATAGCTATCCCGGAAACATACTTTTAAGGCGGTTTTCCCTGGCTAGCTTTCCAGATATGTAAGAAAACCCGAGTGAAGTGACAATACACCCAAATAGCACCCAACTGGACTCTTTTTAAGTGCAAATACTTTATTAGTGCCGCGTTGCGACAAAAACACCCACTATAGGCGTACATTTTGTACAATTATGAGCCTATAATTTGCTCTTTGCACATGTTACCCGCAATAGATGTTCTACAGTTCGTGCGAAAATCTAATGCTATCAATTACCTATCATACTGCAGTTACTGTCCGTTTTCCTATACACAATACACAGTGCTCTTACCATTGACGCGTAACCTCTGCAAATAGCGTATGTTAGAAGTATGGGTAATTGCCTAGTTAACGTCGCTGTGTGAAAAATAACCGGCCAATATTAAAAGTACTCTTCTAAAATTCTAGGAAAATATAGTTTTGTAACATGTCCTAAATTTTTTTTTTCGCACTTTTGTGTTTTAGGAAGGATATGTAAACGACAAATAACACCAAAAATATGAAGAAAGTATTTCCAAACCGTGTTAAGGCAACAATCATTATGTTGCTCATTTTCAAGAATGCTGGTTAACAATAAGCAGACCATTGTCTCATTTCGTGAACAAAGGTCCACATACCATTGTTACCTTGCGTTTCCTTTATAATCGGTTACCCAACTGAAACTATAATACCAGCTTATTGCGATACCGCACATGTAAAACAGACACATGTGCACAACCAGGATCTGATTTAATCAGTTGAGCTGATTTCAATGAGTGTTATCTTGGTTTAATAGCTTTTAATGGGGTTTAAGTCCTGCAAAGGTCGTGGTGAATTCTACTGTAGACATGTAGACATGACTGCATCATGTATGTCTCGATCTGCATGCTCCAGAGGCAGGACCGGAGTTACCACAGCATAAATTATTCCCTTAAAAGGAATGCAAGGGGGGGCAGGTGGGGCAGACTGCCCCCCTCCCCTGACAAAAAAAGAAAGAAAAAAGTGCCCCTCTGACCAAAGGGCAAAGGAAAAGAAAAAGGACAAGGAGCCCCTTTTCCGTCCAAATTCACCCCGATCATGGGCCAAAATAGTGTCAAATACACAATTTTTGCGCGCTTTGCGCGCATATTGTCACAATTAAGTCATTTTTGTCTTGAGCATGGGCACAAATAGTGTCAAATTCAAAACTTTTACGCGCTACTCGCGCACATCGTCCCAATAAAGCTTTTTTGGAAACTCGAAGACATGTACAGTCTCTTTAAAAACATAAATTGCATGTTGCAACTGCAATTATTTTCAGCTGTGCCTCTGAAATTTTATTTTGCCCCCATTGACCAAGAAAGCTGGCTACGCCCCTGAAGGAATGGGCGCACAATGGGAGCTCTGATGTGATGTGCTGAACAGCTTGAAATGTAACCGTTTGAATAACATTAATACTCTTGAAAACAATTGTAACATTAGCATAGTAAAAAAATATATTATATTGCAATGGGAGAGGTGTAAAATGGTACCGCATGCCCAGCAAACACAAAAACGTTTTAAAAACGTTTTATATAAGTTATATTTTGGCTTTTGGTTTAGATACAAACGTTTTAATAACATTAAAATGTCGGGTTATATAAAGGTCATGATAACGTTTTAAAACGTTTTGTATGAAAACAAACTACAACAATATTTTTAAATGTTTTCAAAAATGTTATTGTAAACTATTTTTGCAAACATTTTTGCCAAATATTGTGTCAATACTTAAATAACATTATGTTAAAATATTTGAACCCAGCAAACACAGAAATGTTCTTAAAATGTTTTTTCAAAACCTTTTAATAACATTTAAATGTCGGGTTATATAAAGGTCATGAAAACGTTTTTAAAACGTTATTGAAAATATATTGGGCAAACATTTTTCGCAAAATATTTTTCAATCCCAAAATAACATTCTGTTTAGGATGTTTGGATCAAGTTTTCAAGAATGTTTTTGGAATGTTATTAAAACGTTTTTATACCCTTTATATAACCCGACATTTAAACGTTTTCTGTAAAACATTTTTGTTTGCTGAGCAGTAGATTATCAGAAAATATTTTTTAAGGTTATGAAAACGTTTTATACTCTTAATATACCCTTTTTATAACCCGACATTTAAACGTTTTCTGACAACCTTTTATAACCTTTTGCGAATGATGTCGAAAACGTTTTGTGTTTGCTGGGTGGGATGCAAGAGGATTGGTTTCAAATAAAATGAATCCAGCTCAGGTTACCATTTCGGTTACTATTGTTAGGCAATCATGGTATATCAAGGGGGTGGGGGTTGTTTGATCAAAATTATTCTATTCAAAATATATAGCTCAAGTTTGCATATTATATAATTCTCATGGATTGTTTTCCAAACAGGAGTTATTTCCTATGAGTGACTGCATGGGTAAAGAAGACAAGAATAAATATTCTGAACGAGTGTTACTTAATATAAATATTTAGATAACAAAGTTTTTACTTGGAAACAGCAATGAAAATGAAGTTTAAGTTAACATTAACAATGGTCTGGGAATGCGTTGGAGAACAATCAAAACCGATGCCGATCGATTAGAGGTCAATAACCGTAAAACTATCCCTATGAATACTATGATAAGGATAATGAACTGAGTGCGGTGCATTAAGATAATCGCACGCGCCTATCGGCTCTCGAGCTAAATGCAATAACTCCATGGCAAGTGCGATTATCTTGACGAATGCATTTGCACGAGTACATTATGCGTCATATACTTTGAGTATATTAAAACAATAGGCAATGTTAATTGCTGCATTCATTATATTAGTTTGAATATTAAGGAAAATATCTTTAATTTTAAAAACACCGTCAGGCCACTGACCAGGTAGCATGTAACTGGTCAAGAAAATCAATCACTGTATAAGTTAGCTATCAATGGTATCGATTGCGCCATACACGTCATACATTAGTAACTTTTTCACTCATGGTTTGCAAACAATTGACTTTAGGTTGTGATCATTTTTATCGTGGTTCCGAACACAGAGAGCATGAACCAATTGACCTGGAAACGATCGATTTTGACGAATACAGTATTATAAGCATGATCATGATATTATGCGCTAGTGTGTGTTTCCCAGGCGTGTTTATGTGATTTTAAATATAGGCCTACATGTATTTCATTTGTAAAATGCTGAATATTTTGTAATGGTGTCATCTTGTATATTCCCCCCCTGTTTTTTAGCCCTTTAATTAATAGAAGCTCCATTATTCTCATTTGATGTTTTATTTATTTGGGTTCATTAATCATTATTTATGGCAATGATAGTTGCAAAATAGAACACAAAAGTACCATAACCTGTAACCTATATTTCGTCGGCCGTATCACATACTGACGTATTCGACATTTTTAACATTTTTGAGAAAATTGGTATGTTAGTTTGTTAAAAAAAAAAAAAATCATGCCTCAAAGTGGCTTAATTAGTCAGATATTAATTATTTTAATTATGTCGTATTTACAAAACCTTGAAATGTCTGCATCACATAACGACGTATTTGCCGATCACCTATACTGCGCAAGCCCAGTATATCGTATCTGCAATTTGAAGAAAATGCCGTTTCACATACTGACGTATTTGCGTGACGCATTTGCGCGATTCTGTCAATGCATGGCAAAATTGCTGTTTTGTCCTTTTCACATACTGACGTATTTGCGCAACTGTTTCACATACTGACGTATTTGCGCGACGTATTTGTCATTTGAACATTAGTCCTTGTTGGGGATAAAACTACGATGTCCCATACCATGGCTGTCGAATTCCTGGCTACCGAAGCTTGTTACGATCACCACTCGTCACTGATATCGATGAATTACCTTCCTGATTTGAGCCTTAATTATGAGTAATACACTCACCACAGACACCAATACACACTCTCAGATGAAGCTTGGATCTATGTTCTTGCTCCTTTATATAAAAGTAACTCAAACGACGACTTTAAACTTGATTTAACGATATGATGATGTACAAAAAACTTTAGGCTTCCGAGGGAATCCGCAACCCCATTGCACACAAAAATATCACTCCATGTCACTCCAAAACATGTATGCTCACCACCACTGAGGGCGTACATCACAAATTGCAGTGGGAAGGCTGACTCAATGCCATCGGAGTCCTAAAATATCAATTAATCTAATCAATCCAATAATTATGAAACACTTGAGGAAATGGCACTAACATTCCGGCGCCTTAATTTATGCTGCCTGCATACAATTACCTAACAATACACTTCTAGTGCCCGTTTCTATTCATCGTTATGCATTCTTCTCCCGTGCATTATTTTCGTGAACTACCCTTCACAGCCCAAATTATATAAACCTGCACGCTAAACAATGCATTATCTAAAACCTGCACGCTAAACAATAGATTCTAGATAATACGTGCACGCTCAAATACTAGAAATACTACTTTCACATAACCATATAGTAGAGTTAGGTGACGCTTTCGACACAGAGGTCACATAACTATATAATTGTCTGTTCGATATATATACCATCAAAAAAGTACGAATATACATTCTGTGGTGTTAAAATGGTATAGTTACAAACGTGTTCTGCAATAGGGTACAATTACCGAATAGGGTGCAAATCGCTAGACTTGAGTCCAGTCCTCGTTTACGGAGTTTAGGGTTAGGGTTTATCATTGTCATAAATTATGATTAATGACCTCATATAAATCAAACATCAAATGAGAATAATCGAGCTTCTATTAATTAAAAAAAAAAAAAAACAGGTGGCACCATTGCAAAATATTCAGCATTTTACAAATGAAATACATGTAGGCCTATATCTAAAATAACATAGCCGGGCCCGGGAAACACACACTAGCGCATAATATCATGATCATGCTTTATAATACCATGATAATACTGAACAAATTGTTAAATCCCAATGTCGTATGTTTTAATATAAGTAGATTTTAAAGTTCAAATTATAGAGCTATAAAGTCCAGTTGATATTCACCGTAGTACTAGTCGGACATCTAAATCGATCGTTTCCAGGTGAACGAACTGGTTCAGTGCTCTAAATGATCACAACATAAAAGTCAATTGGTTACAAACCATGCGTGAATAAGTTACTAAAGTATGACGTATGGCGCAATCGATACCATTGATAGCAAACTTATACAGGGATTGATTTTCTTTACCAGTTAAATGCTATACGTAGCTGGTCAATGTCCTGACGGTGTTTTTAAAATGTATAAGATATTTTCCCTAATATTAAAACTAATATAATGAATGCAGCAATTAATATTGCCTATTGTTTTAATAGGCCTACACTCAAAGTGTATGACGGATAATGTACTCGTGCAAATGCATTCGTCAAGATAATTGCACTTGCCATGGAGTTATTGCATTTAGCTCTTGAGCCTATCGGCTCTCGAGCTAAATGCAATAACTCCACGGCGCGTGCGATTATCTTGACGAATGCATTGCACTCAGTTCATTATCCTTATCATAAACCTAAAGTGCCATTTACTCGGGCATTTACTATCTATCACATGAAACTCAATAATGAACTCAATTTTTAGATAACGACTCTACTTTTGAAAACTCTAAAACTAAAGCAAATCTGACATTTCACCTGGAAGTGTCCATGAATCAACTTGAAATTTGACAAAAAATATGTTTATAAATTACTACAAAATTAGCCTGAACAATAATATTGAATCAATCAAGTTTGGAAAATTATCCACAAGCTTTGTACTAATTGGCTTATTTGGCTTCAAATACATGTAAAGTATATTGATCATGACTGAACGTGTAACTTAACGTAATTATCTCAGAGCTGTCTGTGAAATAAAAACAAAACTAAGTGATAAATCTCACTGACCTTTCTTTTGTGTGTGAGACTACAAGTGTGTTTCTGAAATACTGAGCAACATCTCAAATTTTGAATTTCAAAACAACTTTGATGACTGAATAGGCTAATAAAAGCACAATATGACTGTTTGAATGAAACAAACTTGACTTTTACAGCTTGAACTAAAATTCCTTTATATGTGAACTTGTGAAGAAATATAGCACACACTAATGTTGTTTATCAATTTAGCTCCTGATCAATACTGCAAATTATACTTGAAATTAAACAAATTTACACATAGAACTGCCTGGGTACAGCCATAGCAGCCTTATGGTCTCAAATACTAGTAACCATGGTCATTTATCCACTTGGAAAGTTGGCATGTGCAAATCGTGTTGGAATTTATCCAATAATGGCCCAAAACTGCACAACATTAATTTTGGATTCCATGTGAAAGTGGTTGCTCACTCCTAATTGTAAAATGTCAAACCCTAAGGCAGGTCACGTGGTAAATGTGGCACTTGATGTTCCTTCGTGGTGATGCAGGTACTAATAGATTGCAGCGCTTCCATGTTGGTCACATCCTGAACAGCACATTATCTGGGCACAACCATGATAATATATTTTGAAACTATTTTGGAGCGTATACATGTAAAATGCTTAGTGTATCACCTGTGCACAACCATAGTGACACCTTTTCACAATGAAGCATACAATGCTAACAAAATTACCTGTGCACAACCATGGTAACTTTGAATTATCACCTGTGCACAACCATGATGATAAATTATTGCATTTAATTTCCAACTTTGCACATTTTGCCAACAAAAATGGGCCTTTTTCATTTCACTTAAAATAATAATAGCTGATCCTTTTTTACACGTTTAGTTTCATGCAGTCACTTCTGCAAATATAAATCAGCTATGTCCTTGTCTTGAAAATCTTGGTTCGAATCCAGTTGTAACTACCAACGCTGAAAATTTCAGTTCCTGACACAATCTAGCCATGCTGGTCACTGCTACCCTCGGTGTCGATCACACATGCTATCTGTTGAGCTACAGTTGAAATCTCTGGATTTCTCTTGGGGCTTCTGCACACGAGTGATTGATGCCTGATGAACCTCGATGGCTGCTGGTTAACTGGAATCCAAACTGCTGGATGATAACTTCAGATTTTGAGAATTTCATTTCTCCTTCCTGTGAATTGGCCTTTTGCCAAGTGTGAAGTACTGCAAGTGTTTATGGGACATTTGCTTCCCAAAGGACATCCGTCCAGGAGGTTACCAGGCGCCTCAGCTCGCCTTATCTAAAAAATCACACTGCTAGAGCAGAAACTTCACAATTTAACATTTGGCTCCACTCACATAATTGGTAATTGTCATATAGTGTTCACTTCATTTGTGCATGAGTTTTGTCACAGTTGAGATTGTAACAATAAAATTGTCACATAGACTTTCTTTCAGTTCATCATCTCAACTTCATCTCAAACATGCTGTGACACTTATTTGCTTTCATTCGCTGTTTGCAGCGTCTTTGTTTCTGGGTACTCTGCTTCAAGTAACAGGCACAATTTAGCCACTGGTCTGACTAATGTTGTAGATCTTGTCTTAATTTCCACCTGTCTAACAAATCCATTCTTGTCTGGTCTGGTTGCTGTCACCTTTCCCATTGGCCACATATTCCTAGGTTTGGATCCATCTACTACTAGTACGATGTCACCGACCTTAAGATTGCTCTTTGGAAGAGCCACTTCTGGCGCTCTTGCTGCTGTACAAGGTATTCTGATGTCCAACGCTTCCAAAACAAATCAGACATGTATTGTACTTGTCGCCATCTTTTTTGGCATACTGATCTGTTTTTTCTGTCAAAGTTGGTGGAAGTGTCGGTTTGCCTTTAAGCAAAAGCAGGTGATTGGGGGTAAGTGCTTCAAGATCTCCCGCATCACTTGAGACTTTAGTAATGGGTCTGCTGTTTACTACTGCTTCAGCTTCACAAAAGAGTGTTTGCAGAGCTTCATCAGTCAACATCTGCTCCTTGGACACAGACATCATCACCTTTCTGATGGTCCTGATCATCCTCTCCCAAACACCTCCAAAGTGAGACCCCGCGGGTGGATTAAATCCCCAATCTACACGATCTTGTAGAAGCTCACTGTGAATCTGTGCTTGATTCCACTTGCGTATTTGTTCTTGTAGCTCCCTTTTAGCACCTACTAAATTTGTGCCGTTGTCTGACCATACTTCCTTGACTTGGCCTCTCCTTGCAATAAAGCGGCGTATTGCACAGATACAAGAATCTGTTTCAAGTGTGTCAGCCTTTTCAATGTGGATAGCTCTAACAGCTAGGCAGGTGAAGACCATGCCGTATCTCTTGACTACACTTCGTCCTCTCTTTACTTCTACTGGTCCAAAATAATCAACACCAACTCTAGTAAATGGTGCTTCTTCTGGGTTCACTCTGGATCTTGGAAGATCTGCCATTTGTTGCTCAGCGACCTTTGCTCTCTGTTTCCTGCAAGTAACACAACTTCCAATTATCTTTCTGGCAGTTGAATTTGCGCTCACTATCCAGAACCTCCTTTGTAAGCGTGACAGCATATGATTACGTCCTCCATGTCCTGTAACTTCATGGATCTCACGCATTACCAGATCAGTTATGCAGCTCTCCTTTGGCAAAATCACAGGAATTTCTCATCTTCTGGCATAGCAGCTCTGGCAAGACGACCACCGACTCTTAGTAAGCCATCTTTCACAAAAGGGTTCAACTTGGATATTGAACTTATCTTCTTCAACTTCACACCGTCTTTACCTCTTCTGCTACCAGGACTACTAGTCTTGCTTTCCAATATCGCTATCTCTTGTGGAAATGCTTTTCTCTGTGCAATTCCAATAGCTGCCTTTTCAGCGTCTTGCATGTCAGACACTGTGAGTGGCTGGATACCACCTTTTTGAGTTTTCTGCTCCTGATCTTTGTCTGATGGTTGGCTGACATTAGAGTCCTTTGTGCTCAAATGAGCTTTCTTTCTTTCTCTGCTCCTCTGAATGAGTTGTTTCTTTACCTTCAGGATCCAAGCGATTGCTTTCTTCAGGCGGTACCATGATGAAAAGTGTTTCATCAGCATTTCCACTCCATTCATTTCATCTTCAACTCTATCCTTCACCTTCTTACCTTTCACTTCATCATCATCCTTCACGTTCACAACAGTCTCTTCCTTCCGACTCTTTGTCTCTTTGCCATCTTGTACCATCATCACATTCACCTTCTTCACTTCCATATCATCTTCCTGAACACCCTGGCCAATATATTGACATGCTGGCCATTCTTCTTCTCCACTCCAGAGAAACTTAGGACCTTTCAACCAACGATCAGTTGTGAGGAGTTGGTCAATTGAGAGTCCTCTTGAACTATCATCAGCAGGGTTGTCTTTAGTCGGGACATACCTCCACTGCGATGCATGTGAGCCATCATGGATCACTCCAAGTCTATTGGCTACAAATGTCTTGAAGCGTGCAGCCTCATTGTTGATGTATCTCAAAACTGTCATACTGTCAGTCCAGAAGACTGTCTTGTTGATTGGAATATCAAGTTCATGCTGGATCATAGTGTTCACTCTCACTGCAACTGTTGAAGCATTGAGTTCTAGCCTGGGTACTGTTACTTGTTTCACCGGTGCAACTCTTGCTTTGGCAATAACTAAAGCACAGTGAATATCGCCATCTTCATTCTCAGACCTCAAATAACTCACAGTACCATAGCCCTTCAAGCTGGCATCCGCGAAGTGATGCAATTGTGTTGAGTTCACCTTGCCAAAATGTGGTGGCTTATAACATCTGTCAACTGTTAGATGTTCCAACTTTGGTAACTCTGCTATCCACTGTTGCCACATTCTGAGGTGTGCTCCAGGAATTTCTTCATCCCATCCAATCTTGAGCTTGCATAATTCTTGCATCAGTTGCTTTGCTGGTAAGATTGCTGGACTGATGAATCCCAGCGGGTCGTACACAGAACTGACCACTGATAGTATTCCTCTTCGAGTAGGTGGGCGGTCTTTCACTGTTATTTGATATCCAAATTTGTCAGCTTCAGGGGACCACAACATTCCTAGCACTCTTTCTGTGGGTAGATTTTCAGTGTCCAAATCTACGAGTGCCATGTCCTTGGATCTATCTTCCTCAGGTATAGACTGAAGCACTGTGCGGCTGTTGCTTGTCCACTTAGTCAAGTTGAACCCGCCGTCTTTACAAGCCTTCTTTAGATCACTCACAAGATCAACAGCTTTCTCTTCAGATTTAACTGATCTGAGCATGTCATCTACATAGAAATTATGTAGCATAGAACTTGTAACTACTTTGTCGTACTTGACTCCAGCTTCTTCTGCTGTTCTTCTGAGAGCATAGTTCGCACAAGATGGCGACGAGGTGGCTCCAAATAAATGGACCTTCATGCGATAAGTCTGCAAGGGTTTATCTACTTCTCCTTCCGGCCACCAAAGGAAACGCAGTAAGTTGCGATCACTTTCCAGTACCTGAACCTGGTGAAACATACTTTCAATGTCTGCTGTCACCGCAATGCATTCTTGTCTAAATCGCAGCATCACTCCTACTAATGAACTAGTAAGATCGGGGCCTTGTAACAACTCCTTGTTGAGTGAATGTCCCATATAGTTGACTGCACAATCGTAAACAACACGCAATTTGTTCTTTCTGGGGTGGTACACCCCATGATGTGGAATGTACCACGTTCTGCCAGATTCACCTATTTCTTCTTCTTCAGGCACCTTCTGGGCGTATCCCTTGTTTATCATGTCATTTAATACAGACTTGTAATCCGCATGAAACTCAGGGTTCTTGGAAAACCTCTTCTTCAGATGCGCTGCTCTCACTTCTGCTTGCTGTCTATTGTTGGGAAATTTCTTGTTGTGATCTTTGAGGGGTAATCCTATCTGGTAGTGACCTTCAATGAGTCTAGTTGTGTTGTTTACATCAGCTAGAAACTGTTGGTCATTCAAACTCTTCTCTGGTAGGTCTTCAGTGATGCGCTCTGTGAAATCATGGTTGAATAACTTCACCAGCTGGTGGTCGAGCGTTTCTTCCACTCTTGTTCTTGTTATGGTAAGCGGTGACGATGATTTATTGTTCATCCCATACACCGTCCAGCCAAGCAAAGTTCTGCAGGCATATGGACCATCATTGCTGCTATGTATCACTTCCCAGGGTTCGAAGACTTGTGGCACATTATTCCCGATGAGCAGACCTATGTGTGCATTTGCTTCATCTTCCAATCTGGTTAGACACACTTTCTCTAAATATGGCCAGCTTGAAATCTGCTCCTGAGTGACAACATGATCCATACGTGCAGGAATTTCCTCCTTGGTGTATACCTTTGGCAGCGTCACACTGTTTTTCGTGTCCATGTCATAAATTTCTAGTCCATGTAGGATTCTACTATTGACCTTCCTGCTTCCAGTCATGGTCTGAATATCTAACGTAGTAGACCTTCCTTTAAGATTGAGTTGCTGGCTTAAATTCTTAGTACAAAATGTAGCATCGCTACCCGAGTCTAAGTATGCATAAGTTTCCACAGTGATTCCTGTAGAACTTGATCTGATTTTTACAGGAATGATGCACGGCGATGAATTATCTCCGGCGCCTGTATGATGACAATGACATACACCAGCATTTGTCACCTTTTCTTCTTTATCCTTGGGTGCTGTGTCTTGCTTCTTGGATGCTGTGTCTAGCCTTTCTAGGTGAAGCACTGTGGGGTGATTTTATTACACTTGTTGCATGATAATTTATTCGTGCACGCTTTACTGATGTGCTTTGCCTTTTTAAGGCAGCCAAAGCACATACCTTGCTCTTTCAGATACTTCAGCTTTTGCTCCGCTGGTAACTTCATTAATTTGAAGCAGTTGTCCAAATTATGGTTCTCTTTCTCACAGTAGTTGCAGGATTTTTTATCTGCCTTCTGGTCTGCAGCAGTATTTGCAGCAAAACTTTCATCTGTACTTGTAGCAAAGTTCCTCTTCACTTTAGGCCTGCTATTTGCACCTTTATTATTATTATTACCTTCTTTGTCACTTATTTTCCCAAATGCAGCATTGTTCTGGATTCTTGCTTGTTTCTCAACAAAGAGGGAAAAATCCTCAAACCTAACCGGACGACCCACATCTTCAATATAGTCTACTCTTTGACACCATCTGTCCTTCATCTTGTAAGGAAGTTTGCCAACAAGCAGTCTAATATTCGCAGTGCTGTGCAGCTCACTAGTATAGCCAAGAGACTCCATGGTATTTTTACATTCCATCAAAAACAAGGACATCTCTTGTAAGCCTGATGAGTCTTCATTGGTGATATTAGGCCACGCCCTCATTTTGGAGAGATATGCTTCCGCAATGCGATGTACAATACCAAATCTCTTCTGAAGCAGCTTCTTAGCCTCTTGATATCCGGTATCATCTTTCATCTGCAAGCAACTTTTTACCAAACTGTTGGCTTCTCCTCTGGTAAACTGCTCCAGAAATAGTAAACAATCTTGACTGTTAGTTCCTCTGTTTTCAATAGTGTACTCAAAGTTCCTTATGAAGGAAGTGAACTGCAGGGGGTCGTTTGTAAACGGCTGCAATGTTCGTTTTGGAAGGCTAGATCTCACATGTTGTTCTAGCAGCATCTTGGTAACCACATTGTTGTCAACTTGACTGTCTATTGTCAAATCTTGCTTGCCAGAAATAGGCCTCAATTGCAATGGTGTTGAAGTAGCAATCGGTGGTGCTGGAATTTCTTGTTGTTGACCTCTTATTGTCAGATCCGGCCTGCTTGGTGCTGGATTTATATGTTGTTTGCTTTTACTATACTGATTGCCAGTAAAGGGCCTTGCTTGCAATGGTCTTGTCGTTAAATTATCATGACGATTTCCATTGTCTGTTATTGAACCGTCAGTTTGCCTAGTGTTGGGTGGTGCTGACCGTACTGGATTTTCAAGTTGTTGACCTGGCTGGGGTGGTTGGTGTATTTCAACTTTTACCTCTTTCTTCGTGAGCGTAGGGCTAGGTGCTGTATTGTTTTCACTGCGGTTGCAATCCAACCATTCTTGTACCAAGTCCTTGGATTTCTTACCCTCATCCAGTGATTCTTCTAGACAACTACTACGTTTGTCCTCAGTTTCATATTTCTCCAACGCAAATAATTTGGCGTTTTCAACGTTTATTTCTGTACGCAACTCCAATACCTGACGTTGCTGTTCTAATTCTTTCATCTTGAGTCTTATACCCTCTTCATTTCTTTGAATTTTCTCATGCAGCTTGTATTCTTCCATCTCAAGTGCTAACCTTTTTTGTAATGCTTCTTCTCTAGCTTCCATTTCTGCTTTCCTGGTAGCTGCGGCAATAATAGCACTTTCCATACTTATTGCTCTGCTTTTTATTGATCTGGGAAATGTGCTCTTTGAGCCTTTTGAGCTCCTATTTGTTGCCATTTTGACTCTTGCTTTTGTTGACGAGTCCTTTATTTTATAAATTCAGATGATGTTACCACAGCAAATCGAGTCTGGTACCGTCTGGCTTGCGTACTACATGACCTGTGACCTCAATCACAACGTGGGCAGCTGTAGGCTGCGTGACACATACGTGACAAAATGACACGAAGTTCTAAAATTGTTCTAATTTCACTTGGTGTGCTTCAAAGTTAAATCTAATCTGATACTCAGTTGCCTTATAGCTTCTTGTTGAATATCTTCGAGCATCCTATAACAGTTTTTTGTACTTAAATGTTGGGGATAAAACTACGATGTCCCATACCATGGCTGTCGAATTCCTGGCTACCGAAGCTTGTTACGATCACCACTCGTCACTGATATCGATGAATTACCTTCCTGATTTGAGCCTTAATTATGAGTAATACACTCACCACAGACACCAATACACACTCTCAGATGAAGCTTGGATCTATGTTCTTGCTCCTTTATATAAAAGTAACTCAAACGACGACTTTAAACTTGATTTAACGATATGATGATGTACAAAAACTTTAGGCTTCCGAGGAATCCGCAACCCCATTGCACACAAAAATATCACTCCATGTCACTCCAAAACATGTATGCTCACCACCACTGAGGGCGTACATCACAAATTGCAGTGGGAAGGCTGACTCAATGCCATCGGAGTCCTAAAAATATCAATTAATCTAATCAATCCAATAATTATGAAACACTTGAGGAAATGGCACTAACAGTCCTTGTGACGTATTTTATTTAATATTGATTTTTTGCAGAATAAGTTATGCTCTGATAGTGATAAGTGAATAATATTGAAAATATGGTATATTTGCATTACTGTTAAACTGGTTTTAATCGACAATAATATTTTAATCAAGATTATGCAACGAAATGAAAATCGCTAGATTTTCAAGTTCGATTTTCTCGAAATGCGTATTTTGCAAATAAATTACGTCAGTATGTGATACGGCCGACGAATTATTGTAACACCACATAATGTATATTCGTACTTTTTTGATGGTATATATATCGAACAGACAAGTTACTAGTTATGTGAAAGTAGTATTTCTAGTATTTGAGCGTGCATGTATTATCTAAAATCTATTGTTTAGCGTGCGGGTTTCAGATAATGCATTGTTTAGCGTGCAGGTTTATATAATTTGGGCTATGAAGGGTAGTTCGCGAAAATAATGCACGTGAGAAGAATACATAACGATGAATAGAAACGGGCACTAGAAGTATATACAATCATAACACGGGTGTATGAATTTGGAACAATCCTAGAAACATGAAAGTTGAACAATGTCCCGAATGAACCCGAATGTCTTAATTGTCGTTTGTTTTGCATATTTTTTAAATAAGATAATAATATTTATAGTTTTTCTTCTTTCTATCAGGTACCTAGTAACACTCCTGGTCATTCTGGAGCAATTTATTCATCATGTGGCACTACCGCAAAGAAGCTTGCCATATCTATAGCTATTGGTATGAATTTAAAACGTGCGAGCAAAATTGTGTCGATTCTTGAAGCTTATAGAGTGAAAATGCCTGTTATGCTCTTTGTTTATGGAGACTTTGCCGAACTGTATCCGGAGAAAATTAAGGCTTGGGCGAATCGATTTGATATAGGAATGCGAGAAGATGGGCCGTATCCGCCTGGGCATTTTGAATTGTACCTCGATCTGTGGGTTCGCGAGGCATTAGTTAGTGCTGAACTACGTTTACAAGAAATAGACATCCAGCCAGCCTTCTATTTATGTCATGATGCAAGAGCAAATATAGTTAAAGCGGCGAAAAGTAGAGGCTTTCGGATTATAAAACCAGCAGCTGATTTTCCACCAAGAGAAGGTAAGAATGCAAGCGTAAAACGGTTTTATGATTAACCAATGGCTATTCCAGTTGAAACCCCTATGGAAGGGTGGGTTAGTGTAGTGGTCTTCTCACTCGCTTTTCACAACTGTGGCTAGGGTTCAATTCCCCGCGGTGTCATATGTGAGTTTCTCCGGGTCCTTCGGTTTTCCTCCTGCATCTAAAATCGGACCTCTAATATTCCTGAAATCCAAACTCCCTGTGTGGAAGATTAAGGTCATGTCTCCCATAGGGGGTGTATCGATTTCACCTGAAATATGAAATTTAGAATTGAATTCTGGTACTATTAAATGGCAATTTTTCACATCTGATCCTGGATGCATCAACAGGCAAACTCTCTGGTGGTAATAATTTGCCACTAAAATGGTCCAGATCAGTGTCAGCGGATGAGTATATTTTGTATCAGTTTTAGTTGTACCCCCAAGCCCCAAATGAAGATGTTCTATTTTATGGGCCACGTGACAGCAAAATTGTGCAATTTCACCAAATGGGCCCCAAAACCAAAAAGACAGTTTTTGCGCATGTTCCGCGACTAGAACCAGATCAGGGAGGAACAATGGGGATGGGATAAAGGACAGACAGGGTCTGATTCTTGGCCAGGAACCCAGCCCGAGGAAGGATACTGACACCCCGTTGCATTGGTGAGGCGTAGGTGGCGATCGTCTATAGATAGAGCGTACTATATCTGCAACGTCGATCGCATATCATTGCCATCAATAACACATTGTATCAAGTCCTGCAACAAAATGGCCCCCCCCCCCCTGGGCTCGAAGGCCTCGCCTAGATACTGCGACACCAACGGGAGTCATATTCCGGAACCAGAGTTTTTCGGAACTAGAGATAGATGCCGTTGGTGGCGTCTGGCCAGATGAAGGGCATAAACATACCACCTAGACCTGTAACTGCCCATCCCTAACCGTGGCAGTAGGTGAAGCCACGTATCCAAGGTGATTTTGGTCGGGTGGTCGGACGCGGAGAAATAAGCGTTAATGTCTGGAACGAAAAACGCGATCGTTTGCGTGATTGCTGCGCCGTTATCGCCCGCGTCAAATGCAACGTGTTCTGATGTAGACGCGAACATGTCTGCTTGTTTGCGTCCGGGTTGCGTCCTTGTCAAAATCGTTCAGCTTTCAAGTTCGAGTCAATTTTGCTCAAAAAGCTTATTTACATAATCCTCCGGGGTTCGCGAGTGCACATAGTGGTCGTAAAATACCGAGGGGCATTCCCATCGTCCAATCTTTCGTGCAATGTCCGGATCACAACCGGATTCAATGGCAATAGTTGCTGCTGTAGGGCGGAACGACTTTGCAGAAAAGCCCTGATTGTCCAAACCTGCCAGCTTAATCGCATTATTTAGTTGATCCGCGATAGTTCCTGCTGAAATTGCTCCAAACGGTGGTCTCAATGAAACAAACAAAGGGTTGCTGTCACATAATTGTCGATGTTGCATAGATTTCTGAATATAGACCCGTAGACAGTCAACAGGGTCAACAAATTTGTTCTCTGCTGGGGGAATTGTCACCACATAGCCTTTTCGGTGCAAATCGTTCTTTATGCCGAAAAGTTGAATAGACAAATTTCCATTTTCGCGAAAATCCACTTGGTCAAGTGATAATATCATAGGTTTCACTGATCCTTCCGAAGAAAAATGCACTCCTTTCGGTGCAAGATCTGAAGGCCGAACCATAATAGCGAGTGCCAGTAATGCAATGGCTTTGAGACGCAACCGTTTCAATTCCAGATTATTATTCTCACCCCAAGACTGAAATAATGTCACAAATGGTTGCACTGGCATAACCGACGAGCGTGTCATGGGCTCCTGCGTATTTGTTTTTTCAAGAGCAGTTATTAGTCTCTTGATCTCAACACAGTCCACTAGATTTACACCATCAGACACCTGGTACATGGCTGTCATTGCTGCTATTGTACACTTTAACATTGACCTTGGCTTTGATGATGAATCTGCTATAGTACACAGAAATTCTGCAACTGCCCCAGAGTTACGGGGTGGAAAGTCAATTTGCTTACTTTTACAAAACTCATTCAACTTTTGCAGATGGCGGTTGTAATTCTTAACCGTAGACGGAGCCCAACTTAGAGTGCATTGTATCTGTGCACGCACGGGCCATTGCAGCTGGTTTAATTGTTCGCGCCAGATAGTCTCCAAGCAATAAGTTTCCACTTGGGGTTCCTGAGAGGTTCTGGTACTGGTCCTGCAACCCACATTGTTCGGTGGTCTGTGTGAAGCATGATTGGTTTTGCGATGACCATGCTTTTTAGAGTCTGAAACCAGAACTGACCTGGCCAATGAGGGGTGATCACTGTTGCTGTTGCTTTTTGTTGTTTCAAAAGTTCGATGACCTGCGGAATCAATCGAAATGGGGGATTGACAAAATTGTTTTCTATTATCCAATTTTGTTGCGCTAGAGCGTCCACACCCTCTGATTTGGGGTCGAAGAAGCGACTGTTGTATCGCGGTAGTTGCGTGTTGGTCATGGTGGCAAAGCGATCGATGCTGTGTGGACCCCACATTTTGTCGATCCATTGGAATAATTTTGGGTGCAGTCTCCATTCGTACTTTAAGTTCAGTCTGGAGAGTTGATCCGCCAGCACATTTTCTTTGCCCGCTAAATAGCGAGCGGATATTTGAATACCGTGGTGGAAATGTTCGAAAGATCCTGGGCTGCACCTCCTTGGTGATTGAGGTACGCCACCGTTGAAATATTGTCTGATACTACTTGAACAGATTTTCCCTTTATGACTGGCATAAAGGAGTGCATGCCCATTAGCACTGCCGTCAGTTCTCTGTAATTCGAAGGCATGTTTTGAAGTCTTTTGTTCCAGAAACCAGCTGCTTTTAGGTCCTGGAGCCATGCTCCCCAGCCGCTTAATGATGCATCTGTGAACATTTGCATTTCTATAGGCCGCTTGTGAAGGGAACGATTGTTCCAATTGTTCATGGCTGTTAGCCACCATTTTAAGTCTTCGCGTGCTGATTGTGTCAGCGTTAACATGTCGTACCAAGAGTTTTTGGTTGCTAGTACCCGATACACATTTCTCAGAAGTAATTTTGCTGGCATTATGACCTCTGCCATTGAAACACACTGTCCGGCAATTCGGGCCAAGGCCTTTGCTTGGATACATTTTTTGCGCAGCGCCCTCACAATATCTCTGCGCACCTTACGAATCCTGTCTTGGGGAATACATATCACAGGTTCAGAGTTTTTTCCATCAGTAGAACCACTTGAGATAACATAGCCAATCCACGTTTTAGTAGATTCTGGCACAAGAGATGATTTTTTGTAATTGATTGTCCAACCCAAACTTTCTAAGGTAGAAACAAGTAACGTTTTATGGTCGTCAATGGTATTGGGTTGAGCAGCCAAGAACCAATCATCAACATACAAAGATGTGCGTAAACCTTTTGCACGCACATAATTAAAACAGGTTTCAATGGTTTAGCAAAAAAATATGGCGATGCATTCAAACCAAAAGGCAAATTTTTCCAACAATAATATTGCTTTTTCCATTGAAAGCCTAAGTAAGTTTGGTGCTTCTGAGCAACCGGAACGTGATAAAAACCATTTTTGAGATCAAGCGTAACAAACAAATCATTTTCATGAACAAGAGAAGAAATCACATTAATTTTCTCATTGGAAAATTTTGGAGCATCAATACAAGAATTGATCTTCCGAAGATCAATAATTAAACGCCATTGGTTTTTGCCTTTTTTTGGCACCACATTTAAAGGTGAAACAACGATAGGTTTTTCACAACACTTTTTGATAATACTAGAATTCACAAGTTTCTTTAGTTCATTGTCTAAGAATGCAGCCTGTTGGGCAGTAAACTTTCTGTTTGGTAGTTCCGAAGGTTCAAGCAATTTGGTAAATGGAAGCAGGACACCATTTTCAATCCAATTAATAACAGTTTGGAGACCCCAATTTCATTCCATTTATCCAAATTTGACAACGGCATCTTGATTAATCAGTGCCTTCATTTGGATTGTATGGAGGATAACCAGAACCTGACAAATCATGGAACACATCCGGCCGTCCGTGACCAAATTGCCTCTGCCTATGGTAACTGTTACTAAAACCTCTGCCCCTACTTCTATGCCCCCTATAACTACCATAGAAATGAGGGCGCTGCGATTGACCACCGCGATTTTGTGCACTATTGTTTTGCCCCTTAATCGCCGCTAATTCTGCTGCTACCTTTAGCTGGTTTACACCATCAGACGTGAAACAAGCCGAATTTTTCTGCAAAGTGCGAAAAACTTTTGCTGTATCCTGGTCGAACTGGGAGGCGACAAGCACAGCTTGGTACTCTTTCTGGTTATGGTCAATGTTCGCTTTCAGAACAGTTGCAATCTGATCTATTAACTGAGTTCCTACAGATCCTTTCTCATCAATGTCTTTATAGCTCAGTTTGATTAGCTTCAACGCTGTCTCAACATATCTGCTGGATTTAGTGAGATTAAAATAATTTGCCCTTTCCACTTTATTTTGATTTCCAACAGGGCACGGTCCTTCACACAGGCGAAGACAAGGGTCTATTAATGTACCCTCGACACAGAGTCACGAATACACTGGTATTCTTTTTGAATCTCCAAATCAGTCAACGTTTCTTGTTGTTCATTTGAATACTGGTGATATGTCTGACCGACGTCACCTTGAGTTTGAGCTTGAGTAAGCTTACCGAATTCACTGTCCGACGTATTTGATGTCGTCTGCTCACTGACACCGTCGTTTTTACTCTCTTGTTGTTCAGTAACTTGATTATCTTTCACACTTTTCGTCTCTAAATTAGCTAACCGCTTTTGTATGTCTTCGAGGATACTTTTTAAGTCCAAAGACTCGTCCGGCACGGACATATTAGGCGATTTATACGGCCAAAGCCGGGCCAAGTGGCGATTTTGCGCAGGGAAAACACAAGACGGAATCTAGATGTCGTGTCAAAGGTCAAGACACGACATCTAGCCCCAGAGGGCACTGGTCTATCGTAATTACTGTTATAGGTCTAGGTTCTTGTTTGTCTGGGATGAAGGGCCCAGACAAACGAGATCCTAGACCAGTGACTTTGGTTCGCGTAGTGAAGTCAACACTGCATAGCAACAATTTTGACAAGGACGCAACCCAGACGCAAACAAGCAGACGTGTTCGCGTCTACGGAACATGTTGCATTTGACGCGGGCGTTAACAGCGCAGTAACCATGCAAACGAGCGCGTCAGAATGTACGCGATATTTCTCCGCGCCTAGTAACCCCGTCAATCCGTCAATATCACCTTGGATACGGTGCTTCACCCATAGACATACCACCTAGACCTATAACTGACCATCCCTAACCATGGCAGTAGGTGAAGCCACGTATCCAAGGTGATTTTGGTCGGGTGGTCGGACGCGGAGAAATAAGCGTTCATGTCTGGAACGAAAAACGCGATCGTTTGCGTGATTGCTGCGCCGTTATCGCCCGCGTCAAATGCAACATGTTCTGTAGACGCGAACAGGTCTGCTTGTTTGCGTCCGGGTTGCGTCCTTGTCAAAATCGTTGCTAAGCAGTGTTGACTTCACTACGCAAACCAAAGTCATAGGTCTAGGTACTTGTTTGTCTGGGGCTTCACCTCCCGCTGTGGTAAGGGATGGGCAGTCATAGGTCTAGGTGGTATGTCTATGATGAAGGGCCCAGACAAACGAGAACCCGGCTTTGCGTTTTGCGTGAAGACGCGTGCTTTTGTGAATTTACGCGTGCGTTAGTTGGAACTTTATTGACTCGCGCAGTAACAAAAACCGAATATTTCCCGCCTATTAAGAGCTGATCATAATACTGCGCCAATAAAGTATCCTTACACTTGGGAAAAAAATCACAATTTCAAAACTGAACAATACTGGGGTAAATTTGTTTTTTTAATAGATGCACTATCTAATTCTGCACATTATGACACCACATTGAATCAAATGTGACCTCAAGAAGTAAAGTTACAAGCAATTGAATTGACGAAGGTCCAGTTTTAAAAATGACAAACTGGTCTATAGGCCCTACAAGGCGCAAAAAGATTCCAACAAGCGAAACAAAGGGACAACACAGTTTTTTCAATGAAGCATTATTTAAAGCAGTTTTTATTTCAGTTTTTACTTCTCTGAACTTTTCATAACTTTCATTTTATTTGTCAGTTCTTTTGTTTCAGTTTTCTTTTGTTCCTTTTGTTTTAAATTAAAGCCAAACGCATAAATTAGCCATTCCACCACTCTCAAACCAGATGTCTAGTCTGTGAGGTTTTGAATAGGCCAGTTTGTCACTTTTAAAACTGGGCCTTCGTCTAATCAAATGCTTGTAACTTTGCTTCTTGAAGTCACATTGGATTCAATGTGGTGTCATAATGTGCAGGATTAGATAGTGCATCTATTTAAAAAAAATCAATTTACCCCTAATATTGTTCAGTTTGGAAATTGTGATTATTTTTCCAGATACAGTATCGCATTCTAAAAGAGTGAAAATGCACTCCAATGGGGTGATCACTGTAAAGTAGGTAATGGGATACGCATCCTGCACAAAAACAAATAAACACAATGGGAACGATTGCTCGCTAAAAGGGTAAACTGAATATAATTAATAATACATGAAGAAAGAAAGAACAGTTTACCAACAACTGATCACTGTAGGCAATCTATAAAAGAGTAAAATTGCACTCTTTTACGTGTAGAGAGTAAACACCTCAAATAAAGAAAGTCAGCAGTTATGTAACCCATCATACACCAAAACCTGATCTCGTTATGACAATTCGATTGATGGTACCATTTTTAGAATTTTTTTCGATCTACTGCTGATAGCAATGACAAAAATACAGTTAACTAATTTCATGATTTTGCCATTTCAATCTGTCTAAATAAGAGCAAGCAAACACGAAGATAAGCAAATTGCATAAGCAAATGAGGAGAAAATACACGGCCAGTGGTGTATCATCATATGGGCGGGGGGGTTGCAGGGGTGTTGTGGGTGGCTGAAAGGCCATGTCCCCTGTCAATCGATTTGAAATTTTAGAAAATCCTAGAGGAAAATTGCAGAATAAGTGCTTGGGTGCCCCTATGGCCCGGTGATGTCTCTCCTCCCCCATAGTGGTCTGTGCCACCCCACCCCATACGATATCTCATGCTTCTGCAGTTTTATGCTAGAGCACGCAAGCAGTGCCAAATTTGAAAGCCTTGCAATGCATTATCATGCATGTACTATCGTCTTGCAAAACTATCAGTGATCTGAGTATGCATTTAGGCCCTATTTGTACACAAATCTTACCTTTCTGCCTCTATACTCCTTCAATAGTCAAAAATCCGCAGGTAGATTGCTAAACAGGCTAGAAACCATCTAATTTATATGATATGCAGTCATTTGTAGCTTAGCTTTGATGGATTTTATCGATAAAAATTTTGAAATCGGCGAAAACATTTTGACAGAGGTCAAAAGGTCGAAATCGTACAGGGTGCACATCAGTAAATAGCCCCCATTGACTTTCTGTACAAACAGCTATTTCTTGACTCCAGAGCGACTCAGCTCTTCAAAATTTACCCTTTCTGCAAGTCGAAAGGTCAGATGAAGACATCCATTGTAGAAATTATATACGGAGTCCAGCATTTTTGCAGAAAAATGCCGACTATATCACCCTATAGCCTATACAGCGTACGCCACCTCACAAATAGCTTGGTGTTTCTAAAATATAACACATTTTGAAAGTTTAGCCAAATCGTCTTAAAAAGTCGGATCCTGCTCATTTGTCACAGACAATCTATTTCCCAGGCCTAAATGAGGATTAAATATGAATCAGGGCCTAATAGATGGGTTTGAAGCTTTTTCTAATGTATGAAAGACATCGTGTTGCACGTTTCCTCGTTTGAAACACTGATTTTTTTCCTCCCAGGGTGCAGGAGACTTGTATTTACTGATGTGCACTCTGTAGAATCCTGTTCGCTCTAATTTGATACCAAATTTGCTACCAAAAACTCTAAATTGACAAAAATTGAACCAGGATATGAACGTTGGTGCAAAAATGGTTCAACTCAATATCTTGTATGTCCACCATTGGTGTTTTCCACGGCCACACATCGGCGCCTCATTCTCAATATCTCATACACTAAGCAATTTCGACCGCGTGCATCGTTTTGATTTGCAACTTTTCGTTTGAAAATGCACCAACTTTCATATACTGGTATCAATCTTTGTAAATTTAGAGTGTTTTGTAGCAATTTTGGTATAAAATTGGAGCGAACAGGATTCTGCACACGACCCTATCAATCAAATTGTCATAACGAGATCAGGTTTTGGTGTATGATGGATTACATAACTGCGGACTTTCTTTATTTGAGGTGTTTACTCTCTACACGTAAAAAAGTGCTATTTTACTCTCTAACAAGATTCTGTACACGACCTCATCAATCGAATTGTCATAACAAGATCATGTTTTGATGTAGGATGGGTTACATAACTGCGGGCTTTCAGGTGTTTTTATGTCCATAACGAAGTCACTATTTTCACCTTTGTTTTTCAGGTACTACACTACAGTATGACAACTATTACCGATTTTACGACGTTGTGCGTGTTCCAAAAGCATTACGCATACTGCATGACAGGTTAGCGCACACCAATGGGGGTGTTCTGACATTGGATACCGACTTACCAGATACACGTATGAATATTGTGTTCTTGCTGGATTTTCTAACGGAAAATTCTGGATTTGATTTGGTGTCTGTATCAGATTGTGTGGCTTCGTTTGTTTCTTCAACGCCGGTTAATGGGTGATTGATTATGGGTTTTGTGGGTGTAGGGTGTAAAATTGGAAGTCATCTGCGCTATGTTATTAAAGCCTTAATGTACGATCTTTTTTCAGAATATACCTTTATTTTTTTCAAAACGCTTTTTTGTCATATTTGTAATACTTACACATGTTCCAACTTAAATCTATGAGCAAACTGTCAAATTCGCCCTATTTGTAGTAAAACGTGATGATTTTCTGTTGGTCTGACATATTATCATAATTTTTAGATTATGGTAATATGTCGGAACGACTGGCAAATCGTAGTCCGAGTCTCCTACGAAACCAGTACGCTCCCTCCACGTGTGAAGGGAGCATAAACCAAACTGGCTGCGTAGGAGACTAACTCTGAGGCCGCTTTCGCCGTCTTAATCCAAATACACTGAAAACATAAGTTAGTCAAAAAAAGGGTCTTATTTAACTAATTAAAAATTAGTCATACAAGATATACATGTAATTCTTTTATTCAAGAGTACTGAAATTATGTATTTATAATGCTAAAGAACAGTAATATCATTTCACATTAATTTACATCATTTCAACATATGTCATTTATGACTTATAATATTCAATTTGTAAATCGAATAAGAAATTGCATGACTAATGACAATTTATGACTTCGCGATTTATCGTGATTTAATTAGTCATTTACATGCATTACTAATGATTAAATTGAATGACTAAATGATATTACTAATTCTTTATCAAAATTTAAATAATAATTTCAGTACTCATTGAATAAAAATCAATTACATGTATATCTTGTATGACTAATTTTTAATTAGTTAAATAAGACCCTTTTTTGACTAACTTATGTTTTCAGTGTAGTGCGAGATAT
Source organism: Amphiura filiformis (assembly GCF_039555335.1). Taxonomy (NCBI): domain Eukaryota; kingdom Metazoa; phylum Echinodermata; class Ophiuroidea; order Amphilepidida; family Amphiuridae; genus Amphiura; species Amphiura filiformis. Next base: position 25,385,037 of record NC_092640.1, read on the forward strand.
TTCGAGTGATAGAGGTGAAGTTTATGATGTTGTTTCTTTGTAAATTCCCAATGTTTTTCGCGTCCAAATGTAGGCCTATTGGGAACTTTCATAATGATTGCATATTATCATTTTGGAAGAAAAAAAGAAAAATCTCAAAATTTAAAAAGATCGTACATTAAGGCTTTAATCACGATGCACGTCACGCATTCAATTGAACTCGAAATTATACAGATGTTCATGTTATTATCATGTTACTATTCCAGCTCCAGTGACATCTCGCTAAATCCTCTGGACCTTTAGATGTATTTTAATAACATTTTACGTCAATTTTTGGGATCTATCCGTTTATTGACCGCGAAACCCCAAGTAAAAAGTTAAATCAACATTCGATTTTGAGCAGGCACTATATCATGCATTTTGTTAAAATTTATCAGTGACTCTCAGCTGTCAATCATAATGCGATATCTATTTGTTATCAGTCCAATCTAACCGCAAGGACAAAGTGAGAATTTAACTTTCGCGCCAACATAAAGCGCCGCAAATTCCACAGATAGTAGTGTACGCTGTATAGTTAGTGAAATCCATGTGTATTCTCAGGACCGTCATAAATTGATTTCTATTAATTACACGTGCCATAACGTCACTGGGCGGGAAAAACCTCGTATGTACTTTTGGCCCTTGAACATGGATAAAGCCTTGTATATATAGAATTTATATTGCAGAGGTTGCTTCATCCATGTTCAAGGGCCAAAAGTACATGCAGGAAATCCCTCATAATTACTTTTGGCCCTTGAAAATGGATAGAGCCTTGTAAGTGTGGACTTGGCTTCATCCATGTTCAAGGGCAAAAAGTACATGGTTTTTCCCGCCCAGTGACGATAAGGATTTAATTCATCACGATATCTGGACAACCAATCACAAGCCAGATCCAGTTTCTGGGATAACTTTCCCATTGACGCCCGTGTTAAGCATTTTAGCAAAAATCGGATGGGGATATCAGATCAAATTTAGGTAGTCTAGTTTATGGTATGAAATTTATCTTTATCAAGAAGTACGTTTAATAGAAGACATAATATTGCAACTGAAATGTATACCAATATAACTAGCAATGATGTTGGTATTTGATTTTGTGTCTCTTTATTATTATTTGCAAATTAGTCCAATTAGATTCCACTTACATGCAGACGTTTCGAAAACCACCCGTTTTCTTTTTCAATTGTTGCACTGACGATCAACTAGCTGTACACAGATCGTCAGTGCAACAATAGCATCGAAAAAGAAAACGGGTAGTGTTCGAACGTCTGCATGTAAGTGGAATCTAATAACCCTAATAACAACCTAGATTCAGTCATTCATTTAATCTAACAACTTATAATCCACAAACAATGCACATTTAATAAAGAGTTTCTGGCTGATAATGATAATGAATTCAGTATTCCAAGTGAACTTTACATTCCCTGAATACACTAATGAGATATTTAGTCCGCACGATATACTCGTGCGAGTGTTCATCTGGTGTCTCATGAAGAACGAATCACGTGATGAATTGTTTTTCTGCTTGTTTTCTTATGATGAATTAAGGCGCCACGTTTAGAATGCCTTATTGTACTTTGCACTCTTCCTGCAGATGTCTTGCAACGATGGTGGCGCTATACGGGGGCATTTGCCCTCTGAAAAACAAAACAAACAATCAAACAAGCAAGGATTATACAACAAACAAAGACAATGCATAATAGGCCCGGCCCCGACGCATTCAGAGATAGTGTGTTCAAAACTTATTCTTTTGTCTATTATTATACTGTTTCACGTATTGACCATGGGTCTAAGCATGAACTAGTTCCATTTGATGATAATAACAGTGGATATAATAGATAATCGAAGACAGAATTTTAAAGTCGGCGTAGTTTGTGTCTGACGTCATCTGTCAATTAAACTCGGGCACGGTTTGTGTCGTGATGATTGTGTTTCTGAACGCGGCAGTTAATCAAGATGGCTTATGGTTAATTTTGCACCTTAAAGCCAAATTTTGATTTTGTTATTCTTTATTTATTCAAAATGTTGAAATAATATTAGTAATAACTGACGAGAAGGGTTGCTATCCATTTTAGGTTGAAATAACAAGGTAAAGTGAAAGAAACCCCACTGGTTGGCCATTTAACACGCAGTTCTATGGGGGGGGGGGGACATATTATCATAATATAATATGTCGAACTTTGCTCTGTTGACCTACAAAGACAACAAATTTGGCCGATTCCATTTAGGTGCAACTTAGGACATGTGTAAACATTACAAATATGCATAAAAATCTGGTTTGAAAAAAATTAACCACTTTCATATTATAAGATCGTATATTATGGCTTTAAATTAACAAACCGTCTCATATCGGAAGCTTTCTTACCTGATGGCACCAAGTCAACAATGCCTAGAAAAGTTGCTTTTTGCCTTGTAAAAGTTTTTTTTTCGCTCTTTTCTGTGATTGCTTTTCTCCGATGAAGGCACCAGATGAATCGACCTGCCTTTTACGCGCTTCTATCCAATGAAAAGTTATACATGGTGTATTTGATTGACAGTGACGTCAGACACAAACTAGTCTTAATTTAGTCTAAGATACTACCCAGGCAAAAATTTAGGCACGAGCCATACCCAAGAACATGTCAAGATCTTGCCAAGAACATGCCCCATTTTCGCGTTACAGCGTACGTATGACGCGCGTTGTTTCCAAATAATTACAATTCACTCGGAGTCTGATATTTAATTGTCGCTCTTAAGACGAAAACGCAGACTCAGACTTATTCATTTCGTCACTGACGAATCACACTTTCGTCACAGAGATTTTTTGTCTTTAAAAATGGTATGGTGGTGGTAGTGATGGGGGTGGTTCAATCCAGTTTCCATGTTATGGCCAGCTTACCTATACTGATCATAGGATTGTTTCAGGAGGTCCTTCAAAGCCTGTGTTCCAACACAATCTAGCACAGTCTTCCCTTTTTGATTTTGCTTATAAATGTTGGCGCCATTTTTGATCAGATACACAGCAATGGCGGCGATATTGCGTGCAGATAGATCTCCAATTACGCCTTCTTTTTGGAAACTCTGCAACAACTGCATAGAAGATAATAATAGAGTATGAAGATGTGCATTTGACTGAACTGGAACTCGTGGTCAAACCACCAACCTGCCCTTTAATACCATCAGAGTTCAAGGTGGATTTCTTTGTAACAACTTTACCACCTTCTTTTAAAAATGCCCCTTCGATCAATATATTCAAGCAGTTGCTTATTTAATTATCGAGGAATATGATTCTTACACCACCTAATATCTTTGCAATATTAAAATACATATGATTCGAGGAATTTGTTGGTATATTTTTTAACATAATTAAAGCAACTTTGTAGTTTAACCACTGTACAAAGTTCAATGACCTCTAGCGGAGGTATTGCCGGGTTACGCAAAGTCTAACCTCACCATTTGGTAAGGTCGAATGGGCGACTCAATGTGAAGAGTAACCTTGGGGACATTAACGAACACGGGATCAGCCTCAAGGAATGGACCAATAGTAAACTTAAACTATCTAGATATTACACCAGGAGGATGAAACTGCACAGGGTTAAATGTCGAGACCCAGGACACAGTTCGAGAAGAGATGATATACCACCACAGTCGTAATTCCAGGATATAGTAAGTTACTGATTACACTTACTGCTCCAACAGGTGTTTGACCCATCACATCTCTAACCGTTTGTTTCATCAGCATTGCATGAAGGGGCGTGTCCCCATCATCGTCTTGAGCATTCACCTCTGCTCCGCCATTGACAAGAAGCTCTATGCTTTTGTTAAGGCCTTTGGCACAAGCCAGATGCAACGGCGCCTCCTTCTTCGAAGTCCTGCAATTCATGTTAGCATGACCCTTCAGGAGGAGAAGAAAAGGCAAAGCTATTAGACAATTGAAAACATTATGTCCTATGTAGAATGACTTATTATATTTATTAAATGTTTTAGTATTTAAACTGGGGCGAAATGGAGATGTGCATGCCACTGTGCACAGCACATAGGGAAGACAACATACAGTGATACTAGGATGAAGACCGAAACGGAGGTGGCGTGATCGATAGCCTTGTAAACGCTTACTTGGATATCAACATATTATGTGGACAAGAACATCAAGGGACACGAAAATCGTTCGAAGTATGCTGATGCAGTGGTGTAGCGCAATGGGGACATGGGGGAACGTGCCCCAATCGATTTGAAAATTTAGAAAATCCAATATGAAAATTGCCCAATCGGGCCAGGTGAGGTGCCCCCCCCCCCCCTCCTTCATGGTCAGTGACATTATTTCAAGCTTGAAAACTTCCTTTGAAAAAGAAAAGGTGGTGGGAAATCCCATATAAAATTACTTGAAGAGAGCGCTGAACAAGACTCCCGACAAGACTTTCGTGCTTGACTGATTCTCGCTTGATGAAGGTCATATTGATGTATGGTCTAAAGAAATGACTCCTCTCCAGACCAATGGTACGTTCAAATCGATCTGTTGGACGTCCAGAGGTCCCGTAAACATATTATAGTCTATTGGATACCAATTCACAGAAGGCATGCATAATAGACCACACCCAATATATCGGGCAAAGACTTCACAAACTGGAGAATGGAACCGGGGGTGGGGATCTTCGAATTTTTGTACGGAGATGTGCCACACAGACTTTCGGTAGCAGACTTTTTCTATACTATACTTTGGCTGATTTTGCAGAATATCCTCTCTCCCTCACTAACTTACTCTTTCTATGAGTGCAGTTGCAACTTCGGTATGGTTATTGAAGATCGCTACGTGTAGTGCTGTCCAACCGTCCTCTTTGTGGCTCTCAACAAAATCAGGCTTGCATTTGGAGACAATCCGTTCAGTAGAACTGGGAAAAACAGACAAATGTGGCGCTTAATCGTTAATGAATAGTTAGTCGAGAGATACAATGTCATATGTTGAATATCAATACTGCAAGAATCTACAACCGGACTGACACTACTCCCCTAAGTACCTTTTACCATGTTAATCGTGCGAGCTAGAACTCGTCGACTAAAATTCCGTGGACATCGTATTTCGCCTGTCAAATGTATTTTGATTAGAGTATGTGCACTATGTTCCACAAGGAAGCCTGGCCAACGACAACGAACACAGTTCTTGAAATATATTCAGACCCTTTAAAATACATTGGCTTAGGAAGATTTTCAACATATGGGGATTGAAACTTGAACAACTTTTGGTGGGCTACTCACTGAGTAGTACTCAGGGGGTACCAAAGTGGGGTTTCCCCCTGGGAGTCAGAAAATTTGGCAAAATATAGGTCACAAACACCCATTTTCCCTCTTTTTTTATCACACTTTTTTAAACTTCACCTAGTATGGGGGGGGGGGGCTGAAAGGTATTTCATCCCCCGCACCAAAATTATTAAGGGACTGAGCCCCCCCCAAGCCCCCGGTTCCTAAGCCTATGAAATAAATAAATAATAATGATAAATTTTGGATTTATACAGCGCCTTTTTCCAGATCTCGGAGGATTCAGAGCGCTGTAATTTCGGTGTGCCATGGTGAATCATCACAATCAGATCGCATCAACTACTATGAACTAGGCTAGTTGCAGCCAAATCCGGCGCAAACCTATACACACTTAGATTGTAACATCCACCAATATTATCTGTGCAGCCCCCCAAATTCCATTGGGTGAATGAAGTTTTTGATAACCAAATAACTAATCACCGATTTTTCAAAGCAGGAGGAAACCGGAGCCGGAGATCCCGGAGAAAACCTGCGAGAGCGAACATGGATCGCGACAAACCATATACACATACAGTCGGTTGGGGTTTGAACCCGGGACCTCAGTGGTGCAAGGCGAGGGAGGGAACAACCACTGTGCCAACTCGTTCTCTCTTTTAGGACCAGAATGCAGATTGATATGCTGTACCGGAAGGTGTAAAGTGAAAATGTAAAATTGGTCTAAGGCAGAGGTAATGTATCGGTATTGGGCTATTCCAGTTTAAATCCATACACCCCCTATGGAAGACATGACCTGAATCTCTCACACAGGGGGTACAGATTTCAAATGCAGTCACCCATTCGGGTAAACCTGTTTGAAATCCACACTCCTTGTGTAGAAGATTACGGTCAGATTTTCTCATAGGGGGTGTATGGACTTCAACTGAAATAGCCTGATGAACAATTTCATAATGGATCATCTCCCTTTGCATCTTGCAAAATTGACCATAGTCGTGATAGTATTTTTGGTCAATATAAGTAACAAACTTGTGGGCATAAGATTTCCATTGAGATTAGTTTATATCCTGAAAATGTTTTGGGTTCTTTCAATCGGAATGTTTAAAGGATGACAACAAAGATCATTTACATACTGTGCGTTTCCTTTTAATGCGGCATATTGAAGCGGGTTGAAGCCCCTTTTGTTTTTGATAGTGAAATCAACAGCAGGTTCGTCGACGATGAGATCAATTGTTGGTGAATCACCTGATTCGATGGCTCTCATTAGTGAGGTCATATCGTCATTGTCCTGTGTGAATTGAATACCAATTTTTTATTATTTTTTATTTATAACATTTGGCACAGAGTCAGGCTGAGCTTTCGATACGAATACATCTTTATCTCTGATTCAGAATTGCTCTAGCTAGAGACAGATTCTACTCATGTTTATCGACCTGTAGAGTACTTTTGAGATGTATTGTAAATGTGGTTTAACATATTTAAATTTGGTTAATTTGTCAAGATCTTGTAAGATCAAGAAAAAGAAAGCTAGGTACCTGTTTGTTGACATCAATCTCATCCCGCATTAGAAGAGCACTTACACACGCACTGAAACCTTTACCAGCAGCGATATGTAGGCAGGATCTTCCAACGCGGTTGACAGCGTTGGGATTACATCCTTTCTTCAGCAGTAACTTAGTCACGCTGGGTTTATTTCTGTAAAGAACATTATATAAACTCATTAACCATGTTAACACAAAAACTGTTAACACAAAATTCCCGATAACACAAATGATACAAATACGTCAAAGAGTTCGTATCAAATAAGATTTGTAAGGATTTGGTAAAGCGCAGAGAGAGTGGCAGATCGTGAAGAGATGGCAAAGAGCAGCAACGTCAAGGCGTAGAGCAAGGAGAGTGAGATTGGTATTGAGCAAGAGGTCATCATTGGAAATATTACAGGATTGAAGGATGACCCGGGCAGCCTTATTCCAGCCTGTTGCTCAAAGTTCTATTTAGGGGGTGTAAGATGATACTCACATACTCCAGGACTGACCGGACTAGATGGTAAAGATTACGTCGGATGGTGGTGGGAGAAAAGGAGTTGAAAGACCTGTGGATATAGCCAATGATTTTCTGGCTTTCTTGCAGATATGCTCAATGTGGAGGTTCCAGAATAAAGAGATGTGGATTCTGAGGAACTTTACAGCAGAAACCCTTTCAATAACCTGGTTATTCATGATGAGCTGAAAATTTGGTAAGGACATCCTTTTTGGAAGAAATTACCATTAATGACTATTAGTTTTGTTTGTTGGCATTTGCTGTCAGGTGATTACTTACAAACCAATTATAAATAGTATCAATATCAGATTAAAAAGAGACAAGATCACCATTGCAGATCGCAGGATTATGTCATCATTGGGGAACGCGAAACAAAACAGGGACTTTATTAGACGACATGATGCAGTCATGTCTACAGTAGAATTCACCGCGACCTTTGCAGGACTTAAACCCCATTAAAAGCTATTAAACCAAGATAACACTCATTGAAAACAGCTCAACTGATTAAATCAGATCTTCTCTGGTTGTGCACATGTGTCTGTTTTATATGTGCGGTATCGCAATGAGCTGGTATTATAGCTTCAGTTGGGTAACCGATTATAAAGGAAACGCAAGGAAACAATGGTATGTGGACCTTTGTTCACGAAATGAGACAATGGTCTGCTTTTTGTTAACCAGCATTCTTGAAAATGAGCAACATAATGATTGCTGACTTAACACGGTTTGGAAATAATTTCTTCATATTTTTTGGTGTTATCTGTCGTTTACATAATCCTTCCTAAAACACCAAAGTACGAATATTTCCAAACATCTAAATTAGCTAAAATTTAGGACATGTTACAAAACTATATTTTCTAGAATTTTAGAAGAGTACTTTTAATATTGGCCGGTTATTTTTCACACAGCGACGTTAACTAGGCAAATCCCCATACTTCTAACGTACGCTATTTGTAGAGGTCACGCGTCAATGGTAAGAGCACTGTGTATTGTGTATAGGAAAACGGACAGTAACTGCAGTATGAGACACCATGGAATGAGACGGACTGGTTTTTTTTGGACAAATAAGTATCTACACCAACTAGCGGACCTGTGAGACCAACGGAACCAAGTTTTAATAACAGCGGGCCATGTGGGAGACCTTATCAAAAGCTTTAGTCAAATCAAATAACCCCACGGCCACGCTGCGCTGCTATGACTTATTTCCAGGTAGACGTACCAGTCATGAAGAGAAGTAATAAGCATGGTAAGTGCATCAGAGGTTGATGACTTCGGAAAAAATACAAATTGACGTTTGCTAGGAATGTTGTTGTCATTCAGATGAAAAAGAACATTCTTATGAATGATCCTCTCCAGAATCTTGCAGATGATTTAAAAAGTAAATGAGGACTACATTTGACGACTCCGTAAGGATCTTGGGATTTCCGGTTATCCGGTTTATTGTGTCTATAAGATATTCCTTACCCACTGTAATTCTTACCCAAAGCAAGAAAACGCCAAGGCGGCATCGCCATCTTTGTCCGTGAGTTCCTTATCTGCATTAGCAGACAGCAGTACGCTGACGATTTCGTAGTGCCCTTCGTGAGAGGACAGATGAAGCGACGTAAAACCTTTGTCTGTGCGATGATCAACCTAAAATGATACAACAATGATTATGATGAAATGCACACAAACTAATTTGATACATGACCAACATTATTGAGTTTTGCGGGGAGTTTTGACATCGGAGCTGTTATATCTCACTCCCGATCTCACTGAACAGGCCAAGACGTCGTCAGCGTTCTTGACGCCAAAATGGAGTCACTGACATCCACTATCTTATTCAGTTGACGCCATCTGACGCCACTACGGCACTAGACACTTTCCGCATCTGGTTTTCATAGTTTATTTAATAACACAACATTGCTTGTCTAGTTGTGCCTTTCACAAACCTCTCTTGCTTTCTTGATAGCAAACGTTTACTTACCCAGTTTGGATGACTCTGAATAAGTTGCTTCACTTTGCTGACATCACCTTTTGCAGATGCTTGAGTCAACATCTCAGGTGAACTCTGAGGGCTACTCGCTTGACTACCAGCTCGTCCTTTAGCTATTTCACTCAGCATCAGACGCAATAGTTGCGCGCTAGTTTCTAGTGAAAAGACATAGAAACATGAACACAAAAGACATCAAGTGATTTACTTCTGCTAACACATACTACCAGATGATAAATGTGACCGTCCACCACAAGCAGCCGTAAAGACGGCCCCGGTCAATTTTGTTTAATTTCGTGTTCAGAAAATAATATATCATAAGCTTTAAATGGTACGTGTATATCATTTGACTTCAAACGATATCCATAAGCGGGGTTATGGTTTGTTAAACTTTGCTCGGGTCTACACGTCTCTTTTTCCACATTTTTAGCAATAAATATCAAACAGTCATAATTGGCGGTCATTTCAAATCATCCCCAAGTCAACTAGGTTCAGGAATGTCCTCTCATTGTTTAGAGGTTAATGACTGTGCATCAGTTGTTTTGAGGATATTGTGAAATATCTAAACATTGTGCTTTGGAACCGAGGAATATCCCGAGGGGCGCAGCCCCGAGGGATATTCCGAAGTCATTAACCTCATCCATAACCGTCACTTTTCACTTTTTTTTTAATTCAATTTACGTCACATTTTCTTCTTTCAATTTGAAAACAGAACACAATTTTAACTTTATCTATCGTTTTCCCTGTAAAAAATCGAATAGCCCATTAAGTAAATACCGCTAGCGACCAATCACACTAGCACGCAATCATGCGTCCAAATACGGCGGCCTCTACATCGCAGCGCGATGCGATGTTGCGATGCTTTTAGAACATCGCAGCATCGTGCGTTGAAATTAAAATGTACATTTTAATTTCATCGCGCGATGCTGTGATGTTTTAAAAGCATGTGGGGTCTGCATCTCCTTTTATGGTCATTCTGCCGACCTTGATTTTCCAGCAGCCAATCACAAGCGTGCACGGCTGCGATATCGCAGCGCGATGCTATAAAGTTGAACAAAATCCAACTCCATCGCGGACCAAAATTTCCATCGCGCGATGAGAATGTTCACCACTGAGCTCGTAAAAACCTGGCTCAGATTACAGTTTTTATAGCATCGCAGCCTCGCATCGCGCTGCGATGTGGAGTAAGAACCGGACTTAACACGTCACGTAACCATGGTAACGCGGTCATAATTGTAGAGCGTACTTTTAGCTACGTCACGAGACGCGGTCATTATACTTTTTCAATGACCTGCATTTGCGTCCGCGTATTTAAAAGTTATTATCTGTGATTGGATCGCACTTGCTGCGTATATTAATTAATGAGGTTATGAATAATTGTTGGTTATACATACATACATTGCTTTGTAACCCACCACTCAGAATACAATTTTCGGACTTTACGGCTAGTTTGTGGTGGACGGTCACAAATAGTACATAATAAATCGCGGGAAATACTGCATACTGACGAATAGTGGGCGATCATAATCCGCTTTAGTGCGTCCCCTATTTATAAAAAAAATGGGCCTACAGAGGGCGATGTTATCAGAATTTTTCTAGGGCAATCCAGGAGTTGTAGTATACCAACGATTCAGTAAATCAGAGTTTTTGTCTGATTTGTCCTTTTGTGGCGTTCACGACGAAATTCGTTACAACGTGGATTTTAAGTTGGAGCCCCGTACACAACTAAATTGATATATAGGGCGTTAGCTCTTATTAAAGTGATTCCTTGTTATGCAAATGAGACAGTTTGCATTCGGTGGCTTTCACACTGAAATTTCGGGGCTTGCCTTTTGTTATTTCCATATTTCACGTGCTCAAAGGCATTTCTTTACAAATGAATGAGTATGAAAAGAATCTTCCGCACGACTATATGGTGCGGAGAAAATATCACATTTGTTGACTCAGAAAATGTAATTCGTAGTTTATACGTACGCATCACTTACCAGCTTCATCATCCGATCCTTGCCCTAATTCGGCAGCACTTGTTCTTCCTTGATCACTCTTCTTTTCAGGCAATAGGCACATGGGATGCAGAAACCATGCCGGACCTTCAGTGAACTGGGTTTTGACATCGCCATCTTTATCGACGCTCACTACCTTCCCAACTTTCCCGAGAACCTGTACGAATTATGAAAATTGTCGTCTTAATGTATTTGCTATAAAAAAAACAAAAAACAAAACCAAAACACACAATTCAATAACTCTTTTTTCCCAATACTAGCATATCACATTACTACATGATTTTTGATTTGAGAAATTCCCCAGTTGCAAGAAAGGTTAGCGAAGTGGTTGATGTACTCGTCTCTCGCCATTCCAGCCCGAGTTCCCGGTAGTGCCATAAATGAGCATGCATGGTTGCCGATTCATTTCATCCTCGCAGGTTTTTCTTCTGCGTGTACTCAAATCTTCATCTTGCTTTCTTATAATTATTATCGGTCCGTTTTCTTACATTTTGTCCAGTCTTGACCGGTATTCCGCTTTAATAAATTGCGCTCCAGCTCCTTGACTCATCCATCGGATGAAAAGTGTTGGCGTTGTATAAAAAATCGTGTGTTTTATTTATTACCTATCAATCCAAAATTCGTAAACGATAAGCACAGTAACATAGCTTTATGTAAATAATGTTCTATAGTGACCTACTTTGGCCATGTCGTCCTTCCATCCGCATCGTTTTTCCTGCATTCTTTTAAATACGTCCAATTTCAGAGGCTTAACTCGAATCTGATCCCCAGGTGTGATGAAAGAATGTGTTTTTTCCAAGTCTGAAAAAACAAACACCACATTAAACATGTTAAATGCTTTAAATCCATTCATTTAGCTTTTAAGTGATAAACCTGTATGTCTATCATTACACACACTTCGAAGGTTCAGAACCAGAAAGCCGTAACTCACTATGAGGCTTTCTGGCTCTCAACCCTCGACTTTTCAAAACGAAAAAGAGTTGGTGTCGAAATTGACATCTTAGTTGGAATTCTTGCTGGCGAAGTGATGTAATAATCGGATTAACTACCATAGCAATGGGCAAAACAAGTTTTGAATATATCGCGCTGCACTAGAAGCAGGTTGCACTCATCACCTGTGCATATCTGCAATCATAGATTGAATACAATGCCGTTCTTTTCAAAGATACTAATCTTACAGGTGCGAGTGATCAGCATGATATGGTTCAATGCAGAGGTACCGCGTGGCGTACCAGTGCAGCGCGGTATATTCAAAAATTGTTTTCACCTATTGCTCTGGTAGTTAATTCGAATATTACATCACTTCGCCAGCGAATACAGTAGGATTACATTGCATAAAATCATACTATTTATTTGAAAGAATCATATCATCCAGAAATAACTTAGTCAATACAAAGTGGCGTTTAGAAAATAAATTTCAAGTTTGATTTGATTAGATCCGTTTAATATCACGATTGGAATGATAATACTGACTTAGTTAAGCTTACCTAGTCGCGGCAGATGTTCTGGATAGTAAAATCCACCATGTCCTTCGTTTCCTTTCGCATAGATCACATCCACAGCTCCATTGAGCCCTAAACGATACTTATTCTTATGACCGTTTGACCACGTGACACACACCATGGTACGGAATGTGTTCGAGTCTGTCCAGTTATCAAGATAGGTGACCGAACCAGTGCTGCCTTTCCCTCCTGCATAAACGAATGAGTAAAGCAAGTGGTTATAAAACACATCAGAACCCTATACTGCTGTTTCTAAGGATTTCTAATGATAGCCACCATAATGTGTGTAAAAACAAATTATGAATTTGAATCTGGGACCATCGAATTCTAATCCAAGCTCTGCTACATATTTTAGGCCCCATCCTGACAATCCAATATGACAGGTTTACCATACGCTATGGTCTGGCGGGGTTATTTGGAGTCTTAACCCTTTATAATATAACTTTAGGGATGCATTCAAGACTCAACCGCCGGTTGCTCACCGGTTCCGTCCGGTTGTAGCCGGTTTCTAATTGTTCTAAACAATGGAACGCGGTTCAACCACCGGTTAACAGGACGGTCGAGTTTTGTAGCCGCCCTTAATATTTACTTTTTTACGTCACCAATGATTGCAATTAGATTGAATATTATTAATTTACCCACCATCTTGATCACCCCATCTCCATTTTAGTCCTCGCATCACTTTTGCTCCAACAAATATTCCTTTTGCTTTAATCTTGTTACAGCCGTCACGTATTGGAAGCTTCACTCTGAAAGAAATGCAATAGGAAATGGAGTATAGTTGCCAGGGATGTCCAGAATAATGGCAGAATTTTTCAAGTAGCTAGAGGGTATTCGGCGGGTATTTTTCAAGAGCACTTGTCCGCGAAGTTATTGCACGTCTTTTCTGTTAGCAACGCAAACCTATGGCGAATTTCGTTGGTTTGCGAAGTACAAAGTGAGGAAATCAATCGATTGGTTATGAATAATAAAATCTCTTCATGCTTAATCGGCCCTTGTATTGAGGTCAACACATAAAGATGTCGTTAGTTTAGCGAATCTGAACTGTTTAAAAGAGTAAAAACGCCCTCTGAGAAGGTCACGGGACATTCGGAAACGGGTCAACTGATATGATCCCATCAGGCAGCAGTAATTTGTGTTTCACAGAAAGTCTACTAATTTGATATGGAAATGACTTTTTGCAATATGTGGAAATTAGGACAAAGAGAAAATAAGCTAATAATCTTACGGTGTTGCACCTGGTACGTCAATTCTCAGAAACACGTGACTGGTGTCATGATTATCACTCATGTAACAGTTTGTACATAAGTCAAAATCATGACACACTGCACACCTCCATCGCATGCCTTCAATGTCCCATTTCATACACGCATCGCATCGCACACCCTTGTGTTTAACACCTGTAAATACAAGATATCTTATTAAAATAAGAATGCGATTTTATCAATGATTGACAATTGTATGAATACTAACTGAATACTAATGAATACTAACTGAATACTAATTGAATTCTAAATTGGAATAGATAGAGGGATTGTAATAAAATGCATTTCGTAATGATAATTGTAGTTTCTTGATACCATGGGTTTTGAAATAAAAGTTGAAGTACAAATAGCTGAACTTTTGGATGACAAGTACAATAAGAACCACTGCCTCTCTCTCTGAACTGCTAGGATACTGTCAGAAGAATTACCTACCAAGCTGTGCGTTGTCATATATTCTCAGATCACACTCTTTACCCAATCCTCCTCTGTAATTTGCGGACACACCATTATCCCAATGTATCCAAACGACATCAGCTGAAAACATTCAAAATATCAAAAGAAGGTTAAAGGTAGGTCAAAACATCAAATTGTGCCTTGTTACGGTAAACACATATGAAAAAGTGAGAAATTAGCACAATCGAATACTAAGAAGATGCAAAAGTTGCAATGATTTCACTAAGTGGTGGCCATTTTGAAATTGGCGGCCATCTTGGAAAGAAAGCTTTCACGCATCTGCAGGACTAAAGCATTATTCCATGGTAACATCGAAGGTGGATTATCATATTGCATTTAATACCTCTTTTAATATTCTCTATCAATAGCCATATCCGGGTACGTTCAATTTGGAACTCTGCCGTTATTGTAACTTTAGGGGAAATGTGATGCATACTTCAAGAGCTACATCTACAGTTCCATGCAAGTTAACTAACTACACTACACGATTCCTATTGGGGCCAGGGGAGTACCAGTGGAGTACCAGTGTGTATAACCACTGCTGGTGGATCCTGTGCATGCAGTAGCGGCATTGGTACTGCGTAGGTACTCTGTATGTACCAGTCAGGCACATTGGCGATAGTGTACCTGTGCAGGCGGCCACAATCGTAATCTTGTAGTGTAACTACTAATCATACAGGATTTGAATCTGTGCCCTTCGGTTTCCTTGTACATGTTGTATGGTGGCTGGTGCTCTATAAACTCAGCTATGAATCAGCCAAAGAATATGTGGTTATTTTGTCCATTCGTTTACAGTTTAACTTTGTTTAGTATTGATGCACGAATTCAAGGACGGCGTCCAAAAACGCTCACAGATTGGCTTAAATTATCTAGTGGAAACAAAATATTTCAAAAATACAAAAAAGCTGATGAAGCTTTAAGGGGTCGAGCAGTCTTTTTTCAAATTGCTCAGAAATGGGAGGAATCTACCATGTTTGCTATGACTTTTTTGCCTAGCAATATTGATCCTAGGTCTTTGCCTTGGCAAAATTTGTAATGAATTTGATGGTTAGACCAAGCCTCTAGTGTTACGATTTGTATGACTATGAACTTACTGTCGTTAATATGTTCAGTTTCAGGTACAATGACGGTACCGACATATCCTGGTCCGCCATCTTGATTGCCCCACTCCCAATCTGGTCCTCTGACTACTCTTGCACCGTAAAACATTATTGCATGATACACCAAAAAATATCTGCAAAAATAGACATACACCAGTCAACTCGTATCAAATTGTTAGATAGAAGGAGCTTGACCGAGAACCAAATAGAGTAAGACTAGAGTTAAGGTGGTACTATACACCCTTTGATAAATTTATTACTATTTTTGTATTTTAATCAAAAATAACTAGACACTGGTAACAAAAGTTATGTATATTATATGGGCAAGGAATCAAATTACTTCACTGAAATGTCAGTGATTCAAGACAAGTGGTTCATATTATATGTTATGAAATGAAGTACATTCTAGCGGTACCTCTTTTACGTACCGCTTGTCTTTTAAAAGTCACTGAAATTCCAGTAGAGTGACTGGACTCCTTGCCCCTATAATACGTAACTTTTGTTACCAGTGTGTTATTAATTTTTGAGAAAATTTGCAAAAATAGTCACAAATTTATCAAGGGGAGTAGTACCACCATAAAACAGTAGGATACATGCAAGTTTCTTACTTTCGTTGTGTGTACTTTTGTTGCATTGTTTTGCCTACTTATACAGGAATGACACATGGATGCATGTAACGTGTGCGAGAATCTGTATTGTCTGATATTTTTGGAGGTTTTCGTGTGACAAAGGTCAAGGGACATGTCAAACAGTCTTCGTTTGTGCCTAAAGTGACTTATTCCTGCTTTAAATGAATATTCCCTTTATTTCGTTACAAAATCTACTGCTCTTCTATTGCGTCATATCGCTATACAAATTCCATTCGTTTGGAATAAGACAAAGTAATTTACTTATAATTACAAAATCGCTTACCTTTGATGCAGTTTTCAATGTCGTCGTTAGTTGTTTTTATCTAGCTGATGACATAAGCCTACTGTGCTTATTTTGATTGGTTGAAGAATGTCAAACTGGATGACCCAAATTGATTACGTCAACGAACTTGTAGGTCGTTCGTGTATATTAACGCCCCAGTAATGGCGGCAAAAATCCAGGGACGTTCACAAGATTGGAGTACAAATAGCTGCGACAGGTTATTGGTGACGGAATAAAACAATGAACTATAAATTAATAACAATTGTCTTTGCTCTCTCTCATACAAAACTTCTTTTCCAAATAAAAAAAAATCCAATATAGACCAATTTTGTTGAACAATATCATGCCCGTATTTGAATTCAACATTGGTACTGTTGACTACATGTATGCTGCTGAGATCAGAACCACATCTGACGAAAGCGCTTTTAGAGGCGAAGTTGTTAATACGTTGTTGCAATAACGGTGGGAGCACGGTAGTTGTGGGTCCGAGTCACATCGCGACCAACATGTTGTGTCCTTGGGCATGTTGGCAATACACTTAACCCCGTTTGCTTCACTCCACCAAAGTGTAGGCTGCAATGGGGGAGCTGTTATAGTGTTAGTACGCCGGCGCCGTTGTTGTTGGCAAGGTGATATCCTACTGGCAGCAGAATAAATGTAACCCGCTTAGGACAATATTGAAAAGGCGTTATAAAATACCGACATTTATTTATAAAATGACACCAATGTTTTTCAATCGCACAGCATCCGCCATTGTTCTACTTTAAGATAAATTTAAAGGTTTAAGTTAAAAATGTAAAGGTTTCAAGACCTTCAAATTTCACATAGGGTTAAAAAAATTACGTGCAATTTATATCGTCAAAGTACCTTCTTTATCTTTCTCGATTATGAATATTGATATAATTTGTTACTTTGTTCGGTAGGGACCTGGACGGAAACCCATTGCTCTCTTTGAAGCATGAAGTAATATCACGGAAATTGAGTTTTATATTTTTTTGCCATGGAAGCTTTTTCTGGTCCTTCACGTTCTTTTCTTCACATATCTTTTATTGACTACATTGAAATACTTTGGAAGCATTGGAACGGAAACTATTGTGGATAAATCACAATTAATGAGTAAAAGCTTCGACTTGGCTAAAATATATAATAACTTAGCAATGGCTAATCTTTCCCTGTAAGCAAGGGGTTTCTGGGAACGGTTATGCTAAAGCAAACAATATTCATGTACAGAGTTCATATTTATGATAAAAGCTGAGTATTGGAAGCGGAAGATAAATGCGACGATTCGAGATGCCGACTCCATGACTGATAACAGAATTTAAACCAGGGTATGATCAGACCACTTTTCAACATCATTAGCAGCGACCTTCATAATTTTCAAATCTTGCATAAATAATATTAAAAGATAAATAAGAAGATAATGATAAAAAAAAATGAGACGACATCATAAACTTGTGAACTGGCACGTATAATAATATAACATGATGTTGACTTAAGTATGCCACCAAGATAAGACCTTAAGTTGAAACCATTTCTGTATCATGATATACGATCATTTTAGGATTCTATACCAGTTCATTCTGTTCTCCTATTAATACAAATACTCTAATAACTCAACGCCATCGCGCCAGCATGTCCTGATTATGTAAACGAACAGGCAAATTGTTTATTGGCAATCAAGCGCGGTTGTTTGATGTGATCATTTATTAAATTTTCTAACAAAACATTATTATGTTCAATTCTAGACCGGGACAATACCAACAGCTATCACACTAATATATAAATATATTTTTAGCTATCTTTAACATAAATTTTCGTTTCTATATCAACTTATTCATCTTTTTCTAAATTTTTGGTTTTGTGGTAATTTTTATTCTATAAACTGTATATTTGTGAGCTAATTGAGGGCGCTATTTAAATATATTTTTAATTTAATTTAGCTAAATAATATAAGTTATTCCTTACATATCATGATAAAAACTTTTGTGAAAATTTCCTTGCTATTTCTTACTAATTTTCTGATGTTTTAAACTCATTATACCAAGTTGTAAGGAAGTAAATATTTAGATTTTAGATAAACAGCGCCATCAGTGTTCACTTTTACTTTTAAAAAATGACGCAGTTTTACATACCATCAAACAACCGTGCAAGTTGACCACAACCAAATTGGATGGTACCGAATTTTAAGGAAAAAATAAATCACGAATTGTAGAAGGATTTGACCAGAAATTAACAACTTATATTTCGGTTAGTTCACATATTTTGTAATTTTGATATAAAACTTAAAACTTAATTTCCGCAAAAGGTTAATCAACCAAATCCGGTTTTACAAAGGGACCTGTCGTGAATTTCCTGGAACAATGGCGATACAATTAATTTTTAGAATGTTTCACACTTCGGAGTACTTTAAAACTGGTACTGGGCCATTTTGAATGTTAAATGTTGGTATTGCACAATATCATGAATATATTCAGTTTCTGTTTTCTGATTTCCAACATGTGCAATGTTTGATTCATAACTTAAGTCCCAATGATTAGCCTGAGAAAGTGTGAAACCCTCGTTTTTTGAGGAGAGAAAAATGCAAATCATTCTAGACTGATTCGATTCCGTTTATTGGGAGCAAATCCTTTGTTTTGATTGGTTAGATGTGATGCATCCTAATATGGTAATACAGAAAAGAATCGATTTAATGAGGTTGACCTTTCTGAACACATAAAACTATCCAATATAGCTAGCATATGTGGAATTTGATGTGCTCTATGCATGTTTTAAACAGATTAATTGAGTAGGGTAAAGAACACTGATCAATATGCCTTTTGTTTGTAGCTAATCGGATGATCGGTTTTTATAATACACACATTTTAAATTTCTTTTTATTGTATTGTTTTGATCAATAATCAATAGTTCATTTGCTAATATAACTTCTAAGTGTTATGTAATTGTTGCCAATATCTTGCTAAACAACAATGCATATTTAACAGAATATTGCTTTCAAACATTGTCAAAGTGTTCCTAATGACTTTGCATAATTTGCATATTTAATTAATGCAAATTAGCAAATTAGATCATTAATTATGCAACTTGTTAATTAGATGTCGGCTCGACAATATAATATAGAACATATTAGTAACACATTGACCAAGTTGCAAAGTTTCAAGGCAAAAGTTTGTAAAATAAAAGTACCCTGAACATAAGAACTGATTTGTAGCGAAATATAGGCAAAAACTACATATTCATGAGCATTTTCAGCATTTTCAAATCATTAACTACATTGATTATTGATAAAAACAATAAGATACAAAGAAAAAATAAATTGATATTAGGAAAACCGTATGTCCGATTTGCTTCAAACATACGGCATATTGGTCAGTGCAAATATGCCTGGTCAGTGTCCAATATACCAACTCTACAATTTGTTTACAACATGCTCAGAGGATTTTCATATCCCACCTTAAATAATATAATTATTAGATACAAAATACGCTTACAAAAACTATTGGTACAACAGGTTTGAACCAAAAACCAATTAATTAGGACAATGATGAATAGTTGAAAATCATATTGTTTAATTATATCGAAATCTTGCTTCAAAATATTCAGTTCCTCTTTGAGCTTCTTTGGCGAGGTTAGAGCGCAACTTGGCCTCCACGGCCATTGCTTGCGATTGTTTTCGTTTTGGTTCACATGCGCCAACGGTGTTTGTGAGACAAATGACTCCCAAGGATTTTGATAACAAAAGGGATCCCAAACCATCAAGCAAAAGTGACCAGAAAACAATTGGTTGCAAACTGTTCACTCGTCTCACAGACACCATTCGCGCATGTAAACCTAAACCAACGCAATCGCAAGCAGAGGCCGCAGGGCCTTGAGTGACGCTGTGCTCTCTCAATTCACTGAAGTGGAACTGGACATTTTGAAGCAAAAGATTCTGATACTATACAACATGATTTCCAAACATGCATCATTAGCAGATAAACAAAACATGAAAAAGTGGATAGTTCCTATTCTGAATGGACTTGATAAATTTCTGCAAGGAGAGAAGTTGGAAGGAGATGAGGCGGCACGTTTTGCAATTGGATATGGCTGCAGTTTACGGCTATGTTGGATAAAAAAACGTTGATGCATGGGCACGGAAAAGTTCTTCAGGCCCTATAAACAAAAAGTCCAGCCTGCTCGTCGTGTTATGTCCTCGTGTATAAATTATAAACATTGCCTACATCAAAAAAGTTCCTCGCATAACTGTTATTGTTAAAAATTGAAATTGTTAAAAGGAGTCTCCGGCAATCATAACATTATGCTTTATATGTTAGAAAAATTGTTTAAGTGCAATGACGTACTGGTTACTTGTATTTACTGAGACGTCATTGCACTCGACAATTTCGGCGCCCGGGAATTTTGAATATCGCGTGTTGAGAGACGGATGCTTTTATTCGTTTTTATGGTCACTATGAGTTTGTTTTAAATAAAACCACGCGATTCGTGCTTGATAATTGTTTTTCTTACATATAAAGCATAATGTTGTGATTGCCGGAGACTTCCTTTAATATTTTTAAAGCTTTTACAAAAACAAAAAAAGTGGGTTGATAAATTTTCTACCAAAAGCAGTTTCACAACGTAAATTACACAGTGGTACCCTAGATGACGTAGATAGCCAATCGATCACGTGTACCATAAGGAATGCAATATCTGATATTATACAGTACTATGTATTGTTTTTTACTGTTCGACTTTGCCCACTCACACTAAACATGCTATAAAATAATAATGCGACAGACTTTTGCCGTTGTCTTATGATTTGTACATGAAAATTGCTATACGCAATGGATAGGTATGAGGAACCCCTCAACAAGATTGGAGAGGGTGCATTTGGCGAGGTCTTTTGGGCCAAAGATAAATACCTTGGAGGAATTGATGCATTAAAGAAACTCAAAGGCCGGTCCGAAGATATCATTGGAGAATTACACGTGTTGATGAAAGTAAAACACCCGGGTATTGTCGGCTTGAAAGGACTGATACATTCTACAGACGGTGGTTCGTATCTGCAGGTGGAATTCTGCAATGGCGGGAATCTAAACACATATTGGAAGGACAAGAAACCAGATGTTTCCATTAAGCACAGATTCATGACAGAAATAGCTTTCGCTGTAGCTTATTTACACGAAAATCGGATAGCGCATCGTGATTTGAAACCCGAGAACATCATGATACAATATATCGGCAATGTGCCACATACAAAGCTTGGCGATTTTGGACTCGCTATATCGCAACGCACGGACTCTCAACAATACATGTCGGCAAAGGTAGGCTCAAGGTTTTTCATAGCTCCCGAGATCTTTCAACAGCCACCTAAATATACCAATCGCGCTGATGTATTTTCAATGGGCGTCATCTATCGCGCATTGGTATTCGATAGATCTTTAAAAGGCATGGGGCCAACCTATCTCGGGGATTGCTACTATTCTGACGGACGATATCCTATTCCGTACGGTGAAGCAATGTCGGTAAGCCCACCTATAAAAGTGTTGACGCCAGACACTAGTATTACAAACGCCGACGCACGAGAAATCCTAGATACCATGCTTAGTGCGAATTACAAAGAACGCCCAACAGCCGCCGAAGTGGGACGCCGCATATTCGAAGAAACTAGAGACATTGACTTTCAAGTAAACCCAAGCTGCAAAGTATCAACAGAAGTTGTCAGACTAAGAAGAGAGCAAGCACCTGAAGATAGTGGGTTCGAGGACTCAAGGTCCCACGATTCTCAAGATGCGTGCATACGACGACTTTCTACCAGTATGCGCAAAGTTTCCTCTGGAAGCGCACGGAAGTCCGCATCGTCAGTACCGCTGGATCGCGAACAACTAGTTCAAACACGTAATTTAGTCGTGCTCTGGGAGCAAATGATTGCGTCAGGAAGCTCATCACAAAGGGAACCACCAGCAGCAGCATCACCATCATCATCGTCATCAGAGGTAGAGGGGCAATTCGGCACAAGTGTAGTGGTTAATTCGTTGGACCGCATGCAAAGAGGAAGCGCCTTAACAGAATGCGAAATGGAAAGTTTCGCCCAAGCCTGGAATAAGCTCGATGACATTTTTCGTGACGACAGTAGTGAGCAAAGGTCAGAGGGCAAATCTGGCAACCGGAAATCCAAAAATGATGACTGTGAGGAGCGCGAAAACCGTCTTAGAACGGTCATTAACCTTAGGTCGACCAAGAACTAAGATGTGAGCAGGGTGTGAACTCTCATCAAATGTGGAAATATTAATTACGGTTGGATAAGAACAGATGTGTTTCTTGTATTTATGCATTAATATGAATATGGTGAATGGCTTAAAATGTCTGTTGACTTGACTTTGTTGAATATTAATTTTAAGAAGTGTGTTAATTGTTGCCTTTCTATTAGTATGTTAACTGTTTGAATTAACAATGTTTAAGTAAGATATTTGAGATCAATAATATTGTGAACGGTGCAGAGGTAAACAAAATATTGGTTAAATGTAAACACCAAATGTTCATTGCTCACATAATGGGGTACACCCCGTCAGTCCGAACCACCGCTAGTCCGAATTTTAAGCTTACCTAACGGTAACCCTAACCCTAACCCTAAAACCTAACCCTAAACCTAATCCTAACCCTAACCCTAACCCTAACCCTAACCTAACCTGAGAGCACCTCAGACCTATCGAATTGCATTCTGAATACGAAGCATGTCTTTCTGATATCAAATAGTTTTCATTTTTTGAAAATTACAATATAATACAAATTTTATGACAAATTATAAAAAAATGATATTTTTCAAATTGTTGATATATAACAGTCCTCGAAGTAAATTATATAAATGTAATGATATATTCTTATAGTGTATGTAGCTGCATGGGAGGAAAAGCCGACGGTCAATTGAAAATTTTGACCTTTCATATTGAAGATATGGATTTTTTTCGCAAAAAGACCTTTTTTTTTTTTTTTTTTGGTGTTTTTGGAAAAAAATCCATATATTCAATACGAAAGGTCAAAATTTTCAATTGATCGTCGGCTTTTCATCCCACCTACATACACTTTTAGTATAAATCATCAGATTTATAAAGTTTACTTCGAGTACTGTTAAATATCAAAATATCAATTTTAATGATTTGCCATAAAATGTGTATTAAATTTCGAATTTCAAAAAATCAAAATTATTTGATATCAGAAGGACGTTCTTCGTATTCAGAATGCAATTCGATATGTCTGATGTGCTCTAATGTCCCACAATAAATACTGTCCAAACGTTCATACCCCTTCCTTAATATAACCCGACATTAAAAGATTTTCTGTAAAAACGTTTTGTGTTTGCGGGGAGGTACATTTCTAAAAATAGCCATCTTAGTTGATTGTTGAACAAATTCAGTGATAGGTTCATTAAAGGCATTGTGAATAAGTTCATAAAATAAAATATGCTTCTTCTTCCATGTTTACAACGTAAAGATGTTTTTACCTAGTGCATTAATCCTAACCCAAACAAACAAACATCAAACAATCAATTAAGATAATACCGATATTAAAAACAAAAGCAGAATAACTCGAGAGCTTAAAAACCAGGACTGGCCAGGATTTGGTCGGGGGGGTTATCGGAAACTTTTGGACATATCTAGTTCTGTTAAGGTGGTACTACACCCTTGATAAATTTGTGACTATTTTTTTCATTTTTTTTTCAAAAAATAATAACACACTAGTAACAAAAGTTATGTATATTATAGGGGCAAGGAGTCCAGTCACTACACTGGAATTTCAGTGACTCAAGACAA
The DNA here is from genome assembly GCF_039555335.1 of Amphiura filiformis. Classification (NCBI taxonomy): domain Eukaryota; kingdom Metazoa; phylum Echinodermata; class Ophiuroidea; order Amphilepidida; family Amphiuridae; genus Amphiura; species Amphiura filiformis. The sequence goes on from NC_092640.1 coordinate 25,409,309, forward strand.
GCGGTACGTTATTTATAAGAAAAGAGGTACTGCTAGAATGTACCGCATTTCGTAACATATATAATGAATCACTTGTCTTGAATCACTGAAATTTCAGTGAAGTAATTGGATTTTGGATTCCTTGCCCCTATAATATACATATTATTTTTTGAGAAAAATGCAAAATTAGTCACAAAATTTATCAAGGGGTGTAGTACCACCTTAAGCCTCAATATTATGGAATACACTCCACACCCTAAACTGGGAATACACTCCGCGCCCACAAACCTGACCTAAACTCTGACCCTGATCCTGACTAAATCTTAAAAACAACGTGGTCATTTTTGACGCGTTAATGGCATTTTTACCACCTCTGTGGCAAAACAAATGTAAATTGACACGTCTGTGGTCAAAATTTTGACCACGACAGCAAAGGCCTGTATATAGTCGGACGTTTTTGCGGTTTAAGCCTCAACATTATGGAATACACTCCACACCCTAAACTGGGAATACACTCCGCGCCCACAAACCTGACCTAAACTCTGACCCTGATCCTGACTAAATCTTAAAAACAACGTGGTCATTTTTGACGCGTTAATGGCATTTTTACCACCTCTGTGGCAAAACAAATGTAAATTGACACGTCTGTGGTCAAAATTTTGACCACGACAGCAAAGGCCTGTATATAGTCGGACGTTTTTGCGGGCGACAGGCGTCGCGTTTTCGGTTGTCGACGTCGTTTTTCGGCTGTCCGTTGCGACCTTCGGCTCTTTACGTTCAACTGATCAGCTTTGTTTTGGGCTTTGTTCTCTTAATAATCGGCTTCTCAGTGCCAGAAGTGGGTAAGTGCAAAGGCTGCCATGTGTAGCTCTCATGTGTAGATGAGTACAGTTACAGCAGTACTCGCCGTACGCCAGAGTTTCTAGAATGCTGCTAAAATAATTTAAAAAAATTATGCTTAATTTATTGCACATTCTAGGGAAGCGTGGTTACGTTTTTGAAATCGCCGAGTGGGAGGGTTTTCAATGAAATATTTTTGTGTTAAAACTGAAGCATCCTATGTATAAAAGAATATACGAATATTAACTGCACATCATATATAACGATTCGTAATACCCAATCGTGCTAAAATTTATGTGGTTTAGGAGGCAGAGAATTTTATTTCAATTTTATATACGCCAAAATATTTTCGGAATTTAGTCCAAATTAACACTCAATTGATGGTTAAAATTTTATGTAAATTTTACGTAGGTCCCGACTAAAGATTACTCTTTCGTCTTTATGGGAATCTAATCTCTAATATCTGGAAGAAACTTTTGGGGACCTGCGTGGAATTCACCTATAAATTGCACAAATCCAGACCGTGTATACACGAAAAATGGCTGAACCACATGTATATACCCGGGGCTACCCGGTATAATATAGGAGTATAGCACGTGCAGCCGGAGGAGCTAGCGAGTTCAAATCGATAATGTATTGTGCATGTATAGCTGCCCATTTTATTGTCGGATTTCTGTATGTAGAACACGCAGTTATCAACAATTGAGCGCTATTAATACACATTAATGTTTTTAAACAAATAAAATTCCAAAATATGTTATGTTTTCTGTCTTTGCTTGTCACGTGGTATGTTTAAATTTTCACGATGACACCAACAAGTCCTTGTGGCCGAGCGGTCTAAGGCGCTGGTGATATGTCGATACTGTATAGGCCTACATGATAGCGGCGCAGTGCAGCGTGGGTTCGAGCCCCGCCGGCGCCTCTGCCGAACTATATTTCCTTCTTTTTTTAAAATTTCATATTATGTTAGGGAAATGTGGCTGGGAGAATGTATGTATGGCGAAGAGTGGTGTGGAGTACAATATACTGTGTGTAAATTGCCAAATGTTCACAGGGCAGCTATTGTATTTAACCGCTTCTGTCATTGAGCAGTCGTTATCGTCTTCTGCAGCGGAATACGCTGCGGATAGTTTTAGTCTCTGCGGACAACGCTACGGACAATTAGCCGCTGCGCCTGTCGCAATGTCAAAACGCCCGCCCGTCGGTCTATACATGATATAACCGTTAACTCTACAGAGAGTAAATAAATCAATAAATTCATAAACTAAGCTTATTAGATATCACACCGTTTGGGAATAATAACTGCGCCGGTTGACTACCCCGTAACAGCTCCCATAGTACACCTAGGTGGAGTGGGACAAGCGAGATAAAATATCTTACCCAAGGTCACACCACATTGGCCCTGACGGTGTTCGAATCCACAACGGACACGGTGGCGCAGTGGTACAGGATCTGACTCACAATAAGAGGATGGCGGGTTCGAAACCCGGTGGTGCCTTCGCGTTTGCACTTGGGCAATGCGCTTTACCTCATTTAACTCACCCCACCAAGGTGTAGAATGGGAAGCTACTAGGGGAATTAAAATAAAAGTGCTTAGAGGAACTACACTACGTTTTCGCCCTTGTAGAAGAGAAATGATTATGATGTATACTGCGCCAAAAAGTATCCTTACACTTGGAAAAATAATCACAATTTCAATACTGCACCATATTTTTGTTTTTTAAATAGATGCACTGTCTCATCCGGTACATTCTGACATCCCATTGAATCCAATGTGACTTCAAGAAGCAAAGTTACAAGCATTTGATTAGACGAATGTCCAGTTTTAAAAGTGACAAATTGGTCTATTCAAAACTCCACGGACTAGACATCTGGTTTGAGAGTGGTGAATGGCTAATTTGTGCGTGCTTTTAATTTAAAACATAAAGAAAAAAAAGAAAACTGAAACAAAAGAGCTGGGATAAGTGAAAGTAAAAACTGAATAAAAACTGCTTTAAATAAAGCTTCAAACTGTGTTGTCTCTTTGTTTGTCACTTTTAAAACTGGACCTTCGTCTATTCAATTGCTTGTAACTTTACTTCTTGAGGTCACATTGGATTCAATGTGGTGTCATAATGTGCAAGATTAGATAGCGCATCTATTAATTGTGATTATTTTTCCAAGTGTAAGGATACTTTTTTGGCGCAGTATACCTCAGTGGTACACTCATAGAAATGACTTGTTCGCCTTGTTGGCACAATTCAAAAGGAGTAAGTTTGGACAACTCAAAAATAGTGTAAACGTTGCCAAAACAAAATTCATTTTAGTTATCCGAACTTAAAAATGCTGAAAAAGCTCAAAAGTTCCGTCAACTAATCAACTTTGTTGGCATTACTTAAAAAGTTGATGTAAGTCGTTGCGTCAACTTTTAAAGTAACTTTTATTGTAACTCAACATGTAAGTTGTTGTAACTCGTTCATATTAAGTTACTGGTACTTATTGTTTTGAGTTATTCCAATTTGGTACTTTGTTACTTAATTCACGTAATTGGATCATTTTCTGCACAATTAGCAGTATTCAAATATTTATTTTTGTAATCAGTGCAAAATGTTGTATACTATAGCACACCTCTAGAAAATTATGCTAACCTAGGCTAGTTTCATTTTCTGAGTTGTAACAACTAACAATAAAGTAAGTGCAAATGAGTGCGACCAACATAATGATATCGAGTCAGCGTTACTCAAAATTGTACGCGTTGGCATTACTCGGAAAGTTGACGCAACGACTTACGTCAACTTACTGAGTAATGCCAACGAACAATTTCTATGAGTGCAGTAGAATAAATTGTTGTAAAGCGCTTTGAAGAAGTTGGAAAGGCGCTATAAAATACCGAGATTTTGTCATTATGCAAATATGACTTGTTCTAAAAGATGCCGAAAGAAAGGACAGCAGACAATACAATAAATCATTATAAGTACAATACCGACATCTTTATTTCAGATAAATTATTGTTGGTAAATCAAGCAACTAACAAAAAGGAAATGTACTCGGTAGGCTCCCAGCAAACACACAGCGTTTTATAGAAAAAGGTTTAAATGTCGGGTTATATGAAGGATATTATAAAAAATGTTTTTAATAACATTCATAAAACGTTTTTGAAAACGTGACGCAAAACATAGAGAATGTTATTTAACTGTTAACAAAATATTTTGCAAACATCTTACAAAATAAGAGGGGAGCGTGGCCTAGCGGTTAAGGCGTTGGACTGTGAATCCAAGGGTCAAGGGTTCGAATCCCAGGTCCGCCCGAGCTTGGCTGGCTATTTGTGTCCTTGAGCAAGACACTTCACTCTACTTGCTTAGTGCTTCGGAGGGCACTTTAAGCTGTCCCGTGTACATATTTTCTCACATTAATGTAGTGTGCACGTTAAAGAACGTCACAGGCTATTCGAAAAGAGCAGGGGATCATCCCGGCACTGTTGACTGTACTTCAAAAATACACTCATTAACTCTAGGTTCCAGAGTTCTCCTCGTCTGGTTACAAATGTAGCGTTGAGCAGTATCAAAGCAGAAGCAGAAGCAGAAACAAAACGTCTTTATATAACCCGACATTGAGTGTTATTAAAATGTTTTTAATAAACGTTTTAAGAACATTTTTGTGCTTGCTGGGATATAAATATAACATGTATTTAATTATTGTTTGAAGAAGTGCGTGTAAACAAAAAAGATCACCAAAAAGAGATCACCTAAATTTATTTAGTGATAAGGCTCTCCATTCAATACATTATACACTCTTAGAAAAATGTTCTTAAGTTTTCTTGTATGTAGAACCTTAAATAGTACTACAAAGAACTAAATGGGTTCTGCAAAGACCAAAAAGAACCATTAAAAGGGTTTTGTAAAGGCCAGAAAGAAATATTTTAGGGTTCTTGCAATATCCCTTGAACACTATAGCTGTCATGCATGTATGAATCCCTAGAACATGTATAACCCAGTTTTCTAAGAGTGTACATGTACTTATACATAATTATTATCTATGATATTTTTATCTACATAGATTACACTGCTCACAAATATAAGGCTTGGGGACTGCTCAATAATTCCGTGGTTATGGCGTGAATTCATATTTTTAGCCCCCTCCCTTTTTTTACCCGAAAGCAATTGTTCCTACTTATTCCCCCCCCCCCTCCCCCGATAAAAATTGGTCTGTCTCGTAGGCTTATATAAATGTATATTTCATGTATTTTGTGAACTGAATTTATATCCGTTAAATGGGTAAATTATTTTTCTACGTAAGTCCATTATTACTCCCAATTTAGACGTTTCGTCTTCCGTGCATAAACCCGCTCCACCACTTCTTGCAATCCGCCTATTCTCATCCCTATGCATAATGACTTCGCATATGGATAAGTGTCAATTGCCAGAGAATGTGCAGCGGCTAAATTGGCTCATTACTGAAGAAGTTCCCGCACGGAAGACAAACTGTCTAAATAATAAGTAACTTGTGGACTTGTACAACAAAATTAGCCAATTATTGCGCATCAGTCCTAATGAATCTATAACAAGAGTTAATAAAAGCACACTGTACACATTTCTACGCTATCTTTGATCGTTTGGAGTAATGTTTGTAGTGCGAAAACTATTTTATAATCAAGATGTACACTTTACATATTGTAATCTTTTAACTGTTCTTGTACAATATTATTCAGTGTTATTAGTGTATTAGTCCGTAACCATGGTAACCGTAGTCGAATGAAAAATATCATTCAGTAATATAAATGTACATTACGCATCTCATTATGTACTCCCAGCAGTACACGACATCGTATTGCTATAAAGATTTACACCTCCAACCAATCCCTGATTAATTAGTAATAGTTTTCCTGTAAAACTTGTGTTTCGCTTTAATTGAGAATATTTGCTTTTCGGAGATGTGCATACTCATTCTTAAGTGTCATATTGCTTGACTTGCTCATTAAGCTGAACCCAAGCTGACGCAAAGTTCTGTACTTCACCGCCGTCCAATTCACCACCGCGATCAACCTTGTTAAGCGTTTTCATTAAAACACTCGCGTTTCCCTCGGCCTTCTTTTGTTCCCGTGGACTCTTACTTTCGGAGATGAGCAAATGTTCCCAACCGGTGATCAATTGCTTAGTTTCAGTCAGCTGTCCAAAATCTAATCCAAGTTGGGCACAGCCTGCTTCGCTTTTCTTCTCCGGTTTCGTCTCAACACTTTTTGATCGCGTCTGGTGTGTCGTTGCTTCATCCTTCTCACCAGGTGTTGGCTTTGGGGGCGGCCACTGCTTGGGCGCTGGTAGTGGAAATCCGGTCAGCATTTTCTGCTTTTCCGAAGATACTTCTGGAGATTTTTGACGCTGTCCAAGAACCGTCTTAGGTTGAGATGATTTCTTTCCAACATGTCCACCGGGAACCGTTTGACGCGTTGGTGTCTTTGACACAGGCTTGGAAAGCTTTTGACCTTTGAGAATCTTCCGCATATTTGTGTTCATCTGCTGAGGGAGGAGTGAGTCTCCTGAATGCGCGGCACCGGCACCAAGATCTTGTACATTTGGCATTTCGCGCTTCTTGGGCTTATATTTGGCGATTTCGTCTGGTAGTGGAGATAGAACGGCGTCAAGATCTGCTGGTTTAAGTTTGCTGATCTGTTCATTTAGATCTTTTGCACTTGGCCTCTTATTGTAGTCGGGATCAAGCATAGAATCTAGCATCTTGCGTGCCTCGTCGTGTTTCATTTTCTCAGGCTCAATGTCAAATCTTAGGCCCTCTTTGTTGAACATGGCCGTGCCCAGCGCGATAGGAAAGATGCCTTCTGCCAGGAAGATGACACCGAGGTAATAGTTTCCATCAAGGAGAACGTAAGTATCAAACACCATGGCGCGAAATATAATTCCGAGAGAAAATATGTCCGCTTTGTTGGTGTACTTCTGTTTAAGAACTTCCGGTGCTATGAAGAGCTCGGTTCCGGCTTTCGTTTGCATGAATTCTTCCGTAATATCCTGAACCTTCGACACTCCAAAATCGGCAAATTTCGGATGGTACTGACCATCAGCTTCGTCGCGCTTGATCAATATGTTGGCCGGTTTAATATCACGATGCGCTATCCCGTTGTCATGTAGATACGCGAGTGCGTCAGACAGTTGCGTCATGAAACAGTATTTCATTGGAAGTCCAGGTTTCTGTTCCTTCCAGAAATCGTCCAGATTTCCGCTATCGCAATATTCCATCGCCAACCATGACCCTTCATCGCTCTGGATCAAACCTTTCAACTGCACAATACCAACATGCTTGGCTTTCATGAGAGGTTTCAGTTCTTTCAGGACCTCATCAGATTCTCCTTTAATTTTCTTGAGAGCATGTAGATTGCCTGATATCTTATCCGTTGCTTTGTAGACTTCGCCGAATTCCCCTTCCCCGACCTTTTCACGATTTGCGTACCTATCCATGTTTGGTAAGCCTCAGTCCACAAGCCTATATTCAGCCGATATAAACTATTGTATTGCAGGCCGACTAGCGATTTGTGCTTGTTTACTTAAAGCTGTGCATCATACCCAGTGTTCTGAGGCACAATGATCATGGGTAAGCTTTCAATTGACCTGTGACCACAAACAATATTTTGCTTATGTAGCTAACTTATTATATCAGGTCTCATATCCCTGTTAATATTCATATCATATCTGAAAAGATATCGAATAGCGTTGTTATATTGACTTACATAGTCGTATCAAGTTTAACTTAGTTTTTAACTTAGTATAGCGTTGCACAATATTTGAACACAATTTGAATAATTTCAAAGATAAATGAACCTATGTATATCGAGTGCCCGGGATTATCACCCTGGCCTGGGAGGAACTTTGAATGTCTCTTATAACTATACGATTAAAGTTCATTGTCAAACTCTTATCTGTTATTTTAGCTAAGCAAGCCCGGGAAACAAGCGCGGTTCTATTTCTCATTTCACTGGCAGATAGGCGTTCCACTGCCGTATACTATTAATGTGTGCTACTGGAGCTGGACTGATCTTCTACTAATACATTCTTCCTCAACAGATTTCCTGAATCACTCAAGTTAACAGTCGCAAAATGGAGGCATATTCAGATATCATTAAGATTGGCGAGGGAGGTTTTGGTGAAGTCTATAAGGCTACTGAAAAAAAGACTGGAGAAAAACGTGCGCTGAAGAGAATCAAGAAGATTGATCAAAACGCCCTAGATGAAGTGGAAGCTCTTCAGAATGTCAAAGGTCACCCAAATGTTGTCAACATCCTGAGCTACTTCATACAACGTGGTTCCCTCTGGGTCGTAACCGGATTTTGTGAAGGTGGTGATCTCAATACCTACTTCTGGGACAAGAAACCGGACTTGGATGTTAAGTTTCGCCTCATGCGACAAATGGCATCTGCCATCGCTTTTCTTCACAACAGAGGATCGCGCATCGGGACGTAAAATCTGAGAACATACTGATAGGATTCGACGCTTCTAGCCAAGCAGAAGCCAAGCTGACGGATTTCGGTATCGCAAAGATCCACTGCGGACCACAAATGACTCGTCAATTCATGACGACCTGCGCTGGTACAGCATTCTTCTTGGCTCCAGAAGTCCTCTCTACGCTAGGAGGTGGACAATACACTGTGAAAGCAGACGTGTTTTCGTTGGGAGTCATTTTCCGCGCGATGGTCTTTGATTTGGGACTACCCTGCGGGGAAAATCGCAAATATCTTGTAGGCTGCTGCCTGATAGATGGTAACCCGGTACCCTATTGCGATGTACTAGTCAAAAATCCATCGTACAAGATCTCAGTGCCGTCTACTGATATTGCAAACGCATCCACCCGGGAACTGATGGATAGCATGCTTCTTCGAGATGACTCTAAGAGACCATCGGCAAACAACGTTGACATATCATTGAGTAGTATGACACCGGCTAACTTCCGGGTGCTAAACCCACAAGCGTCTGCGTCAAACCAGGGAGCCCCTCCTCCCGGGAGTACGGGTGGGCAACTGATGCGACGTCTTACAGAAACGGTACGCACGGTGAAAACATCGACCCAGCAGGAACAAAACGCAGCCGCTAAAGCTTTGTGTGACGCTTTGTTCGCGCAGTTTACTAAAAGCGAACTTCAACAGCTGAAAGAAAAAATTATGATCTTGTTCATCACCATTTGCAGCCATGCAAGCACTCAAGTGAAGCAAGTTGTGCAGGGAGCCGTAGTGCCGGTCGTCGATGGAATAGAATGCGTTTTGTCAGGACGTCAACTTCAAGGAAACGACGCCGCTCGATTTGCAATCGGATGGCTTAAATTTCAAGAAATACTTAAACAACTAGAGTAAAACATGAGAAAACAAAAAGAAACTGTACATTTGAATTTTAAAATGTATTTAAATTCGATCATAATTGCTATATGAACAAAAGAGCTCAACAAGTAAACAATAGTGTAAGTATACAAATAACCTGTTAAAATTAATGATTCTAAAATGAATATCACCTAGTATAATCTTTCAAACTCACTTTATTTTATGCGTTGGAAATGATTATGATTATCATTGATTTCAATACATAGTTTTAATTTTAAGACCATGTCAAGCCTCATCCACACCAGGCCATGAAAAGTGCGTGCATGGTGGATCCAACGTTGCATAATATGTATATTGCAGTCTTTCCTAAAATAATTAGAATGTGACTGTGCGACCAATTGGATGAACATATTGCGATGAGCAAATTGTGATGAACAAAATATGTAAATCGTCTAAAATATGTAAACGTGAAGACTGGGGATAGTTCGACGTCTAAAGCCCGCTACAGACTCCAAGTTTTCGACGTAGAATATTCGATGTAACATGTTTTCGTTATTTAATCTACACTCCTCAAAATAATTAAAGGATCAGTTGAATATAATCAACATTTTTGAAAACATTGGATATGATGATAATATTATTGATAATTGTGCTTGATCTTTCATTATATAACTTATTCCCTATTAAAGTTGTAAACACAATTCACTCATTACAATATTCGCCATCACCCACATCTTGAGGGGAGGGGGAAATGGAGGCTAAAACTTCGATTTTGAAGCCATTTTTCAAACGTCACCACGGTCAAGGTCAAGTCACATATTGAGATGGGTTTGTGTATGTGATGTGTGTTTGGGTCAATACGTCACATTAGTGGGTACAAGATGCCCTCAATTTATCCTCGGGGGTGGGGAAAGTCATTAATGTAACCGCACAAAAAGTGATCTCCCGGCCCCTTCCTCACATATCTGAGAATAGGGGTCATATATAATTGAGCTCCCTTAAATAGTGCAACGTAATGCATAAATGAATACTCTATTATGTTCTGTTGTTCTGTACCATTTAATGATCACGATTAAGACCCATACCCTCAGAGAAACGAGTAGGGGCCGAGTGGTCATCTTTTGTACGGTTACATTAATGACTTTCGACACCCCGGGGATTCATTGAGGGCATCTCATACCCACTAATGTGACGTATAGACCCACGCACACGTCACATACACACACCCCAATGTGACCTGACTTTGACTGTGGTGACCTTTAAAAAATGGATCCAAAATCGAAATTTTGGCCTCCATTTTCCTCCCTCCCCTCACGATGAGGGTGATGGCGGATATTTGTAATGAGTGAATTTTGTCTGCAGCTTCGGAAACAAGTGATGTAATGAAAGATCAAGCACATTAACAATAACCGTCATCACCCGATTCGACTTGACTATTGCGCCTGTTTTCAACGCGTGCGTACTCCGCGTCGTGCTCGGCGTTGCGTTGCAGACATCGCAGAGAACGATGCGTGTTATGCGTGTCAATGCTATTTTTACGCACCGGCGATAACTAGGGCCACAAAATAAAGAAAACAATGTTTGCTGAGCGCAAAAAAAACTACCCACACAGAATCAGGGTATTTTTTTTTTAACATTAGGCCTAAACAAGTGTTGGTTAAATTGGTTAATTCGTTTTAATAATATTTTGGCCTAAATGTTGGGTAAGCACTATATTATAGGCCTATTAAAGGTTATGTTTGAAGAACGTTTCATAACGAAACACACCACAACAAAATTAAAAACATGTTGTGAAAATGTTATTGCAGACATATATTATTTTGGCAACATTGTCCCAAATTAGAATATGTTTTGCAGCATGTGTTCAATGTTTTTGATTGTTATTTTAAAAATGTTTTAAGCATTTTGTGTTATTGGGTCAAGACCTACCACGTACACTGAATTCATAATGCATGCGATACAGACAACACCATCAAAACTATTCCGTTTCAAAAAGGGTCATACATTAAATTATGATATCATAATTAGCCAAACGTTTTTCTACACCAAAAAAGTTTTCCTCTCGGTAAACGGCACTAAGCATGCTATAATAAGTAGGCCTATGCCTATAATAATTGTAGGCCTATTATAGTCAAACACTTCCGCCCATGGTGTCAAACGCTTTAACATGTTTAATAAAATAATCCTCTTTTTGGTCATTGGAGTCAGGAGAACATAAAGCTGAAAATTCCTCACTTTGTGTAACTTAATAGGCCTAACATCTTTGCAAAATGGCTGTCTTTCTTACACCTGTTTGTGACCAAAATACACCAAATTAGAATTAGGCTAAGAATTTTAAGGCTTGATTTATAAGTCTTTTAGTCGACATCATATTGTTCCTGGACACTTCTTAGCCTAAGAAGTATCTTAGGTAACTTTTTTTTACAGTGAAAACTTTCCTGCGTAAACAGACAATTCGTTTTTTGTGGCCATATGCGTAAACGAACGCTGATCCGGCATCAGATCGCGCTTGTATACCAACGCGTTGGTACGCACCAAAATATCCATGTACGCAATTAACTACACATGGGGTCGCAGAAAAAAGGCTTTTTTGACCTATTTTGGTCAATTTACGCGAAAACAAGGTCCGGTACCCCTTTTTTTTGCGCGATTTTACAGAGCTTTTTGTTTTCATAACATATATAAAATTAAAAAATTTTGTCTCGACAATTTTTTATACAACGCAAAAGGTGGTATATTTTGGGCAAATTGCTGATTTTGCCATTGAAGTGTACAGAGATTTTTGGAAATGTACACCTCTTTTAAAACGGCTGTAGCTCAAAAGTGAGGTCCGGCACCCCCTGTTTTTTTTCCTGATTTATTATCTACACATATTAATGTACAAAATATGTCAATTTAAAAAAATTTGGTCGATAGGTTTAGTAACGACGGTAAAACCTTAACTCTTTTGAGTATATTCCCATTCTATATCCAGTAAAGTTCTAGCGAAATTGTACAAAATAATGAGACGTTGATGTGTCTAATGCACGAGCCCCGAAGGGGGGAGTGCATTACAGGCATCATCATCTCAGCACAAGTGCATTATTTTGTACAATTTTCTTTTAAGAAATTTTTCATACACGAGAAAAAAATTCCAGAAAATTCCACTAAAAATAGCAGAAATAATCAGTAGTAGTTGGCCAATTCTCGCTATTCGCAATAAGGGCGCCGCCAGCGGTTTGCGATGTAATTGTGATGTATCATGGGAAAATCGTGATGTATCATGGGAAAAGGTCGACATCCAAGTCCGCGCATACGAATATTACCATGCAATTACATAGGAACATGTGACAATATTTTTAGTTTGTCAATATAACGGTATTACACGCAAATCGATAGAGAAAAATTAATTGTGCACATTTCAAATCACATTATTAAGTATTATTGAGTATCGATTCGCGTGTAACACCTTTATTTTGACAAACTAAAAAATATTGTCACGTGTTCCTATGTAATAGCATGGTAATATTCGTATTGCGCGGACTTGGATGTCGACCTTTTCCCATGATACATCACGATTTTCCCATGATACATCACGATTACATCGCAAACTGCTGGCGGCGCCCTTATTGCGAATAGCGAGAATTAAGAAACTTTGTATGCGTTATATAAACACAATCAATGTATGTTTAGGATTTTTCTAACGCTTGCTCTGATTGGTTCTCGCTATCAAAAAGTGTATGAAAGGTTACTAAATAGTACTGAGTGTTGATGCGTGGGGGTTGTACATTAGACGCATCAACATCTGAGTACGCGTGCATTATTTTGTATAATTTCTCTCCCAACAAGTGACACACATTTATTAACCTATAATTGATTTTTAGGAATTTGATACGTAGTGTTTAGCTTCTAAACATGTTTACAAATTGAAGGCAAGAATGTGTTCAATCACAGATATTGGAACGGTAAACACAGTTTAGTTTAGTTTCATAATTGTCTTTAGTATGCTATTCAAGTTCATGTATTTATATTCATTTTTGAAAAAATACCTGTAAATATGAGAAACATGTCAAATTATTCAAATGTTGCGTAGTTCATTTGAATAATACACTAAGCCAAAAAAGAAACTTAAAATTTTTCACAAGGTCATATAAAGCTGCAAAATGAACCAAAGTTACACACAGGATTACTCCAATACTCTACTCTTAAACATAATGTCAGTAATCAATCAGTTGTCCAAATGACACAACAGCAAATTGCACTGACATAGAACAGCTTCCTGGACCATATTCACAGCCCAATAAATGGCACCCAGCACAAGAAATCTGTGAGTAAGTGGAATAGTGTAGAACAAGACCTGTTTCTTGAAGAAAGTGCGTGAAAAGTAGATATCAGCCCCGTTCCACACTATTCCACTTACTCTTTGGAAATTGTCATCTTATACGCATTCTCACAGATTTCTTGTGCTGGGTGCCAATTATTGGGCTGTGAATGTTGTCCAGGAAGCTGTCCAATGTCAGTGTATATTGCTGTTGTGTCAGTTGCACAACTGCTTGGTTACTGACATGTTTAGAGCAGAGTATTGAAGTAATCCTGTGTGTAATTTTGGTTCAATTTGATACACAGGATTTTAAGATATGACATTTTGGCTTAGAGTACTTAAAAGCATTGTTAAAGAACGATGCATAACCATTGATATTGTGTTATTCATTGATATTTTGATGAAGAAACAAAGAACAATATATACTACTGATACCGTATTGTGATACTCAATGTTTGCTCATTTTATATGATACTCATTGATATTTTGTTGAAACAATTAAAAACAATGCATACCCTACTGATATTGTGATGCTCATTGTTTAAAATGTTGTGATGGTCATTATAGTTAGCTATATAATATCCAAATTGACTAGAATATCCAATAATCTGAAATATCCTATTAATAATATCTATTTATCTGAATATCCATAATATTCTTAATAATATCTAAAATATCTAAATGGTCCTAAATTAGCCATAATAATATCATAATTATCTCAAATATCCAAATTATCCTAATATATGGAAATATTTGAAATATAAAAAAATATCCATCATAGCCTTGATAATATCCAAATTATCTATTAATATCCAAATATCTAAAATATCAATATAGGTGCAGCTATTATCCAAATTATCCATATCTTTTACTAATATTCAAATATCTAAATAGCTTTTAAGGTGGTACTACACCCCTGGCCAATTTTGTGCCTATTTTTGCATTTTTCTCAAAAATTATAGAGCATTGGTGACAAATAAGATATGTATATTATAGGGGCAAGGACTACAACTACTGCACTGAAAATGTTATTTCAGCACAGACAACAATTGTGGAGTTACAGTCAAAAATGAGGGAAACCCTACCAGTCTACCAGCCAAAAAGACTGGACAATTGCGATTTTACACCATAAAAGGACAAAAGAAGATGCAATTATGGTTGAAAATCTGCCCGTGGATCGAGCTGTCCCAGTAAAAGTGGATGGGACACTCTGATCCCTTCTCCGGCCGAATACACCACTGTCCAGGTGTATATGAGGGATCATTGGACAGTTGTAAAGGGGCCATTGAAAACATGCTCCCATGTGCATTATTTTGGCAATTTTTAAATTTATATTTAGGCATCTGTGGACTGTTTGTGACTTTCAAGCGAAAGACCCTGGTTTTTGAACACATATCTTCTCACCCAATGACCTCATAATCGGTTCTAAAGTCCATATCTCACCTTTTTTAGGATCTTTGCCCAATGCCCCCATATCTTTATATTTTGTCTCGTCGAATGCCCGATACTTCGGACAGCACAGCCTTGCACCTATATCTATTTCATATTGAAATTCTCGGGGTGTTCCCCTTTGTCATCCCGTCGCTTTACTTTACGTCACTGAGTAGATTCATACTGACCCTTAAGTGCCATACAGACTCCAAATATTCAACGTAGAATATTCGTTCAACAAGTATTCGTTATTCAATTGATTTCAATTCATTTTTATCTTCTAACGAATGTGTGTTGACGAAAAATCAGTTTTATGTTATGTCGAATATCTGGTGGAAATTATATTATCGATTTTACGTCATCAAACATTCGTTAGTATTGGAAATAGATTAAATAACGAAGACATGTTGCATCGAATATTCTACATCCATTAAAAACTCTTTAGCGGCCCTTAGATGTTCGTATTTGGAATAGTAGTTGCGAAAAACTGTGGGACGTTGTTTAAAAAATGGTATAGCATTATAGACGAATCTAATTTCAAGCATTCCTACACCTCAATGGCAGCCATAGCAGGGTCCCCGTTAGGTCCATCACTTGCACCTGAAATGTGAAATGATGCGGCCTTGGCGGGGATTTTAAACTGCATTCCATCACCCGTGCCACACGTAGACAAAAGAATGATGAAAGTTTACAACACAACACACTATAACATCGATTTTTAAGCGGCTTTAAACCACCCAATTGGGCAGTTACAACACCGGTTTGGTGCGGAGGGGACCCAGTAATGACCGAATGAATTCTAACCACCACTTGGCTCGTAGGAATCGATCCTGGGATTCATGGGACTTAAAAATCCAGCGAGGGATGAGTTGCGAATGTACAACATTAAATGAGGATGTTCTCGCCTTTAAAATAAAGGTAGACCTCCTTTCGTCATTTGTTTAAACAACACCAGATATTAGATGTAAATCAGGAGTCATTATTGTTATCATATCTGACGTAGTCCCAGGCCAAGAGCATACTACCTGTGAGTGACTTATTAATTTTATTAATAACAAAATACAAACAATATAGGACCGGATCACACTGAACACTCGGTCGATCGGGTATACCTAGGTTTGAATAATCAAGCAAGTGTTTTACAATATCTAAAATAATACAGATTTCGCTTTCTTCTTCTATTTCAATTTTAATTAAAAACTCTTCCCACTTTGCAATTGTATGTAGTAACACGTACATCATGGAGAGATACACGGGAATGAAGGAAATAGGCAAAGGTGCATTTGGGACTGTATACACCGCGATGGATAAACTTACCAATGAAACTCACGCACTGAAGGAACTGAACGCAGAAGCCGAGAAGATCTTGCCTGAAATAGGGGCACTCATGAAAGTGAAACCACACCTCGGGGTGGTGAAATTCAAAGGTATGTTTAACACAGAGGATGGCACCACCATGATTACGATGGAATACTGCAGTGGCGGGAATCTTGATACCTTTTGGAAGAGAGGAGAAAAGCCCAATCTGGAAGTAAAGCATTCTTTCATGAAGGAAATTTCGGAAGCAGTCAGTCATCTTCATCAGTGTAAGATAGTTCACCGGGATATTAAACCTGAGAACATACTGATAGCACCCGATGGAAAAGGAAAATATCACCCTAAGCTTGCCGATTTCGGATTGGCAAAAATGACTGATAGCACTGATCTGAAGGATCAATATATGTCGACGATGGCCGGTACCAAGTTCTTTATGGCACCCGAGGTGCCAACTGGACACTATAATGAAAAGGCTGACGTGTTCTCAATGGGAGTCCTCTTCCGTGCTATGCTGTTTGACCGGTATGTCAAATTGGGTAGTCAAAATGTTCTAGCCGATTGTTACTACGCTGGTGGAGTTCACCCAGTCGCGTGGGGTGAAGCTTTGAGCCGTGATCGCAATTTAACGAAGCAACTGCAAATTAATCCGCGACAGATGAAAAACTTTCGCGCTAGGAACATTCTAGATGCAATGCTCGACCCAGAATACGTTTCTCGGCCAACAGCGAAGGACGTAGCAGAAACAATCAAAACTCTCAAACCTGAAGATTTTTACGTTGACATCGGTAAGGTCCTTCAACGAGCGCAAACGATGCCAGCGACTAGTGGTGTAGACCTACCTGATGTACCCATTCAAAAAGTCAGAGAGCTAAATCTGAGTGAGGGTGCCAGTGCAAATCCAGGTGATTACGCGCAGGAGTTAACGCAGTCCATGTCTCGCATACGACAGTCCCAAGTACGTCAACCATCCCGACATACAGCACCACTTACCAGATCTGTAGCCTTCGATGACTATTCGGCAACTTCGAAGAGCGCTGGTTCGAGTCCGATGGGGATCAGTAAGGCAGAACTGACGCGATCGAAGCAATTGATAGCTCAGTGGGAATCTTCGTTCCAAACTAACCCGTGGCAGAAGAAACAAATGCAATCTAAAGCGAGTATCCTGACTAAATCTCTCGATAAGATTGAGCGCGGCGGGTCATTGAATGAAGATGAAATGAGGAGCTTTGATTCGGCGTGGAGTAGTATGGAAGAATATATGCAGGAGGAGGAACACGACAGTCTGTTTGACTGAACAGTGCAGAACTACATCACCATTTACCCGAGACTCGAATTATTATGCTAAACACTTCCGTGAACATGGTGAATGTTAATACATCTGTACTTAATCCTATGTAAAATATAATTTTTTTATAAATAATCGTGTGAAATTTATACAAACCATGTAACATTAACATGTGTAACTAAAAGAATTGTATACAACGAAATATGGTGTCTAGGTTAACACATGTGGAGTATTTTTAACATTAAGTTTCTCTTTGCTTATATATAAGCCTTTGTAGTATTGTACAAAGAGGCATATTGTCAAGCTATGTGCTATTTTTTTTTGCTATGCGTGTACATGCGTATGTGGGATTGTTTTGTTTTAGCCCATTTTTCCTTTCTCTTTTGTTGCAATTGTGGGTGTTTTTTTCGCCACTAGTTCCATCCCCATTTAATCAGAGTCTGATGAGTTTATGGCAAAATAAGTTATATAATAATTTTCTATATACTTTCCTTCGAAGGTTGATACCAAATTTGATATCAAAAGTTTAATCATCGTGAGCATAGGAACCGTTGTTTGGAAATTCGTGGCGACGTTTTAATTTGGCTGTGTTTAGTTTGATCGCGTTTGGTCACATAAACCAGAGAAGTAAGAATAGACTCCGCAGACTACTGCAGACTATTTGTAAACAGATAAAGTCCTAGTATCACCGGGCAGTATCACCCGTTAATGAGGGCCGATCATGCCATTCCATAAGCTTCCATAAATGCGACATACAAAACTGATACGCACATACAGCTACATACCGTTTATTTTCACGGTCAATCGCGTGAACGCTAATAAGACATGCAAGTTGATGCAACGCTCTATCGGCCCTCATGAATATGCGAGAATTCACAGCATACAAAGCATGGGGACTTTGGCTGTCACGAATAGTCTGTAGTAGTCTGTGGTAGATTCACTTCACTGGCTCACATTGTAGACATTGCTAAAATACTCCTAATTTAATCTATAATGATATGAATGATAAAGTCATTGTCTGTATGAAATTTTATAATATCAGAATGTTGTACTTTGGAATTATCCGATGGAATAAATAATGCACTTTTAACCACTGTGTGGGGCAATTGTTGCGGTACACCTCTGCCGTGTGGAGTTTCAAGTTCAATGCCAAATATTAAACTTATTAGTCACATAAAAAAGGAAGTAATTCCTCCATGCAAAGTATGAAATGAACTATGAACATTTCCGTTACATAAATAATTTTTTTAAAAACGTCAAAATCCAAAAACTGTATCCAATAACAAAGTCAATGAAGATGATGAAATATGTAATATAAAGCATATGGTAAACTTGAAAGACATAATTATTATGTAGGCTCTTTCTATATATAACGTGCTTATGCTTAATGTACTAGTACATTATGAATTATGATATGTGCAATGTATTTAACCGTAATAGCAAAATAATAACGCAACTCATTACTTTCATTAGCAATTCATTTTTTTTTGTTTAAAAATAGGCTGTTATGTATATTACATCATTAAACGATTTTTGTGAAGGAAGGATAGCATAGTTAGGGACCGATTAATATTTATGCCAGATTGGGAGAATGATGGAATTCAAAATTTTACTATTTTCTCCTGCTTTAAAAGATTAAAGGGGCATTATGAGATTTCACAAAAATTGCGCCCTCAATTTTGGTCAAAGTCCAGTTTTAAATTTGTATGCAATCAATGCAATGTTTGTCCACACACTAATCAGCATCTAAAATAGTTAAGCTTAAAGCCATATTATAACATTTCTGTAAAAATAGATTAGTATTTATTTTCCATAAAATGTTAGCTTTTACTGTCAGATATGTCCCTTTTAATTTTGAGCCGAACAAGTGAGGTAAAGCATAGAAAAAAGGAATTTAGTACTAGCGCCCATGCATGTTACTCCCGCGGTTGTAATACGGTACGATCCTCGGGGTGTGTGTGTGTATGTGTATCCCGCACGCCGTGTACGTACTGTGCATACGTGTTCGACTAATATTTCCATCGTAATATATAATAAAACGCCGGTTCCATCGTTTTATTCAAAATCTCAGATTTTGATAAAACTACAGCACCTAAAGTCTTGATTTTTTTAGATTATCTTTATTGACTATTTAAAGTACATTAAAATTGTGTAAAAACCAGAATTTAAATTTTTTTGAGGGCGTTCTCCTCAGCAAATGTTATAATATGGCTTTAAATCAGCATCTTTCATGTAAAACTTGACGATTTTGTAATGAATGTCATTCATTCCCTCACACAGTTCTAGGTATATAAGAGATAAGTTTAACACAGCGCTCCCAATGTGTCTTATTTTCAATTTGATAGCTGTTTTGGTTTTAGTCATAATGTTTTAATAACATTTAAATGTCGGGTAATAATAGGTCATGAAAACGTTTTTAAAACGTTTATGTCAAAAACTACAACATTTTAAAAAGTTGTCAAAATGCATGCTGTTGTAAAAATTTTGGTAAACAGTTTTGCTCGGTCAATGTGAACTTTTAATAATTTGCCATAAAATATTATATTGCGAATTTAAAAAAAATCAAAATTATTTGATATCAGGACATTCCTCGTATTCAGAATTAATTTGGTGTGTCTGATGTGTTCTCTGGTCCCACAAAAATACTCTGCAAAGGTGGGTGACCGAGCCCTTAAATAACATTATGTTAGAATGTTTTGCAGCAAGTTTCAAAAGTGTTTTTGAATGTTATTAAAACGTTATATAAAAAATATCCTCTTTATAACATCGACTTCAGCCAGGAAGACCCCCCCCCCCCAAACTGTCCGTCTGGTAAAAGGGGTGGGGGTACATTACTCCCTTCCCCGGACTAATACTGACCATGTTATCCAGGGGCATATGAGGGGTCATTTGACAGAATGATGTCAGAGAGGCAATTACCCCGACTGCCCATCATTCAGATTCGCCCTCTCTTATTTGTTAAAACCAGAGAATTAATTCCGTAAATGCACAATTTGTTTTGAGTGTATTTGTCATATAATTGGCGTAGTCCCAGGTCAACAATGATTGCCTAGCCCTATAACTTATTAATTTTATTAATAATAAAGGATAAGATGCCAATGAACCACACTGAACATCCAACCGACCGGGTATCCAACGTATAAATATATATTAGCAAGAAAGGAGTTTTACACTATTATGGCATACACCTATTTTAAATAATTCTGGTGTCGATTTGTTCTACTTTCATTACTCAACCATACCTATACTGTTCTCGTCATAATACCTGCATCATGGAACGATACACAGAAAAGGAAGAAATTGGCAAGGGTGCATTTGGGACGGTATACATTGCGACGGATAAAGTTACCGGCGAACTTCATGCATTGAAGGAACTGAACACAGAAGCCAAGAAGATCTTGCCTGAGCTAGGAGCACTGATGAAAGTGAAACCACACCCTGGAGTGGTGAAATTCAAGGGAATGTTTATAACAGACGAAGGCTCAACCATGCTTACGATGGAATATTGCAGTGGTGGGAATCTTGATACCTTTTGGCAGAGAGAGAAGCCCAATCTGGAAATAAAACATTCGTTCATGAAAGAAATTTCGGAGGCTCTTAACCACCTTCATCAGAATGGGATAGTTCACCGGGATATTAAACCTGAGAACATTTTGGTAGCACCTGATGAACATGGGGGAAACCACCCTAAGCTTGCCGATTTTGGCCAGGCAAAATGGTTGACGGTCAAGCAGATCTGACGACGGAGGCCGGTACCAAATTATTTGTAGCACCTGAGGTATTGGAAGGTAAATATAATGAAAAGGCTGACGTGTTCTCAATGGGAGTCGTCTTCCGCGCCATGCTCTTTGACCGGTATGTCAAATTGGGTGACCAAGATTTTTTATGCGATTGTTACTACTCGGAAGGAGTCTATCCGCTTGGCTGGGGCGTAGCTTTGAGCTGTAATCGGGATTTAACGAAGCAGCTGCAAATTAGTGCTCTACAGATGACAAACTTTCGCGCTAGAATCATTCTAGATGCAATGCTCCACCCAGAGTACGTTTCTCGGCCAACAGCAAAGGACGTAGCAGATATAATCAAAAGTCTCAAACCAGAAGATTTTTACATTGACAAGATCATTCAACGATCGCAATCGATGCCAACTATTGGCGACCAAGTACCCATTCAGCAAGTTAGCGAGCTAAATCTGAGTGAGGGTGCCAGTGCGAATCCAGGTGATTACGCGCAACAGTTGACGCATTCCATCCATCGCATACAACAGTCACAAGAACGTCAGCCATCGCGTCATACAACACCACGCCGTAGACCTGCTTCTTCGGAGAGCGCTGGTTCAAGTCAGATGGGACCCAGTAGGCCTGCGACAGAAGTCACGCAAACGAAGCAGTTGATTGCACTCTGGGAAACTAATTTTCAATCTAAGCCGTATCAGAAGAAACAAATTCAATCTAAAGCGAGTATCCTGACAAAGTCCCTAGATAAGATTGAACGATTTGGATCCTTGAATGAAGATGAAATGAAGATCTTTGAAGCGGCTTGGAGCAGTATGAAAGAATATATGCAAGAATAGACTGTCTCCAGATTTCAACCAAGGATTGATTATTACCATGTATATTATTGGATGAATGTAATACACAGAGAAACATCGTTACACAATTTATAGCCTACTATGTAAAAATAGAAACTGAATAATCATGTGAAATTTACATAAAACATGCTATTATTTTTACTCTGTCATGTCTGTGTTATACTTATGACTGTGCACTGTGCAGTACGGAACCTTGACTCTGTATAAATCAAATATGAGGATGCAGAAAAGACAGTATCAAAGATATTTACTTCTAAAAACATTAAAGCCATAAATGTACGATCTTATGAAATTAGTCAATTATTTTCAAACCTGATTTTTGTTTGTGTGTCACTTTACCTCGTTTTTCAAAAGATTTGACGAAAAGCATACGTCATGGCTTTAAGGTTACCATGTTTACGCTTGGTTTTGACAAATCTTGTCCTCGTAATTATTTGCTGCATTTTTGTTTCGAAATTTACACATTGTATGCCTAAAAATCTTTTAGCATCTCGAAGCTGTTACGTTAAGGGCTGGGGTATGAACGTTTAGACAGTATTTATTGTGGGACATTAGAGCACATCAGACATATCGAATTGCCTTCTGAATACGAAGAATGTCCTTCTGATATCAAATAATTTTGATTTTTTGAAATTTGCAATGTAATACACATTTTATGGCAAATCATTAAAAATTGATATTTTTGATATTTAACAGTACTTGAAGTAAACTTTATAAATCTGATGATTTATACTTAAAGTGTATGTAGGTGGGATGAAAAGCCGACGATCAATTGAAAATTTTGACCTTTCGTATTGAAGATATGGATTTTTTACCCAAAACACCAAAAAAAAAAAGGTCTTTTTGGGAAAAAATCCATATCTTCAATATAAAAGGTCAAAATTTTCAATTGATCGTCGGCTTTTCCTCCCAGCTACATACACTTTAAGAATATATCATTAGATTTATAAAATTTATTTCGAGGACTGTTATATATCAAAAATGTGAAAAATATCAAATTTTAATAATTTGTCATAAAATTTGTATTATATCGTGAATTTCAAAAATGAAAATTATTTGATATCAGAAAGACATGCTTCGTATTCAGAATGCAGTTCGATACGTCTGAGGTGCTCTCATATCCCACAAAAAATACTGTCGAAACGCCATAAACGCTCATTCTAGATCCCTTAAGGTATAGCCTATTATTTTGGACTGGTCGTAATAACCTATAGCTCATATAAAAATGTACTTTGTAAGTGTTTCAATGTTTGTTCAAGTTTTTGAGCATGACAATTGTTGGGAACATTGGGAAAGAGGCCAGAAAATTATGGGTGGGGAGAAGTATCGATTTATTTGCGATTTGTGTCACGAACCACCCAATCTATTCCTGATTTAGGGTACATGTCACCTCTTTTGCCACAACAATTTTATTTTGAGTGTGCGACTATAACGGCACACTATTACATTATTATTTCACATTATTTCTTTTAAGCACCAGCTATAGCACGCGCACATGCCTATCAAAATGTCATGAATAAGCTAAGGGAAACAATCATGTGTATTTTGTAAATATTATTTTTACTCTGTGTTATACTTATGACTGTGTAGTACTATACCTTGACTCTGTATAAATCAAATGAGGATGCAGAAAAGACAGTATCAAAGATATAATAAACATCAAAGTCATAATGTACGATCTGATAAAATTGGTCAATTATTTTCAAACCTGATTTTTTTGCTATATTTGAACTGTTCAAGTTGACCTCAAATGACCTTTTTTACACATGTCCCAACTTACAACTAAATGCACACAGAGATAGTTTACATAACGTTATATAAGCATAGAACCTCATAATAATTAAGTAAAATGTACCTCATGACTATTATGCAATATTTACTAAATTATGTAAAATTTTAATTAAGTAAACTAAAATTAATAAAAATAAGCTGTATGGTTGCCAACTTTTACGCAAACTTGCCGGTTGGAACGCGATTTTTCCAAAATAGAACACTGTCCTCGGGACTGAACCATCTGTTTCAATTTGTATAATTGCTAGATAATTCAACATTTAATGTAAGTATTATCACAATGTTGTACTTTGGAATTTTTCCCAAGATAATAGTTCAGTTTTCGCCAGCCCATTCGCGGGCTGGTATATATTTCTGGGATCGGGTCTGTTTGCTCAAGAGATTAACTCTTATTGGTAATTGGAATTTTTTTCAATTTTTTGCGGTGGAATTTTTAAAAATTATTGTAATTCGATTTGTCAGGAAAAGTAAGTATGTTTTGCCGTTTCAACGAATGAAAACGAGTGAGTATTACCAAAGTTATGTTTGAATTAATATGACTTTAAAAGTTTTAGGCCCGTTTTAGGTATAGGCCTAAAATGTAACAATAATAGTTAATATACAGCATCATATGGTCAGCAGAAGAAAAGTATGTCATTTCAGTGTCTTTGACCCGGGGTCCTTGACCACTGAACAGCGTGATATCATGTTGATAACAGATCTAAGAATCAAAATCTTCATCATATGGACCATATTGATGTCAAAGTAATTATCTATCCTATCCTGTGTCGTTTTATGGATAAAAATGACTCAAAATGCTATTGATGAAATAGTTGCTATCATAAACATCAGTTTTGCCTTTTCAACGGGAAAAATCCGATGCAAAATAAAGTTTTTAGGGCCTAGCTATAATATGGGCATAATTTATGCTTGTATAGGCCTATAGTATTGAACAATGTACCCATTTGACATGCACTTATAGATAAATAAATTGTCTTACTTTATTAATTTAATAACTTCTATGTTATAAATAAAATGACACATAACGTAAGTGAAGCTACTTTCTATCTTTTTTATTTGATTCATAAACTTACAGTCAAAACACACAAGAGTGAAGATTGCAGTGAGTAATCAGTCCTTTATGTTCTTGCCACCATCTATCATATAGTAAACTATACATTGCGAATTAATATCAAATTATTTTAAAATTAAAAATGTACATGTAAGGTGAGTTTATATTATGTTATATGGCGAATTAAAGGAGTATTTCGTGATCCTAGCATCCTCTTTTTATGACATTTTTCAGTAGATATCCACAAAAAAGCTTATTCTAAAAATTTCATTTGATTCCGATTTTGCCTTTACGAGTTATGCATGGTTATGTGTAGACAATGTGTTGCAATTTTGTTCTGGTATACCAGAACGAAATTCAAATTTCACGATTACTTTGCTAAACGAATTAATCTGCAAGAAATATTTTGTACATAAACATTATGTAGCCAGAGGTTTCCAGTGATATAAAAATCTCAACTTTTTTGAGAAAAGTTAGGGGATGATGCTGTGGATCACGAAATGCCCTTTTAACTAAAACCTGCAGTCAGTGCAGTGTAGTATTTGTGACGTGTATGGCAAGCCAAGGGGGCCAAAAGCGTGGAACAGCTACGCGTAGCTTCTTTCTCGTTACGAGCAGCTGTTTGACCAATCAAAATAGTCAAATTTAATCACGTGGTTGGGTCGTTAGCTGCGCGTAGTATAGTTATAGGTATCCTCTTTCACAATTATTATCTTGTAATTAATTTACGGAATTAGCATAGATAACGAACGGGTAAAGGAGGCCAAATCACAGCACGTGTCAAGAGAACATGTTGCTAATGCCTGGCTAAAATGACACAAAGCATATTTATTTAGTGTTTCCAAGTTTACACCGTGTTTAATAGCAAGTAACTTTATACTCGGGCTGTATTAGCGGTGCAGGGGATATGAAGGTCAAACAACAACAACTACTGATGTAAAGCGCTGTGTAAAGATATTGCAGGGAAAGCGATATCACATGC
Organism: Amphiura filiformis; assembly: GCF_039555335.1. NCBI lineage: Eukaryota > Metazoa > Echinodermata > Ophiuroidea > Amphilepidida > Amphiuridae > Amphiura > Amphiura filiformis. The sequence goes on from NC_092640.1 coordinate 25,435,163, forward strand.
CACTGTGTAAATATGGAGAGAGTAAAATGGGTAATCAATTTTTTTCGGAACGGGGGGGTTCCTAAATTTACAAAAGTCGGCGTCAATAAATTGCGGCCCTAACTATTTCGGCATCAAAATGTTATGACCCCGACACCCACCACCGATACACCGTACCCCCTAGACAAGCTAAAATTGTATTGAAATCAGTCTTTTTGAATACAATAAACACACTATCTGTAGTCATCTTGTGACTCCCTACATTTTGTCATTATCAATTTATGACCCCCTCCCCTTATTTTTCTTTCCAAAAAGTATGACCCCTATATTTGGGATCCCTTCCGAAGAAAATGATAGCCCCTAAATATAGAACAATCATCATTCTGTTCAGATATTACTTTAATAGCACCTATACCATTTTTTGCTGATATACTACAGATATTTTCATTTACAAAAATTAACAACGTAATATTTGTGAGAGAGGATGTTTACATCAGCTCCACGTGTTTAAAACCGCGAATCTGATTGGTTAATAAGCTGCACGTAACGAGAAAGAAGCTGCGCGTAGCTAGTCCCACGTTCTGAGCCGCTTAGCTTGCCATAGACGTGGTATATATCGAAAGCAGACACTTTTGGGCAGGATCGTAAATGGAGAAATAGCCAAAAATCTACCCGGGGTGATTTTTTCACGATTTGGGTTTATGATGTTATTAATGTTTAAAATATTGTCTGATCGTTTCAGACCGGAATATAACTGGCATCTTGTATTTTTGAGACATTTTTCAAGGTAATTCCTACTCTCAATATTGTCAATAATATTTTTAAAGGCAGCTTATCTATTATTAATATTAAAGGCCCATTCAGTGATTTGCTCATCCGGACGATCGTAAAAATCATCAAAATTTTGGTACCGTACCTTTGTTATTACATAGATGTGCTAAGTCTGCGAATGGTTCAGCCGAAAGCCGTGTAGGCCTATTTAAGACAAAATAAGACATTTTACACGAATTTGATTTTTAGATACTGACAGTATCTAAAATTAGCTACAAGTATTTGAATGGCGGGGCTTGAACTTCGTCAGTACTGCTGTTTTCTTCATTTTTTGCCAAATTTGGCATTTCAAAAATACCAAATGACAATTTGAATGACTTAGGCCTATCCTTCTCTTTTAAGCAATTTATAAACAATTTTAATTTTTTTACTCTTGCGCTGGGATCACTGAATGGGTCTTTAAGAAATGTGGCGTATCATGTCAAAAACAGACATCTTTTGGACAGCTTATAAATTTGGAGGCTTTCACATAAAGAGCTATTTTGCTCCACAACGCCGTTTTCCCCAATAAAATCGGACATTCCTAAGCGAAGATATTGAGTTCGTAAGTTATGGTATTAAAAATTGGAAATTGAAATATCGTGGGTAAAAAGCTGAAAAGACAAATAAAACCAGAACAGAACAATTTAGAGAACAATAATGAATTAATAATAATGAACAATAATGAATTAAAGAGTTGACAGGAGATTAGGAGTTAATGTTTTCTGCAGTTTCAGTGTACATCTTCTCACCGTTGATGGTTTGGTGGACTGTCATGTAACATGGATGTAGTAAGCCGTGATCCTAAAAATGCCTTTCACATTGACCAAAACTAATTACAAGACCTCTTCTACATTGAGGCTGGCTTTCCCTTTTAAAGGGAATTTTTATTAAATGTTTAACCACTGCGGCGCTCGTCTAGTCTCTGTCTGGCACCGAGGCCCTCGTTTATCAAGCTATCGTGATATACCATCTGAAAAATTTATATATGAATATTCATCAAACATGTTTGCATTTTTGCAAAATATGTCTATTTAACCCCGTGATCGATAACAAACTGTAAGTGATAAGTCTCTATGTGATATACAGGCTGCATCAAAATGATTGTTCTTCATCTGTTCTCCGTCGGTGGGGGTGGGGGTGGGGCCGGGGTGGGGGTGCGTTTGCAATGCGTGCATCTTCCAAACGCACCATCGGATCACATTGAAATGATCAGACTTTTAAATATAATGTAAAGTATATTCTAGTCATTTCAAGTGGATCCAATAGTTGGTTTGGGATAGGCGGGTAGCACTTTTCAAAATCACCAACAAACGAATGAAAAACAATCATTTTGAATATGATACAACCTGTACTACTCCCCATTCCAGAAAAATACAGCAATAATTTTTTGGAATTAAAAAATTATTAATCAAGTTCTGCCAAATGAAACATAGCTCAATCCTTATCATTCATTTAGTCCTAACTGGAGATAAAAGAAAAAGTTCACTATTTTACTAATTTCTTGAAAAAAGAGTTAAAAACATATGCATTTTCGGCATGTTTTCTGACAATCAAGTCACAAAATTCACAGACTTGGAACAAGTCTAAGCATTCAAAATCTTGAGTATGCTGAAATTGTGCACTAATTTTCACTTTTTTTGTGTTACTTTAATAAATGGTTGATTATAAGAATGAAACATGTCTTTTCCAAAAATTAGAATGCATAACCTGAAATTGTCTTATAGTACAAGTCTTTGGGCTTAATTGTCACAGCATACGAAAAACACCCTTAAATTGCATGTTTTTGGCCCTTATTTCCAAAAATTGGCTAAATATTAAAATTTGACGCATTTAGCTATGTTTCATGATAGGAAAACGGAATAATATTGTTATTAAACAAAAAAAAATAATTCTGTATTTTTCTGGAATAGGGAGTACATGCATTCAATATGGGCACTACTGCAAGCAGGCCCGTAACCCCCAAATCCCAAAAGTCTCCCTTTTTTTTTAACCCAAAAAGTCCCATTTGCGAGCGTATCGAGCGAAAAAATTTGGGGTTTTTTTTATGCCTTTTTGGCCAAAAAAGGTCCAAATTTTGGAAAAAAAAGTCCATGTTTTCAAAATCCGCCCCTAGTCCAAAAAGGTCCAAATTTTGGAAAAAAAGGTCCACTTTTTCCAAATCAGCTCCCCCGCCCAAATAAATCCTGGTTACGGGCCTGACTGCAAGTGAAAAATGAGGTATAATTTGTATTAAAATATACATAAAGACTGTCGAATGTGTCTTTCAATGTAGAACGTAGTCAAAATTATTTTGCACTGATTTTGCACAGGCATAAACAGTGAACATTTCCATGAAATGAGTGAATGTTTCTTTTGTTAGCTTAAACAAAATTCATTGTGAAGGAGCGATTGCCGAATAGGGTGCAACTCTACTAGTCTTATTACAAGACTGCCCTACCCCAACCCTTAACCCTAACCCTAAAATCCGTAAACGAGGACTGGACTCAAGTTGCACAATATCAGGTAATTGTACCGTAATTTGTAACAGCGAAATGAGAACTCATCACACTTTCATTTTCAATTCATTATTTTTGTTTAAAAAAACTTTATTTCAAACTTAATTTTACATATTAACAACTTTGACATGTTATGTATGTTATATCATTGAACATGTGCAAAAAGTACTCAGTAAGATGCCTTAATCAGCATAATTTCTTGTGAAGCTTAGGGACCGATCAATATACGGCTGGCTAGGTTCACAATTTTTCGAACAAAACAAAGTATTTGTCAATGTAAAATTATGAAACATAAATTTTATCCATGGCGTTGTCTTTTTGAAAGACATTGCTTGTTTTAAATAAAGTTTATAATTTAAATGGGTATACAATTATATAACTATAATTTCATTTATATTAGGCCTATAATAAATATATTCATCAATAAAAATTAATATAATAAATAACAGTACTGTTGCTACCCAGCAAACACAAAGCGTTGTATAGAAAACGTTTATATATCGGGTTATTATATAATGGGTGTAAAAAGTTTAAATATAAACATTCAGAAAACATTTTTTTAACTTGATGCAAAACATTAGGCTAAAAAGAATAATGCTATGTCTCAAAGCCCATGGCAGTTTCAGAAACGAATGCAGAATGAGGTTTTTTTAAAGATTTTGTTTTTTTTACATATTTTTTTTTATTGAACTAAGATGTCATTTTCGAGTGTTCAAAAGTACACAGTATGAAATTGTGGTTGATTTACACAATTGAAGTACAAACATCAATTGTTTTATACCTAAACAATGAGCGTATCGAATCAAGTAACTTTTCTTCCAAATTTGTCTCAAAATTTCATGATTTTACGGCAAAAAACTATAAAAAAAACTTTTTGAAATAACAAAAATTAATTTGCCGTTTCAGCTTACATGGACGCGCTAAGAAAAACGAACGCGTGCGTGGGCTTTAAGACATAACTTTTTTTAGCTTTGTAATGTTTCAAAGTGTTGGCAAAATATTTTGTAAAAATGTTTGCCAAACATATTTTGCAATAACATTTTGGCAACATTTTTAAACTGTTGTTGTAGTGTTTTCTCATATAAAACTTTTTAGTTTTCATGACCTTTATTTAACCCAACATTGAAATGTTATTAAAACGTTTTAACCAAACCCAAAATATTTTTGTGTTTGCTGGGTAGAAATCAAAATGTCTCACAGCCTTATTATTAAAGCACGTAAAATTAATGTAATTAAAAATAAAACGAAAAACTATTGCATTTTCTACTTCATTCGTGTGTTTCTATTGTTTTCCTAATTATTTCATAAATATACAAAATGTGTAAACAAACGGGTATAAAACTAGGTAAACAAGATGAACACGTGAGCCGACAAATACCCTTGACAAATGTGTCCTCGATCAAATTTCTAGCCGTAACGCATTTCGTTCGCATAACTTATCATGCTGCTATTACAGAGTACCCCTATACAGACATCCGGGGACTACACCACCACACACGTCTATAGCCTATTGGGGGTTCAAAGAGTTCAAATATGTGCTGATATGGCCTTGTTCTACAAATTGGGTCTACTAAAAAGGTCAATTAGCTTCTCAAAACATACAATTTATAATCTGTCAAAGGCATTAATTTTGCCCGTCCCAGGAGCAAACTGGCCGTCTAAAATGACGGCCAGACAGGTGGCTAGCTAAGACCCTGATGACCACCAAATCGTCCATCTTGCGGCACACACATGTAACCCTCAAACTAAAGCTGCGTCATTGTTGTCCAAAATATACATATTGTTTCCAGGGAACAAGATAATACACGCAAACCGCATGAGCATGTTAACAGATACAGGGCACATACTCAGTCATTCCTAATGGAATAAAACCTCCATTCACAGAAGTTCTTCCCAGTCTTCCTCTATCAAAGCAACAGGGTTTACATCCTCATCCTCCTGGTGAACCGTAGCAACCGTTTGGAAAACAACAGGGTTTACATCATCCCCCTCCTTGTGAACCGTTTGAAAGGCAACATGGTTTACTTCCTCGTCCTCCTTGTGAACCGTTTGGCAACTACTTTCATAAACAGGAGCAGGTGCTCTAGCCGTTGCACGCCCTTTACGTTCACGTAACCTAACAGGCTGCTTATCCGATTCCCCCTCCTGATATCCACCGTCTGCGGTCATCCGGAGACTACCACCAAACCGGCCATCTTGTGGCATACGTAAAGCAATCCCTTGCTCCAATAGTACTTGCGTTATCTTCTGCAAGACCGCGTCAGTATTGTCCAAAATATACATATGCTTTCCAGGAAACAGAAACATATCAAAATTGGTTTCGTCTTCAATTTGTAACCGCCAGTCCTCCAAAAGTTCTGGTTTGACGAATGGGTCGTTGTCCCCTCCAAAAACAGTTATTCCACAAGGGAGTAACTCTTCTCGGGACAGATGATATGCTTTGGCTATCTTCATAGCAACCTCCACTGCTGGGAGCATTCGTTCCATGAGCGCCCTATTGTTCAAAACAACATCATCAATGAAAGAGAAAAAGACGTTCTCCTGCTCCATAATTTGTTGGAATTTCGTGATGTTAATACCAAGCATTTGTCCGAGTTTCTGAAACACTGGTCCAGGGACATCGAGTTCTTCAGGTTGGGGATAATCCTCAGTAGGGGCATACCAAGAACTTAGAAACATATGTTGAGGACAGTACCCGTGTTGCAGAAGTGATTGAGTGACTTCGAAAGCAAGTAAACTACCCATGCTGTGTCCAAAGAACACAAATGGTGTATCACCAAGTACTTGTAGAAGAACGTTTGTGAGACATTGTGTCATCTCCTCAAGCGTTGCCAATGGGATCTCGTTATCACGCCCTTCCCATCCTGGCATTTGAACAAACAACAATTGTATGCCAAAGTGCGTGAGATAATGTGGCCAGGCTGCAAATGTCGATGGTCCTCCTCCGTTGGGAGGGAAACATACTATTCTCAGAATTGGTGATTGTAATGGTGGTCCTTCGACAATCCGTCTGCTCGTCGACGTTACCTCAGGAACGGCGATGTCATTGGACGGAACATTCGTGGAAATCTCTTCAACTTGTACTGAAAGTGACTCTGGATCTGGATCTGGATCTGGATCTGGATCTTCATCAACGGAGCGCAATATCTTTTGAAGAATCTTGTTGCTTATTGATTGCAGGGTGTTGCTTTCATTGAGAAAATCAACAGCACCTAAGGTCACTTCAAACTGCTCACTAACAGCCTGGCTCAAACTTGACGCTATCATAGAATCTACACCAAACAATACGGGACTTGAATCGTCTTGCAAATCGGATTCAACACCAAGTTGTTTGCTTAAGATATTTGACAATGCCGTCAGTATTACCTTCCTAGCTTCTTCTATGGGGAGATCTAAAATCAACTGCCGTAAAGATCCATTAGAATGTCCCATTACCGCTTCCTTATCATTGTAGAGTGTTTTCAGCAGCGATATCGTACCCTGTGTCTGCCTAAAGTGTTCCGTCATCAACGCTCGGTGTCTCGACGCAAAGAGACCCATAGAAAGAGGCCCGGCAATTATCATCTCGGGTGTATTATTTTTCAGAGCTACACTAAGTGCACCCAACACATCCGTAGGACTCACACTGATAAATCCGTTCTCCTCGGCTGCGGTGATCAAACCACGTCGTACAGCAAAACCAACCGTATTCAGATATCCTATGATGAGGGATGTTGCGGGAAGTCCCATACTGTTCCTCATCCGACAGAGCCCATTCACGAAGTTATTAGCAGCACAGTAGTTAGCTTGTCCAGCGTTTCCGAAGACCGACACTACAGATGAAGCAACAACAAAGTACTTCAAAGTAATACCGAGTTTCAGTGTCATTTGATGCAGTAATAAGGTGCCGTAAGCTTTTACACTCATCGGTCCGTTCCATGAAGTATCTGTCATACCATGAATAAATCCATCATCATACGTAGTTGCAAAGTGGAAAATACCTCCCAGATGCGGTTTAGTTGCCGAATTCTGTATGTTAGACAGCAGTTCTTCAAGTAGATCGGCATCCGTTACATCCCCTTGAAGATGTGCGATATTAACTCCTTGTAACGCTAAACGAGAAAACGTCTCTTCAGCTTCAAAGTAAGGAGCTGATCTAGACATAACAAAGATGTGTTTTGCTTTACGTGAAGCCAACCACTCTACCAATGCAAGACCAAGACCACGTGTGCCACCTGTAACGAGATACGACACATTGTCATCGGCTAACCACGTGTCACTCTGTAAGTTGAATGGAAGTGTAAAGTTACCTTCCATGTCCACAACGGCATCATCAGGTAATATACCATTTGTCAACGGCAGCGAAGATACCAGCTTAATATCATCGTCAGTGCTTGATTCTATGACAGATGGGGTTAGTGTCTTCCAAAATTCATCCATCAATGCGTTCATTTCAAGTGATGAAAATCCTTCCAACGCCAATGGGAAGCTCATATCGAGAGACATGAATTTGATTCTGGACGGGAGGTTGTGCAGATACTTGGAAGACGCAATGGCGTTGTCGTCTTGAAGGGAAATCACGGTACCCCTACGTTTGAGTTTTCGTAACAGTAATAGCATTGCTCCAGGTGGAAGAGTACTGGTTAGTTCCGATATGATCATGTAATCGAACGACATATCCGTTAAATCATCTATGTGTTCAGACATAACATATGTCACACCATCTACAGGTGTGTGGTCATCTTCAGTAGATGATAATAAAACAACGATCTTTACTCCTTTCATACCAGCAAGAATAGTCAAAGCAGATTGGCACATTCTTGAGTTATTTCCCAGAAATAGAATATTGGTTGAAGTCGAGATGTAGAAGACATCATCGAAAACAACTTTAGCTGGTAGAAACCTGGACACGAGGCTCACTGCTTGAGCACACGATAACCCTTCAGGTATGCTTGTTATTAGATTACGCTTTACGACGAGACGAGAGGGGATCTCAGAGCACTGCGTTATACCAATGACGCAAGACTCCCTTGTCGGTCGTTGAGGTCGCTCTTGACTTTGATTGTTGTTAGCATTCATGCTGTTCTCTACCACTCCAGCATATATTATCACAATCTGTGTTTGGAATTGATCTAAAGGCGGGAAGCTGCGAAAAGCTGTAACTCTGATGCACACATCATCGTTGTCCTTCTTTGGCACATCTAAAAGTGAATTAGACATATTCAGCTTTCCATATCCAGTTGCCTCGTCGTAGCACACTTTCCATTGGTCGTTGGAAGTTTGAACTTTGACCTTTGACGTTGACTGACACCGAAGTCGTGGGGAAAATAATTTCCACTCGTTGATAACTGTATAATCTGGTTGGACGTATCTACAGGAAAGGATGTTCTCATCGGGAGGAAGATGGAGAAGTACTGTATGCAGAATTTGCGCAGTGTCTTGAATGGACGACCCAAGTGGCAAATCTAGTATGAGACTTCGAAGAGACGGTTCTTCGTGAACTGCTGTGATCAAAATGGAATGGATTGAACTCAGGAACGGATCTGGGAATACACCAGACGTACCTGGCTCCGAAGTAGAGGTATTGATTGGCTCTGTAATTTGCTGACCATGTTCAAACTCAAGTGGGTGTGTAGCAGCATGAGGTTGGTTACTCTCTTCTATTCCAGGTGCTCCATTGGGTTTTCCATCAAGTGTTGTTCTACTAACGTTTTCGTACAGTGGTGTTCCATTTGGCATTCCATACGGCCATATCGATGTTCTATTTGAGTTTTCGTAAACAGTCGTTCTGGTAGGTGTATCGTAAATTGGTTGTCCATTGGTTACATCATGACACCTTGTTGCCGCACCCTCTGAGTATCCGTTCTGTTGACATTCCGGTATGTCAACATCATACGCCCCTTTTGTGACAAACACAACACGTGGTCTGCAATCTTGTTCTATTTCTAGTACTCTCTGAAGAATTCCAATGCAGAACAGAGGAGCAGGATTTTCAATTCTCTGAAAATCTTCAAGCGAGAGTGGAACACTGGCATCGCCAACATCTGCAATACCCTTGATATCTAATGTCCTGAATACTATGATATCTGTAAACGAACTACCACCTGAAGCAAAATGTTGATCAATTGCTTCCTTTGGATTTTCCTCTATCCCAACCACTTCAATATGTATCCCTAAAGTTGTCAGTGCCGTTGTAACCATCTGGCTTGCTCCACCTTGATCGGGAAACACCAAGAACTTTCTATCAAGGATATCAATGTCAGACTCAATGCAAACGCTATGGTTATCTTCGTCGTCAGGTTCATCACTAGCTGAAGTTTCCACGTCATCGACAGATTCTCCTTTAAGAGGTACATGCACCCAGTCTGTTTTCCATATATGCGGATCCATACTGATTCCTTCGGATTCAAACACTTCAAACTTCATACCATCAATCACGCAAAATAGTTCACCCGTTTCTGCATCGGCGACTTTCACATCGCAGGAACGATCATCACCATTCCCACCCGTTGATATCAAGTGTACAATCACATTCCGAGGAGCATTTCTGTTGAGATAGAACTTGTTTATAAATCGAGGCACACGTTTTAGTGGACGATGTAACGTACCCAAGTTGGCGGCGGCTTCTCTACCTTGTGCAAAGAGCAACACAGCAAAAGGTTGGAAACAACTGTCCAAGAACGCAGGGTGGAAGCTGTACTGGTATGCATCCCACGACACGTTCTCTGGAGCTTCACAGTAACATATTATCTCAGTGTATTCGCTATTAACAAATGCCTTTGTGGTTGATCGAAACGAAGGTCCTAAGGACAGACCAACGCTTGATTCGTTGGCGTAGAACTCTTCTCCGCCAATAGGGAACTTGCATCTTTCTAGTACATTCCCGACATCTAGAAACTGAGGCCTCGAATCTGACTCCACAAATTGTGGGATACTAATATTGATGCACCCATGCTGCATCCACTTCGTTGCTTCTCCATCGTGACTTCTGATGGTTACTCGCATCAATTTACCTTGTACTTCGTCAAGCGTTGTCTCCAAAATGGCTTTGTTGTTGGAAGCAAACAAGAACTTCTGCAAGTCAACATTTGATAGTGTGACTTGTTGGTCATCTGGAAATTCCTCTTTAGCCACGGCTAGGGCTACTTCAAGATAAGCTGCTGCTGGTAGTATCACAGCTCCTCCAATCACGTGATCTTTCAGCCACGGTAGCATTGATTCGTTTAGCTCCGATTTCCACACCTTTTCCATAGCTGTCTGAGCTATAAAAGACAGCTGACGTTCACCAAGGAGTGGATGGTTGTTCGCAGGAAACTGGAATAGCTCAAGAGCTGTCTCTGAGACTGCTGAGCATTTCTCGCGTTGCCAAGGATACAGAGGTATGGAAGTGACATTGCGACAGCTTTCTTCAAAATAACTTTCAAAGGTGGATGAAACTCCGGCAACATGCAGTTTTACGTGAGATCGGAGTAGGTCTTTGGTATCATTTGGAATTGTTTTCGTGTCTTGTGGTCTCAATAAAGACGCTGTTGTGATGATCTTCCTTGGACTCTTCTTCTTCATGTTCTCTGCAGTATCTTCAATGGCAACACGCAAAGCAGCGTGGGCACCAACTTCCACAAATACTCCACACCCGTCGCTGATTAATTCCTCAATTGCTTCTTTGAATCGAACCTTGTTTCGCGTATTGCTCCACCAGTACTCACTTGTGCCGACTTCTTGTGTTGTGACATATTTGCATGTTACTGATGACATCATAGGAATGGTGGACCTTGGTGACGTCTTTCCTGCATTTTCAAGATCTTTAATTTTCGATACTTTCTCTATAAAACTTTCCTTTATGCTGTCTTGCTGCCTGCTATGAAATGCATTATCAACCTTCAATCGTACACACTTAATTCTATCTCTTTTCAGATAATCTGCAAAGTGATCAATATCAGAATTACAACCAGAAAACACTATTTGATTTGGACTATTTTCGGCAGCAATATCTAGTACATCTACACAGCTACACTGTTGGAATCGTTCCTGAATTTCATCAACAGCATGTAACACTGCCAACATTTTGCCCGACCCGCTAGTCTTACTCAACAATTTCCCTCGGTGGTAAACCAACTCTACAGCAGACTCAAGCTCAAGCAATCCAGCTGCATAGGCTGCTGCTACTTCACCGACGCTATGGCCAACAACCACATCAGGAACGACGCCTTTCTGCTTCCACACAGCTAATAGACCAATCTGTACGGCGCAGATACATGGCTGGGCAATATCTGTCGGATAAATTGAAAGTTGATTAATAGATATTAGATAAATAGATGTTAAAGGACACAAATCAGTCCCTGATATTGAAGTGCATCGGACTAGAAGGCCAAAGGTTGGGGCAAAGGTAATAGTTTTTAAGACTTTTTTTGGTCCGGTCTAAGATGTGGAGGTACAAGAACTATTCGGCTATTCTAGTTGAAATCCACACACCCACTATGGAAGACATGCCTTTAATCTTCCACAAGGGAGTGCGAATTTCAAATGGGGAAACCTAAATGGGTGACTTCGTTTGAAATCTACAACCCCTGAGCGGGAGATTAAAGGATGTCTCCGGCAATCACAACATTATACACCTTATATGTTAGAAAAATAATTATCAAGCAAGAATTCCATGGTTTTATTTAAAACAAGTTCATATTGACCATAAAAACGAATATAAACAGCTGGCTCTCAAGACGCGATATTCAAAATTCCCGCGCCGAAATTGTGGTCAATTGTTGTCATCCTTCATTGTATTACTAGGACGTTATTACACTGGACAATTTCGGCGCCAGGAATTTCAACTGGAATAACCAATTAAAATCATGCAATGCATGTTACTAATTGTTTATTACTCTATTAATCACGACATACCTGTTTTGTTGATCTTCTCCTTGTCATGTTCTTCAGTCAGCATGTTAACTAGTGACCACTTTGCTCCATATTTGTGCAGAATCTCATCAATGTCCTGTAATTTAAAATATGTTTGCTCATTAATGGTTTGATCAACTCTTATTAGGCGGAAAATGTTAGGCGTTTACCACTACGCCGAAAAGTCGAAAAGAGTGCTATTAGTTGACCTGTCTAGTCTATTGTGTGTTAAGTAAAGTAGACAAAGTATAAGACTTGAATCAATAATTCGTGATGCTTCTGGCGAGATGTCACAAGACAATTCTCAAAATGTTATAAGGCCCGCCGATTACGAGCTGATCAAAGTATAGTTTTCCTTCAATGAAAAACTATGCCTCCTGTGGGCTCTCATGTTCAAGTAACGTTCGGTGTACGATAAAGAACATGATGAATATCGAATACATTGAACCTCAAGAAAGCGATATATTCGTTTTTATATATCTTGTTGCATCACAGATATTTGTCTTTGGGTGAACCTTTAACCTCGATCACGACAGATTGTTCGCAGAAAAGACATCATGCGAGAGCTTCGAATCCTTGTCCATCACCGTGTTCCCATGTCAGAAATCACATTCGTATTTCACTAGTTTTTAATATACCAGCAATCACTATTTTCATCGTGCCTACTCATAATCTTGTCCAACCACAGTGACAGTCTTTGGGGTTCATTTTGATTCATACCTGTATTTTAGAAGCGAAGACCTCGCTAGACTGCATCAGGTCCCTGGCCATGCCCCACCACTGTGTTCCCATTCCACTGAACACACACACTATCTTATTGTTGGGTTGGTTACTAGATATTACATCTTCCATGCAAGAAGCCGTCTTGTCTTCAGCAAGCCGTAATTTGACTTGCTGAATGGCGTCCTCTAAGGATGATACTATGATGCCAAGGCGATGTTGGTGGTGGTGAGAGCGTTGGGCTGCCATGTAGAGTACAGATATGAATGTCTTTTCGTCTTTCTATAGAGATTACATGAACAGAATTTAACAAAATATCATTAATATTAATCATAATTATGTTCATCACATTCACAACCCAGGCACAACAAATGTCACGATCAGTCATGATCGACAACTTGCGTTCCTAGCCTTTATCATTGGAGTTTCGCCGACAAGTGTGATGTGAGTACCGGAGAACTCAGTCCCATGATTCGAACCGGAACCGGAAGCACACAAAGGACAAGTGTATGTCCATTCCAAACAAGTTACATAACATGGATCTTGACCGAGTCCCCTAAAATGTGACATTAATTCCGTATTCTATTACGTGATAAATACTAATTAGGAGAGGGCAAGACCACAGAATCAGAGTTCTGTGGGCAAGGTTCAGGTTGCTGCGCCTTTTGGAGGAACACTGGTGCAAACAATTTGCATTCCTAAAACAAGGCAAATCTATCAAATCCAATGTAAAGACTGTCTTCACAATATATTGGTGAGACTGAAAGAGCTCTCGGAAAAAGGGTTTCCGAGCATAAAAGAGAGCCCTCGCCTGTTGGAGGACATAATGAAAGCTGCTAGACACTCCTTTGACCCTGGTGAGGTCAAGGTGTTGGACAGCAATTCCGGGTGGTTTCAGCGAGCGGTTAAGGAAGCGGTGTACATCGCAGCCTCCGAACCAGACCTCAATAAAGACCAGGGGCGCCACCCCCTACCAGCCGCCTACAAGAGGCTACTCGGGTCAAGTGGTTTGGGTTCATTGCCCAGATTACGTGTTCCGGGTAGCGGCACGTCTCCTAGTACTACGCCAACTCAGTGCTAAAGAAGTGAGCTCGGATGAGCCACGAAAAGTCCACTCGTAAGTGAAATTTTACTATTGCTCTTGTGAATAAGTTTTAAATTGTTCTACATTATAAAGGTATATCTTTAATTGATCTCTTTATTCTATCATGCCTAAATTTGCATTTCCTCGCCCGGACCCGAGCCAGCTCTCGACGGCCATGGTTGGTGGTTCTCGTATTGAGCGTATGGAACTTACCGGCGCCAGATGCTATAATACAATCTATACTATAATTTATAATGTTAAAAGTATTAGATTACTGTTACATACCTTTGCGATGTTCTGCAGAAACAGTTCCCAATCTTTCAGTCGTTGCACAAGAGCCTCTTTACTCGCGGCAGAGAGTAACAAAGGCTTCGCCTTCCAATAGTCACATGTTGCATCGCTACTGCTTCCATCATCAGACGGACCTGTCAATACAAGATTTGCATTCGCTCCTCCGAATCCAAATGAACTACATGTGGCTACTAGAGGACGCTCCTTTGGCCAAGGAGTAGAAGTCTTGGGGAAGCAAATGTTCAACTCTTCAACATTAATCATCTTATTTGGTGTGTTGAAATGGACCACGCTTGGAATGCAGCGACGTTGAATGCTTAACGCAGTCTTAATAATCCCTGCTACACCTGCAGCGCCCTCCGTATGTCCGATATTAGACTTTACAGAACCAATGAATAGATGTGGAGATTTAGCATCCCCTTGGTGTACTCCCTGGTTCTTCAACGCATCTGAAGCATCATCTATGTGGTACTTATCGTCTTCTGCATGAATTACATTAGACTTCACAGAATCACCGAGTTCAGGTGGAGACTCAACATCCCCTTTGCGTATGCCACATATAACCTGTCCTAATGCATTTGCCTCGGTCCTATCCCCTACAATCGTCCCTGTACCGTGCGCTTCTGCGTACACAACATCTCGTGGGTCAATACCTGCATTTCGACATGCAGACTTGATCAAGTTCTTCTGGGCATCTAAACTTGGTGTAGCTATCCCATTGGTACGTCCATCATTGCTCAATGCTCCTCCGCGGATGACGGCATAGATCCGATCACCATCTTCAATGGCTTTTGACATGAGTTTCAATACGATAACACCTGCTCCTTCGCTCCTTGCGTAACCATTAGCGGAGTCATCAAAGCTTTTGGATCGACCATCTGACGATAACATTCCAGCTTGACAAAACCCAACTGTTGCACCTGTTATAGAATAATAAGAACAAGATTAAGAATAACGATAAAAATGTGATAATTGTATGTATCAGATGCAAACGATATGCATGACAGGTCTCGGGCGCCCCGGAAAATGCTGAGTCAACATTACAAAGGCAATTTCTCATTGTGCTCTGAATCCCTTAAAAGTTCTGAATGATAACGATGATGATGATGATGATGAATGATGATAATTATGATGATGATGATGATGATGATGATGATGATGATGATGATGATGATGATGATAATGATCAAGATCATGATGATGTTGTTGTTGCTCTTCATGATGATGTAGATGACAACAACAAAAACTAAATTATGATACTGATGATGTCGAGAAAACGCTACTCTAGCACACGCATGCAGGGCTGTATACTGTTGTCAGGCTAGTCTCAAACGGCTCTTTTCAGAGCCACCGGATCTTCAAAACGATTTCTCTCTCGACAAATAGCCTGCTTCGTATCCAACTCTCTTTGCACAGCAATCGGAGATTCTCTTTGGGATACTAAAACGTCGACCGATTTCTGAATAGCTCGCAATAATTTGAAATTGGTATCCGTCAGACAAAAATCAGACGTACAGGTGAATATACGTCGATGTTGTTTGACTTACCTGCCATAAGGACCAAGTTCACTCCTCCCGCCACTGCCATTTCACAGCTCCCACTCTTCAACCCATCACAGGCCATCTGTATCGCGTATAGCGACGAGGAACAAGCAGTATCAATACTGAAGCTTGGTCCACGAAAATCAAACTCATAGGACACTCTGTTTGACATCATGCAACTATTTGTACCAGAATTGGTGTATCTGTTCATGTTATGAGATGGCATACTGGCGAGGATCGCATACTCAGAGGCTGTGACACCCATGTACACGCCAGTTTGTGAACCTCGTACTGAGGATGCGGGGATGCCGGCATCTTCTAGGGCTTCCCAGGTGACTTCAAGAAGGAGGCGGACTTGTGGATCCAGATGATCAGCTTCGTCTATAGTCATACACATAATAAAACACTGTGTGTTAGTTTAACTCGGTTCAGGCAAAAACACAGTACACTCATAAAATATTTTACCCAAGTTGGGTAAAAAGGTCACAACTCAACAAAATGAGTAAACACTTACTCAAATTGAGGAAATAATGCCCAACATTGAGCTCCTATTGATAAATAGGACCCAACATTGAGGGTATTATTTATCCATTATGAGCTCAATGTTGTGTATTATTTAGTCAATTTGAGTAATTGTTTACTCAATTTGTTGATTTGTGACCTTTTTACTCAACTTGAGTAAAATATTTGTAAGAGTGTAGCTGATCTATTAATTACTGGAATATATTTGGGAACATACTGGTTCAAATTATCTGCCTCCCAAACAGGGGTGGGGAATGGGGATATCCCCACTTAAACTTGGGCTTTCCCTCGGTCCCCTCCGATCAGAGCAAAAACTAACTGAAAATCCTTTAAGCAAAATAGTGCACTGCACGCCATTGCAAGAAAGGTGGTATACGCTTATTGCTTAGTCGAGGCAATAAGGTAAGACAAGAACACAAAAGTATACAAAAAGTCCCAAGGTTTTTAACGCTTTTTTTGGACAAAAAAGGTCCAAATTTTTTGGGAAAAAGTCCAATTTTTACAAAATCCCGCCCCCCCCTTTACAAAATCCACTTTTTCAAAATGAGCACCCCCCAAAAAAAAAACCGGCTTGCAAGAACGTAATCAAAATAGGCGTATATATTATTTTGAAGTCTTGCTCTTGCGACAAAGATGTAAATAATGTAGAAAATTACTGCTGAAATATTATATTAAAAAAAAACCACGTAATCTGGAAATGCAGACTCTGATAATTTCCATGCCAAATGTCGGGATTTTCGGCATTCTTATAATTATTAAGTCATCGTGACGTGCTCGTTGAGTGTTACGGTATACGAGGGATTGTTGGTTGAAGCAGCCAAAAAAAATTGATTTTCATTATCTAAATCAATATATTATTGAAAAATAACACTTTGATGTGTTGCAAAAGTTCATTCAAATCATTATACTTTGAAAACTTGCTCGATTTATTGTTGTTAATGAGCTTGATACTATTTAGGCCATTTTGGGTATGAAACTTTACGCAACTTTTCACACGTATTTTGAGCTCCCCGTGTAAAAAATAGTTGGGGTTGATTTATAGCAGAGCCCGCTACTGAGAATAAAAGTTTCGTGCGCATTTTACCTTCTCAGATACAAATAGAGTTTAAATTCAAGAGCTTTTGAGCAACTTTTCGAAAGTCTACACAATTTGGAATATTTTTGATCAGTTCCAGCAAACACAAAACGTTTTCGACATCATTCACAAAAGGCTATAAAAGGTTGTCAGAAAATGATTAAATGTCGGGTTATATAAAGGGTATATGAAGGGCATAAATTGTTTTCATAAAATTAAAAAACATTTTTTGATAACCTACTGCCCAGCAAACACAAAATGTTTTACAGAAAACGTTTAAATGTCGGGTTATATAAAGGGTATAAAAACGTTTTAATAACATTCCAAAAACATTTTTGAAAACTTGATACAAAACATTCTAAACATAATGTTATTTTGGGGTTGAAAAAATATTTTGCGAAAAATGTTTGCCCAAAATATTTGCAATAACGTTTTAAAAACGTTTTCATAACCTTTATATAACCCGACATTTAAATGTTATTAAAACGTTTTAAAAAAAAAACATCTTAAGAACAAATCTGTGTTTGCTGGGTGCAAATATTTTAACCTAATGTTATTTAAATGTTGACAAAATATTTGGCAAAAAATGTTTGCAAAAATAGTTTACAATAACATTTTAAAAACATTGTTGTAGTGTGTTTTCATACAAAACGTGTTTCGTTTTCATGACCTTTATATAACCCGACATTTTAATGTTATTAAAATGTTTATTTTTATTTTAACATATTTCAATTCATTCAAATTTAAGACGAAAAAATGGGTTGGACCAGAGGCTTGAATTGAATATAAACCTTTATCGCATTGACGTTGCAATTTGCAAACAGGATACTTTCTATATTCCAAGCACTTATTCACTGCAAATCAAATTAATTTGTCAAAGAATTGACTTCCGTCCGCAGAAATTTCACAAACTTACGTGGAAACAACGACAAACAATACTTCTACAAATTGATTATGATTTTCCTTCTTTAGCTTACCTGGCGATATTTTGAAGAATTTTCTATCAAACATGTAGGGATCCTGCTGCAGAAAACCGCCTCTTTCACTGTAAATCTTTCCCGGTAACTTCTCGCCAGGACTGTGATAAAAGTTACAATCATAGCGATCAGATGGCGGCGGCGTCGTGCAATCCAATCCTTGTGATAACATATCCCAGAATTTCTCGACGCCATCGACACCACCACTATATCGACACCCTATACCAACTATGGCAATTTGCTGTTTTAATTGCTTGGCCATTTTGCTCATCTTTGGGTCTGATGATTTCGACTTCTGAAAGAAAATAATAATTTCATGAAATTTATTTTATTTAAATTAGAATTCAGAACGGTGTGAACTGACATAATCAGTGCCGTAGCTAGGGGTTGTGGCGCCCAGGGTAAGGTTACAGATTGCGCCCCAAACTTGTAAAAATATTTTTACCGACTGAAATTGTTAATTGTTGACCCCCATTTTTTCCCAGGGGCGCTCGATAATCTCAAAAGTGTTAGTATGTGGGGGTGGAGGGCAGTAGCGTAGCAAGGATTTTACTGTGAGGGGGCCAAGCCAAATGTTCGTCCCCATAGGCATTTGTCACTTTTTTTTCCCATTTTTAGTCATTTTAAGGACACTTTACTCTTTGCCGTCCCCATTTTATCCCTGCAAATTTCCTGTGGGGCAGTCTGCCCGGCTCTCCTGCAGGCTACACCCCTGGGGTGGGGGTACATTTCATTGAATTGAATATGAGAGGCGTAGCATAAGATCTCAGAATCTTGCAACGTTTTAAAGCATTTTAGCGATTTTTATAATAAGTTTAATCATCAATATCAGGTGAATAAGTAATCATAGAACTTAAAGGAGTATTTCGTGATCCTATCATCCTCTTTTTATGACATTTTTCAGTATATCCACGAAAAAAGCATATTCCCAAAATTTCAGTTGGTTCCGATATTGCGTTTGCGAGTTATGCATGATTATGTGTATTACACTGCTCCATAGACAATACGTTGTAATTTCGTTCTGGTGCACCAGAACGAAATTCAAATTTCACGATATCTTTGCTAATCTGCAAGAAATATTTTGTACATAAACATTATGTAGCCAGAGGTTTCCAGTGATATAAAAATCTCAACTTTTTTTGAGAAAAGTGGGGGGATGAGGCTGTGGATCACGAAATGCCCTTTTAAATAACGTTGTTCGTTTTCTTCTTTTAACGGTGATGCACCCTAATTCACGTAATTGTTGGTAACAACAACAAAAATAATAATAACAACAATATCACAACACTCCGCTATCAGCTTGCAACACATCAACAATAACAACAACAAATACCACACCCACCATAACAACACAGAGAATGCAACTCCAACAATCAAAAATTATTATATTTAATGCTATTCATATTCGCGTCAAATTTACAGAAATGTTTTTAAAATAACAATAAGCATGAACCTTCAATAAAAAGTATAACAGTAAATTTGGTAGGCGCCAATCTTAAAGGCCTATTGTGCAATTTGAAACGGTTTATGTTGAACTTTTCACGCACTATTTTTATGTTAATAAAGAAAAAAATTAAATTAAATTTATTTTTATGTTATTAAAAGTAGGCTAAATAATTAAATTAAATTAAATGATAAAATTAAAGTTGGTTAAAATTAAAATTAAAGTAAATAAAGTTAAAGTAAATAATAACGAATTAAAGTTAATAATAAGGAATCGAACAAACTTACCATGTTTACAGTCTTTGTCGCTATATCATTGTTTTGTTATTTCATACATCTGATTTGAGGTAGAAAAACACAACACACGCAAACAAGTATATTTCCATCATTTTGTATTTTACCCAAATAACAGTTTCGCAGCCATAATGTAAAAGAAGCGCTTTTCCTTGTAACACCAGCGCTAAAATGATTTTCATGCAAGGGTGTTATGAAGTGACCCGTTTTCAAAACAATGATCGGAAAAAATTAATAATATTCTATAATTTTCACCTTATACCAATTGACCAATACATATCTGAAATGCCGGATGCAATTACCCACTCCCAAATCATATTAGCCTATTAGTCTGAAATGACAGCCACGCCCAACCCACAGCACTCATTGAAAATATCCGCTGTTTACTGAGTTGAGTTGACCATTAACAGTTTTGTCTTTTTGTACCCATAATAACTCAAATACGTTATAGTGTATTTTTCGGTAAAAAGGTAAAAACATTACCCATTTTCATACCAAAATTGACCCAGACAAGGGAAACCATTGATGCCTAAATATTAGACCAATGCTATTCGCAGCATATCCCCATGGTTATTTGTACTGAGTACCCCCGGAGTTATAGTGCATGCGACAAACTTCCCACCCCACCCCCATAATATGGAGCGTCCCTAATCATATCTGTAACCATGTAACCGCCATGTATTTTAAAACATAAAACGATCTATTCATTTTTTAATAGAAACTTGTCAAAATTGACAAGGGAAGCTATTTGGATGTGGATAAAACAAATTTCTCTTCAAAATGAATAGATTTCTCTTCAAAATGAATCGGGTATATATTCTCATCAAAATGATAAGAAACTTATCACATTCAGTAGCGTAGATTTTTGTTTGACATAGGGGGGGGGGGTTGGAAAACTTTCTTGAAGTATAGTGAATGTAGCACATTTGGCGACTAAATAAGTTTTATGGTACAAAATTTTGCCATTTTGAAGCTAAACTGATTAAATGTGGTGCAAAAGTGGAATTTATTCGCGCGAAGCGCCCAAGAAATTGCACTTTTGGTGGTAAAATTAGCAAATATGAGGTTGATTTGGTCAGAAACCCACATACAGGCGTCAACATGGGGGGGGGGGGTGATTGTATGGACCATCTCCCCTGGCAAAATATTGGGGGAGTTATCCCCATCCCCCCTGGATCTACGTCTACGATCACATTTGAATAAGATTGCCATGTCATTTAAAAAAACTGAATAGGTTCTTGTCAAAAATGAATAGGTTCCTATTAAAAATGACTAAAAAATGGAAAATAGTTGTCATAGTGGGACTTAACAGAATCTTGTCCAAATGAAATGTGTTTAGAAACGTTTTTTTATATGTTTAGAATATGGATGTCAGATATATAGAAATTAAACACCATCATTGACCCCCGGCATTGACCAATGTTCAGAAATTTGACAAATGATGTTTAGCTTCTAAACATGTTTACAAAGTGATGGCAAAATTGTGTTTAGAAAAGTGATTAATCGCTACACACTGTTTTTGCAGTGTAATGTTGTCAAATAGTGAGTTGGCGATCTTGTTAATTTCAATAGTTACCGGTACTTGTTAAAATAAAATGGAAACTATTCACTTCGATAAGATTGTCGGTTCAAAATCAGGCGGCGAGTGGCATGATAGAGCCGGCAACTTGTGAAACCGCCCGGCCATATGGCATTTTCCATATACTCGGTTAGTTTTGTGGGGTATTATCGAACCCCAACGGTTTTAGCTTGTATTTATATTATTTATTAACATAGGCCTATTTGTTTGTGATATTTCAAGCGTTTTAAAATTTCAAAATAATCCCATTCAATTACACGGTTGACGATGAAAATTTACTGAATTTAGAGAATGCACGGCGACCACCTGGTTCAAAGTGATAATTACCCAGGGAGCAGGGATGGTCTATCTGCATCGGGAAGATATAATAAAAATTCCTTTAAAAAAGGAATGGGCGCCCAACTGTTTGGATACTTTTTTTTTCTCTTTAGAACAATAATGTAATATTAGCATAGAAAGAAGTCCATTAATTTTGTATTTTAAACAAAGAATATACGCACAACATTTTATCCCGAACATATCAGAAAACAATAATAAAATCAAATCCAAGCAAATTGTGGTTTTATTTCTAAGCTGGGCATACTTTTAAGCAAAACAGTTGCGAAGTAAATCTAGCAAGACCGAAATTAGACGCTCTTTGCAAAGTCAAGCCAAACAAGAGAAATGTGTCTGATTGGGGAAGGTGTTCTGACAATCCAAATATAAACTTAGTCCACCTCAAATGACCTGTAACAATTTGTGATTGACATTACTTAATTCACCTCGGATGACTTTGATCTGACATTCAACTTTTTCGTTCTTACACCAATCATATCCATAACAATTTAACTCTTACAACTTCCTGTCAACTCTCTAATTTAAAACTCTGTCTGTTTGCCTTTTCTGTCTACAGTTTGTTACAATTATTATGATAAGCAAACATTCATGACATTGCTGGGTAGATAACAGGATTTAGTTATTTACTTAATCCAATCATGGAGGTAGTATAGCTACAACCTTGGCGAAAAATGTTGCCACACCTGAGCGTTAATTGGCCAACATCCTTCCCCGCTCCCCTATTGCAATGTTGATTTGGACAAAATCGTCATCATTTCTACATTACAGTCTCCCAACATTGGAAAATGGGGGGTGGGGGGTGGGGAAGGGGCAAGTGTAATCTGAATGTGCATTTGCAACTATTATACAAAATAGTACGGAACTATCCCATATTTAGCTTCGATTGCGTGCTTTTAACACCAGAACGTGCTGGTGTGGCCCTGGTGTGGCAACGAATTTCCGCCAGAGTTGTAGTAGGCTTACTACCTCCATGATCCAATCATGGCAATAACGTCAATTTTGGTCTTCAGTGTTTTAAAATACAACAATGTAGAACATGTATAATTAATATGCCGTGTTGTTTGCATACAGTTTTCCGCCCAATTGTGCCACCATATTGCAACTTTGGCAATAACCGCTATATAGATTCTATGGTAATTAGCAAACAAAAGCCATCAGTAGAGTCCTCGTTAATTGATTTTATCACTATGGACCACAATAGTCTCATCCCAATGGCATAGTCCAATAACCTCAATTACATAATCATAGTGCAAAATTTGACCTCAAGTTGCAGAGTATGAGTTTGTGTACCCAAATTTTCAAAGGATGAAAGTAGGCCTACAAATGTATTAGGGCTTAAGAACTGTTCCCATGATAGATGAGCATGTTGTGGATCCTAGTGTATGGTCAAATGTCACCGTCTATCGGGTTTCTAAGGCACACGGTAAACTGGTTGAACCCATACAAAGGTCAGGATTTATTTGGTATTTTTATAAATCCTAATTTTGTATTTTAAACAAAGAATATACGCTCACCATTTTATCCTGTGCATATCAGAAAACAATAATAAAATAAAATCCAAGCAAATTGTGGTTTTATTTCTGAGCTGGGCATAATTTTAGCAAAACAATTGCGAAGTCAATCTAGCAAGAGTGAAATTAGAAGCTTTTCACAAAGAATCACAAAGTCATGCCTATATTTTGGCGCCTCCGTAGAGGGCGCCAAAAAACCTCATGGGTGTCAAACAGTTCAGTGGGGTCAAATAAACACCCCTAGGGTGGACACGTAAAAAAATCTTCTGCACGGGGCCTACAACAGGGGGTCACATGTTGGGGGGGGACCATTTTACTAATTTGCTCAAAGTATATCGTGTTTGGTGTCAAATGAAAGGAAATTTAATATCGAACACAGGAAGTGGTGTTTGTTTTGTCAATTTATCATCCTGCAAAGAGTTACACTTGATTTAAGGTGTACATGTAGGCCTACACTATGAACGAATGATTAAAACGCTAACATGGTTAATGAGGCTATACATCGTGTATATTAGAATACTAGAAAATGCTAAAGGTGTCTTAAGACTTCCAGCTATTTCAGTGGAATGTTTCATTCTTATCGGAACTATTTTCTGTAAATCCTTTGTCAATATGACCATCATCTATAATATTTGGATGATACTACATGTACATTCACATGTACATCAAAGCCAACTTTGTACCTCTTGTCTTAGAGTCCATTAAACGTACTAAGCTTAGCTACATTGTGTTATCATGACAAATGTTGAAGTCATACAATAATATCCTATTGGATGTCTTCTTCAGATCCAATTTCTTCATCACTTGACTCCAGTTCACCTGCCAGTTCCATTTCCAAGTCTTCTTGCAGTTTTGCTCGTCTACCGTCAGGATGTCCTCTGACAGATTCTGCAGATTCAGCCGATATTGCAGCATCTGGATGCTTTTGAACACTTGCAGTTTCCCTGGCACCCTTTCCTGCAGGAGCAGTTGGTTCCTTTTGACACATTTGGTGGCCATGGTGGATTTCACATTGCTTGTGGAACTTACGATCTCCCCCTCTGAAGTCCATCCGCATTCCTTTGTGATGTATGCTGCTTTGTCTATGATGCATGCATATGCTGCTCTCTCCAGGTGAAGGCGAAATGCATCCTCGGTTGGTGGTAATTTCTTTAAGTTAGTAGTATCATTCTTCAGAAATTTGTGAGCCCTGAGCTCTGTAAGACTATTACACCGGGCGATGTCATTGCTGGAAGAGTAGGCTGAAATGAACAACTGCCGCGCCTGGTCAATGACGCCATCTGTCAGGTTGTGGTCAGCCTCAGCAAAACTAGCAAGATGACCCAGGTGGAACGGTCTTGCTTTTCTCTAACCATGTAGGTTTTCCTATGAAGAAACTGTAGCTGGCCGTAATATCTCGTCCACCGAGACTGTGGATCAGTGGAAGGGCCTGTCACGGGTAGCGCTAACTTGCGCCATGGGGTCATAGGCGCATTCTTTTAGCTTTTGGCGCACAGAATTACCATTTAGAGGTTGTTAAAGGGTCAATTTAACCCCTAAGGCCTATATCTATTGTTTTGGCTCCATAGTTTTAAAAATGTGCAATTTTGATCCCTTGTTTGAAAAACCTAACGCTACCCCTGCCTGACACAGATCTGTATCTAGTTTGCCTGCTATTTCATGGATAGGGGGATAGCACTACTGGTCAGTTTTCATCCACAACTTTAACCCTATTTCCCGAAGCATGGTCTTATAGTAGTAGATGCATAACCCAACAACACCAGTGTCATTGGTGTAGATTACTATCCGCTTCACACCTCCCACTTGAGTAACATAGACAGCGTGTATAGCAACATCCATGTATCCGCTTCTTCATGAGTTGAAATTTAGTTGCTTAACTCAGAGAAGATGTAAGGAAGTAATTACAACTTCTCTGCTCAACTGCAATCTCACTTCCATTGGTCAACAGGGTGCATTTATGTTCAACACGGAAACAACTTCATCGATCATAGACATGGGTTGACCATCTCATCACTGACCCACTTCTCACAGAGGTACACAGGCAATGCTGATTTGTTGTTAGATACGCTGGAAAAGGCGCACAAAATTGGCTGCTCACTTCATACACTTTTCCACTTGTTTCAGCCCATCTGGTATACGCTCTGCAGACTTCAGGCTTTTGGCATAATATCTGTCGCAACAGCAGTGTATGCTCTCTGTACGTTGGGATAGATTGGACATTAGTGATCGTCTGTATTGGTCAGCAATATCTGGAAAAGGAGCATCTCTGTCAAATGACCTCTTGCGAATGACAGACAATGCATCAACAATCACACTGGTGCTAACAATGGAATCTGTGGGACGCCAGATATCTTCAGCGGGTTGCAGTCCAGTCTCCTCCTTCAGGGCTTTCACAAGGCAGGATTTTCTCCCGGGATTTTCTGTATTGACCCAAGCTCTCAAACCCAGACTCAAATTAACACAGGGTCCATGCTTGCTTGTGGTCAGAGAGAGAGAGAGAGGTGACCAATACTGAGAGACGCAGATATGATGCTGTACATATTGCTACATTATAGGCTATATGATCACCGGCATGTCCAGGACCCGGGGGGCACTTCCATAACAGATATGCATCATGTGCCTCGGGATAGACCCCTTTTTCAAACCGGCTTGTACCCAATGACCCCCTTTTTTGTGTTATGGTCCTACCTATTACCCAATGACCCCTTTAAAAAAATTTCATGTACTCAATGACCCCCTTTTTTCTATTTCCTGCTACCCAATGACCCCCCTTTTAATTCCCCAATTTAGGTGGTATTTGTGTTCTCCTCCAGAAATAATGAGATTTCTCAAATTTCCAAGGTGGCCAAGTTGTTTTTTCGCAGTTTGGCACTTATTTATGTGTACTTAATGATACTCTTTTGGCAATCCTGTACCCAATGACTCCCATTTTACAATTTGTTACCCCAATGACCATCCTTTTTTTAAAGTTTCATACCGAATGACCCCATTTTTTTTTAGGTTGTGTACTGAATGACCCCATATTTTTGTAATTGTACATTTGACCTGAATGCCCCCTACTTTTAACATGGCCGAGGCACATCCCTGCCATTTCAGATAGGGAGTGCCCCCCCGGGGTCCAGGATCTGTTCCTGCGGGTGGGGTGGGGGTGTTAGGCTCAGAGGGGCTTTCAGGGTTATGCGGGGGGGGGGGTTAAATGGCTAAATCCCCCCCTCGACACGCCACTGATGATGGCTAGCTGGGTCAAGGACTGGGTTGGGTTGGATAAGGTCAATGGCGTCGGGTCTCTGTTACTAGGCAGAGGGTACTCAGGATAGAAAAAGGTGTCTATTCTAAAGTAGGAGTGGGTCTTCAAGAACGTGAATCGTGAAGAGGATCTAGCTACTTGTTATCTATCCAGAAACATGGAAAGAATGTGAAACAGCACATCAGATCAGTGTATTGATTGCAAAATTTAACGAAATATGATACCACACATGCCATATATGCGCAGCTCTACTTCATCTGATACCCCCCCAGTATCCCAACATGGTGGCACAGTCCAATCAAATGTATGGCATAATTTTAATCATTAATTTACTAATCTTTGTGCAAATAAAAGGTGATTTCGTCACATTATAGTGCACTATATTAAGTATTACGCTGCAAAATGGGTTTTCGGGGGCAAACTTTGACCCCCATAACACCCCCTGTGCAGCTGATTTCAAAACGTGTCCACCCTAGGGATGTAGCGTATAGTCCATAGAATCCATCTATATAGGACACGTTTTATATCTTGCCAAGTCAGTTTGCATCAAAATATGGGGGTTTGCTCCCTGGGTAAATACACCTAATCAAAATGAACGGTCTCCTCATCAAAACGAATACTAGTAGTTATGGTATAAAAATAAATGAGTATGGACTCTTATTTAAAAACAAGAAATGTCTTTAAAAAAAGACAATGCCTCCAAGATACCAGTGGGTACTACCTTTTGTTATTAGTTAAGGAGATACTTATAATGCTAGCTTTAAGGTAGCGCTATTGGATATAGATTTTTGTCTGATTGAAATATATGAGTCCATTCTCTCCTGATTACAAGACTGAAAATTTTATTTTAATCGGATATTTGATTACCAAAATATGGCCTGTCAAAATGGCGCGAAACCAAGAAGTTGGCAACAACTTTCTTTTATTTTTGTTATGCAATGTTGTTAGGTAGGCCTTATTTTCTATAGTACGAAATTATAGTTCATGTTAATTTTGATATATTGAAAAAAAAAAACACACTCACAGAACTTTCTCTTTACATTCGTAATAACAATTTATATCATATAGTTTGCAGAATGCACATTACATAATAATTATTTATAGACGCACTGTAAATTTAAAATATCTTTTGTAAGAACTGAAACAATACACAAATATTATGATGTTGTAGTATAAACATACGGTACACATTCCTATAGTCTACTTCATAGCCCCTTTGGAAATTCATACTTTAATATCAACTTATCTCGCAATGATTGCAATTTCAGCCTGACGACCCGCCTGACGATAACCACTCCATCCGAAAACCGCGAAGCCCGAGAATTTTTTTTTTGTCTGGGCAGAATGGTCGTTTGGATGGGGATGTGTTGTGTTTTATGGAATGGCATAAGAGTGAATTGTTTATCAAAAAGGTAATGCAAAGCAGTCTAACATTCCCCAGCGATTTTCAAGTATTTCTAGAACACGGGCACATGAATTTTTATTCATAAGTTTATGCATAGGCCTATTTCAAAACGTTTTGGTGAGATTTTTTAAAGTGGTGTCTTGGGTGCTTTTTGGGAGAGGAACGGTGACCGCGGGAGTAAGCATGTCAAGTTATTAAAGATACGAGTAATTCCTTCCTTCCTATAGCCTACGTGTTATATCTCGGTATCTCGGTATATTACGTTACGTTACACTCGATTACGTTATAGGTTACGGTGATTCGTTATAAGGTGAGTACCTCATTTTTTTTTTACATAGACCTTCATAATTTTTGAATAATGTTTCGTCCC
Source organism: Amphiura filiformis (assembly GCF_039555335.1). Lineage (NCBI taxonomy): Eukaryota > Metazoa > Echinodermata > Ophiuroidea > Amphilepidida > Amphiuridae > Amphiura > Amphiura filiformis. The sequence continues at coordinate 25,463,716 of NC_092640.1, forward strand.
GGAGGCACATCAAAAAATTTTGGTGGGTTTGTTCCCCCGAAATTTTGACTTGAGGTGGTGGGTCTTTAGGAGCTGACGGCATACCGGTAAAAGGGGGTCTTTTGGAGCTGCGAACAAGTAAAATGGGGACTTTTGGAGCTGCGAACAGTCAAAAGCAAGGGTCTTTCTTGACTTTTTGGTTGAAAATCACCTGGAAAAAAACCAAGAAATATGAGGAATGAGCAATTTTGCGGTCTTTTAGAGCTGAAATGATCAAAATCGAGGGTCCTTTGGAGCTGTATTTTGGTCAAGTATATAGGGTTTTTTTCGGAGCTACGAATCCAAAAAAGGGGGTCTTTCCGGGGAACATACCCATATGGTCATTTGTGTTAAGTACCCCCTCCCCTCCCGGGGTTTCGGTATATTCGAAAATACGCAGAGGGTACCATGTTTTTAAATGCGATGAAGTGATGTATAAACAAGACACTTATAGACTGGGAAGAGGCTAAGGTAGTTGGTAAAGAGGCAGATAGATACAAGCGGTGGATTAACATGATTAAGGAGGCGATACAAATCAGAAAACAGGAGACCATCATGAACAGGGACGAGGGGCAATACATTCTCAGTCACGTGTTTGACGATCTTCTTGGAAAGAGAACTGGCAACTACGTTGCTAAGCAACCATCAGCATCAGTAGTACACAGAAGTTCGTCACAACAACAATAGTGTAGAAAAAGATGTCTGGTAGACATCGAAACGTCCACAGTGAGTACTGTTTATTGGACTAGAAATAAGAAAATTCTACTATTATGTTTCATAACAGTCCTGATGAACATGTTCAGTAAGGTTCGTGATTGATGATCATGATGATTGTTAACAAAAACGCTATAATATTTTTATAGCTTCATGTGCCAAATAATAAGTTCCAAGCACTTCCCTGAAAATGCACAGACAATGAAGTAATATCTAAATAGGCCCCTGTAGCCTAATACAAAATATTTTCCAAATCCGTATTCACAATATATTAACATGATTAAAATAATCCAAAAACGTTTCAGGGTCTGAATGTAAACATACGGTAATCAACTGATTAAATAAAATACACTCATCTATGAAAGACCGAGATGGGATGAAAGGACTAGTTCGCGTCTGAAATTCTGACAACTAGACAGAAAATGTCGTACTGCACATGTTGACATGCCCGGTAACCAATCACGGTGCGCCTTTGCCCTGACGCCAGACGCGAATTAGTCTCTGTCTTTCATTATCGCAAGTTGAAGTATAGCACTCAAAGTTACTGAAGTGTAAACCAGGATGCCAGGAAAAAGTAGACGAATAACGTTTTTTGCAAGATTGATATGAAGAAGGTTTGCTGCTTTAGACTAGAAACTATTTTGTCCGAATCCGTAATATCGGATTCTATAATCCAGAGTGAATCATCAGGGACTAGGGTCTTCAATGGCGATATCCGGAGAGAATCATCGGGGACCAAGGTCTTCAATGGCGATATCCGGAGAGAATCATCGGGGACCAAGGTCTTCAATGGCGATATCCGGAGAGAATCATCGGGGACCAAGGTCTTCAATGGCGATATCCGGAGAGAATCATCGGGGACCAAGGTTTTCAATGGTGACATCGAGAGAGAATCATCAGGGACTAAAGTCTTCAATGGAGATACCCTTTTCCGTGTGAGTGGAACAGTTGGTGTAGGTTGTTTTGATGTCTGAAAAATTCAAAGAAAGCTAATGAATAAACATCAATCAATCAATCAATCAATCAATATATCAATCAATCACAAACTAATCAGCAATCAATCAATATCAAAACAATTAAACTTGATCAATTTATGATCAATAAGAAAAAAAATCATGAAAACAATCAATCAAGCAATAAAACATCAGTCGATCAACCAATCAATCAACCACCTTAGCCATTAAAGTATTCAAGTGTTTATTAAGTGTTGCTCTGCTGTTTTTGCAGTGAGAGCATGCATCAATAGCCATCACACTTACCATCTTCGTGTCTTCTGCCTTCAAATCAGGTGCTAAATTTTCGACAGGCTTTTCTGGGTCAGTGTCCTTGCTGACGCTCTCGTTGATGATGGAGACGTCTTTTGGAGAAAGCTCTTCACGCAACGAGTCTCCGCTTTTTTCCTTAGGCGATACAGGTTGTGCCACAGGTTCCAAGGCTTGTACATGTTTGGGTTTCTCGTCCTATAAATGATAAATGCATTAAAATGAGTACAAACAAGTCCGGTATTGGTACAGCGGTTCTTGAGATAGCTCTAGATATTTTGAAAAATTATCTCAAAACTTGGACTTTTTATGTTGAAGCCTATGGCAATCACACAAAGGATGCATCAATAGCCATCCATCACACTTACCATCTCCGTGTCTTCTGCCTTCGAATCAGGTGTTAACTTCTCGACAGGCTTTTCTGGTGTGGTGTCCTTGCTGACGTCGATACTGGAGACGTCTTTTGGAGAATGCTCTTCTGGCAACGAGTCTCTGCTTTTTTCCTTAGGCGATACAGGTTGTGCAACAGGCTCTACGGCTTGTACCTGTTTGGATTTCTCGCCCTGTTGGAATCATCATGATAAATGCATTAAAATGAGTACAAACAAGCCTGGACCAGCGGTTCTTGAGATAGCTCTTGATATGTTGAGAAAATATCTCAAAACTTTGACTTTTTATGTTGAAATATATAGCTAACACACAAAGCATGCATCAATAGCCATCACACTTACCATCTTCGTGTCTTCTGCCTTCGAATCAGGTGCTAAATTCTCGACAGGCTTTTCTGGGACAGTGTCCTTGCTGACGCTCTCGTTGATGCTGGAGACGTCTTTTGGAGAAAGCTCTTCATGCAACGAGTCTCCGCTTTTTTTCTTTGGTACAGGCTCCACGGCTTGTACATGTGTGGATTTCTCGTCCTGTTGGAATCAGCATGATAATGCATTAAAATGAGTACAAACAAGCCTAGTATGGGTTCAGCGGATCTGGAGACAGCTCTTGATATTTGAGAAAATATCTCAAAACTTGGACTTTTTATGTTGAAGCCTATGGCCAGCAAACATAGCATGCATCTATTATAATAGTCATCACACTTACCATCTGCGTGTTTTCTGCCTTCGAATCAGGTGCTAAATTCTCGACAGGCTTTTCTGGGACAGTGTCCTTGCTGACGCTCTCGTTGATGCTGGAGACGTCTTTTGGAGAGAGCTCTTCATGCAACGAGTCTCTGCTTTTTTTCTTTGGTAGTACAGGTTGTGCCACAGACTCCACGGCGTGTACCGGTACCTGTTTGGAATCAGCATGATAAATGCATTAAAATGAGTACAAACAAGCCTGTTATTGGTTCAGCGGTTCTTGAGATAGCTCTTAATATTTTGAAAAATTATCTCAAAACTTGGACTTTTTATGTTGAAGCCTATGGCAATCACACAAAGGATGCATCTATAGCCATCACACTTACCACCTCCGTGTCTTCTGCCCTCGAATCAGGTGCTAAATTCTCGACCGGCTTTTCTGGGATGGTGTCCTTGCTGACGCTCTCGTTGATGCTGGAAATGTCTTTTGGAGAAAGCTCTTCTGGCAACGAGTCTCTGCTTTTTCCTTAGGCGATACAGATTTTGCCACAGCCTCCACGGCTTGTACCTGTTTGGAATCAGTATATAAATGGATTAAAATCAGGGGCGTCAGACGGTCTTGAAAAGTGGGGCGGCCATTTTGCGGGGGTCTTGGGGCCGGCAAGCAGGGGTCCAGGGGCAGTGCTGTCGCATTTCTTCATTTGCAAAGTGGATTAAGCGGTTCTTGAGATATAGCTCTTGATATTTTGAGAAAATATCTCAAACACTGAGCACAGAGCATGCATCTATATAGCCATCACACCTACCATTTCTGTGTCTTCTGCTTTCGAATTATGTGCTAAATTCTCGACAGACTTTTCTGGGACGGTGCCCTTGCTGACGCTCTCGTTGATGCTGGAGACGTCTTTTGGAGAAAGCTCTTCAGGAAACGAGTCTCCGCCTTTTTTCTTAGGCGATACAGGTTGTGCCACAGGCTCCACGGCTTGTACATGTTTGGATTTCTCGTCCTGTTGGAATCACCATGATAATGCATTAAAATGAGAACAAACAAGCCTAGTATTGGTTCAGCGGTTCTTGAGATAGCTCTAGATATTTTGAGAAATTATCTCAAAACTTGGACTTTTTATGTTGAAGCCTATGGCCAGCAAACAGAGCATGCATCTATTATAATAGTCATCACACTTACCACCTCCGTGTCTTCTGCCTTCGAATCATGTGCTAAATTCTGGACATGCTTTTCTGGGACGGTGTCCTTGCTCTCGTTGATGTTGGAGACGTCTTTTAGAGAAAACTCTTCATGCAACGAGTCTCTGTTCTTTTCTTTGGTGATACAGGTTTTATCACAGGTTTCACAGCTTGTACCTGTTTGGATGCCTTGTCCTGTTTACCTGATTTCTTCTTGGATGACTTTTCTTCCTTTTTTGATTTCTTATTGCGGAACCTGAAAAAAGAAAGAAACCCAATCATTTTTGCACATTATAATTATAGTTCTCTCTTGTCATTATTCTGCAGAGCTCCCAACAATGCAATGGACATGATCTAATCAGACAAATGTCGGCAATAAAGAAATTATGATAAATTAGTATAACTATTTTTTTTTATGTCGGGCATATGTAGGCATTAACAGCTGAAATCTAGGAGATAACGCTGATGAAACTTCGGCCAGGCGTTAGTGACCTGGTGAACGAAGGGGGTCGCCGTAGATAGCTGGTCGGGGGTATTTTTACAGGACAGTCAAGTGTAGCCGACAATCGGGCGTTACCCTGATCGGGACCGCCTGAAACGAGGTCTTTATCATGGATCATCTGCCCCGCCATTACCAGATGAACCACGGGGAGAGCGGAGATTTTTGTTTGGTCCTGCGGGGAATTGAACCCGGGACCTCTTGCACCAAAGGCAAAGACCTTAACCAGTGTGCCACGCTGCTCCTCAAGTAATCAAGTTTATATCATGTTTATTATGCCTGGAAGTTTGGCCTAGGGATAGGGATTTCTACAATAAAGCATAATACCATGTTTACTGAGCTAGAGTAAGTACAAAGAATGGCACACACCCATAAATAGGCAAATTGTCTGTTACAAATAGCAAAATTTTGCCAAAAATATCACAAATGTAGGTATAGGTATACCCCAAATCATGACCTTTCTGTGAAATTTGTCCATTAATATCAATTGCAGAGGGGGTTAATGTCCATTTTTTGGCCACAATGAAAATTTCTCTTGAAAAAGTTTGCATGGAAAATCTGCACCCCAAGAAAATACCCTGGCTACAGACTTGTCTGTCTGGATCAGAATAATATGTCTGTCTGTTGAACACACTTCATGAAAATCGGACAGATTGGTCAAGCAGCTTCCACGGACGCTGTAGCCTGCAGGGTGTGTTGCAAGTCTTGTATTTGTGTTGTCCCCCCGGGTTGTCCCTGACTTAATATATTAAACAAGTTGAGCATCAATCATGTCAATAAAGGACATCCATAACCTAAATGTTCTTCTTAAGGGAAGGGGTATGAACGTTTGGACAGTATTTATTTTGGGACATTAGAGCACATCAGACATATCGAATTGCATTCTGAATACGAAGAATGTCCTTCTGATATCAAATAATTTTGATTTTTGAAATTCGCAATATTATACACATTTTATGGCAAATCGTTAAAAATTGATATTTTTGATATTTAACAGTACTTGAAGTAAACTTTATAAATCTGATGATTTATAATTAAAGTGTATGTAGGTGGGATGGAAAGCCGACGATCAATTGAAAATTTTGACCTTTCGTATTGAAGATATGGATTTTTTTCCCAAAAAAAAAAAAAAAAAAAAAAAAAATCCATATCTTCAATATGAAAGGTCAAAATTTCCAATTGATCGTCGGCTTTTCCTCCCAGCTACATACACTTTAAGAATATATCATTAGATTTATAAAATTTATTTCGAGGACTGTTATTATGTCAAAAATTTGAATATGAAATTTTTATAATTTGTTATAAAATTTGTATTATATTGTGATTTTCAAGACATGCTTCGTATTCAGAATGCAATTCGATAGGTCTGAGGTGCTCTCATGTCCCACAAAAAATACTATCGAAACACAATAAACGCTCATTCTAGATCCCTTAAAGGTTTGAACCATTCAAGAAATGAACAATATAATAAAGGTATTGGGTTACAACAAATGAGATTATAAAGACATATCAAAATCCCCAAAAAAACGAACTGTTGCGTTAAAAAAAACACAAACAAGCAACAAAACAAACAAACAAACAACAGAAACATCTTTAAAAAAAATATTCCTTTTGATTTACTTATAAAAAGCGAAAATAGTCTAAAACAATTCATTGAATGGTTGTATCTTAAGTGGAAATGATATGATAGAAGGTGGCACTGCTCACTTGATGCGTCAGACTGTGTTTCAAACTTTAAAAACTAGAGAATTTTTCAAGTATTTTTTTAATCCACTACAAAATATATTACTTACATTTTTATGCTCTTGCCTGATCCCAACACGCTTGTGTTCTTCCGAAGACTCCACCACGACCAGTATCAGTATAATATAAATCCCAAAATCGTTCGTTGATCAAGAAATGAAACAAGTTATATCGAATTTCCCTTAAAACACATAACAGAGTATGATGTGACATCCAGAGATATTTATTTATTTATATGAAGTGTCTATGACCCGGCTATCTGACTTGGTTATAATCCGTTCCAACTCGATGACATGACATCTCATGCATATTTTCATGGGTATGATTAGGCTTATGTTCACTAGAGGGGCACGAAAACTTGCACTATACAGCACTTAATATTGATTTTTCAGGTAATATGCTAATACCTATTTCAATACATCCAAAGATCCAGGGAAATTAATGAGGGGTCACATGCAGGAGCTGGAATTGATAATTGTATAATAGTTCTTAGGGGCTGTGCTACACTGGGGCTGTGCAATAATTATGAGCCCCCCGGGGGGGGGGTAAATTTCCAAACGGCTCGCCAAAAATCGCTTGCCCCCCTCTCGGCCCGCCAAAATTCTTTGCCCCCCCCTTGAACATGCCAAATTTTTGGGATCCCAAATTATGTCGCGAGCGCAGCGAGCAGTAAAATTTGCACGGCATATTTAAGCGTTTCCGTACTGTTTTCCTAAGCCTTTTTAGAGTGTTTTATTAAAAAGGCGCCCCATGAATGCGTGCCAAAAATCGCTTGTCCCCCTCTCGGCTTGCCAAAATTGCTTGCCCCCCTTTCGGCTCGCCAAAATTTTCTTGCCACCCACCCCCCCCAATTTTACCCTCCCCAGGGCTCATAATTATTGCACAGCCCCTTATTAGAACTTGTCGTTATTAATTTTGATTGGTTGAATTCGTATGACATGACGTTCGATTAATTATTAGTAGGCCTAGTTTTTGTATTTTGTTTTACCTCAGATGCTAAAAAGTACACGATTAAGTCATGGTTAAACCTCGGCGAGGGGCCAAACTTTAGACAACCCGTTGAATCATAGGCCTTCACGCGAAGGCCTATATTTAAATATAATGATCATTGATCACCCAATAGTTATAAAAATAGTCCTTTTATCCCGGATTGATTCCACGCGCCGGGAGCATTGACCTCTACAGGTCAGTGGCCGGGAGGCACGAGGTATTAGTGTTTACTTCTGAATCGAACGTGGGGAATTGAAGAAACGCCTGAATAAAGTTAATTATATTTACCTTTAAAGAGGATTTCGTGATCCTAGCATCCTCTTTTTATGACATTTTTCAGTAGATATCCACGAAAAGTGTATTCCCAAAATTTCAGTTGATTGCGATTTTGCGTTTGCGAGTTATGCATTGGTACATAAACATATGTAGCCAGAGGTTTCTAGTGGAATAAAAATCTCAACTTTTTTTTGAGAAAAGTGGGGGGGGGGGTGAGGCTGTTAGGGTTAGGGTTAGGGTTCATTATTGAACGGAGATTATATACGTATTCATTGGTAATATACTAGTAATCGTGTGTATAACATGCGCTTTATTCCGTAAACAATAAGTATGATAAATAGACGGCAATCTGGCATGACGTCTCGTAGCATAGTGGTATAGCGTCTCGACTATGAATCCATAGGTAGCTGGTTCGAACCCCGGTCGATATTTGGTAGAATTTTGAATCTAACATGTTTCGTTACTTTTTGTTAAGAGGAAATAATAGTAAGTATGATAAATAGACGGTTTAGTGCGGCACTTCAAGAAATTATACGTCACCTAGACTGGGAAAGTAAGGGCATTAGCATAAACGGAGACAACCTGAGTCACCTTCGCTTCGCAGATGACATAGTCATAATAACAGACAATGCTAAAGAGTAAAGACCTAAGAGAAATGATCAATGATCTCAACCAGAGAAGCAATCAAGTGGGACTAAAGATAAACATGAAAAAGACAAAAGTCATGTTCAACCAGTTCGCCACAGAACAGCTGGTCATGGTAGGGAACACAGAAATAGAAAAGGTGGACCAATATGTGTACTTAGGACAACTAATCAACATGACTCACAATCACATGGATGAAGTAAAGAGGAGGACTAGGGCTGATTGGTGTGCATTTGGCAAGCTCAATGACATCATGAGAAGTAAGATGCCAACTTTTCTGAAACGAAAGGTTTCAACCAATGTGTACTACCAGCCATGACCTATGGAGCTGAAACATGGTCACTTACTAAGAGGATGGAGCAAAAACTGAAAACTGCATAGTATAGCATGGAAAGATGTATGCTGGGCTACACCAAAAGGGACAGGAAAACAGTGGCATGGATCAGGAGCCAAACAGAAGTTACAGACATAATCCACACAATAAAGATGAAGAAGTGGCATTGGGCTGGCCATCTTGTAAGATCAACAGATAATAGATGGACAAAGAATGTCACAGAATGGAGGCCTTGGCTGGGCTCAAGACACCAAGGCAGACAGAAAGTCAGATGGAGGGATGAGATAGCAAGTTTCATAGGGATCAGGTGGATGGCAAAAACAAATGACAGGAAACTTTGGTGCCAACTTGGGGAGGCTTTCGCCCTGCAGTGGGATGAATACGGCTGATGATGATGATGATGATGATGATGAATAGTAAGTAGAGTGATTGCGGTTTCCAAACGTAGCATCGAACGTACGTGGAATCTATTCAAATATCTAATACAATGTGATTTTCAAATAATATCAGAAGTTCAAGTATAGCACTCAAAGTTACTGAAGTGTAAACCACGATCCCAGGAAAAAGTAGACGAATAATATTTTTTGCAAGATTGATCTGAGGAAAGTTTGCTGCTCTAGACTAGGAACTATTTTGCCCGAATCTGTGATATCGGTTTCCATGATCCAGAGTGAATCGTCAGGGACCAAGGTCTTCAATGGCGAGATCCAGAGTGAATCATCAGGGACCACGGCCTTCAATGGCGATATCCTTTTTCGTGAGAGAGGAACAGTTGGTGTAGGTTGTTTTGATATCTGAAAAATTCAAAGAAAGCTAATGATAAATCAATCAATCAATCAATCAATCAATCAATCAATCAATCGAATTACCTCAATGTGGTTAAGGGTTCGGATAGCGACGTTGTCGCGCATATTTCGTGGGACCTGAGCACATCAGACATATCGAATTGCATGTTGAATCATGTCCTTTTGATATCAATTTTCTTCATGTTCTTTCAAAATTCAAAAATGTCACAAGTGTATATTTTCATGACCATAGTTCTAATCAGCATGAAAAATGCATTAAAATGCGAATACAAACAAGCTTAGTATTAGTTCAGTTGTTCTTGAGATAGTTCTTAATATTTTTGAGTTCTCTTTGAACTTTTCTGTTGAAGTCTGCGGCTAGCACACAGAGCATGTACCCATAATAGTATTTACTCACCACACTTACCATCTTCGTGTCATCTGCCTTCGAATCAGGTGCTAAATTCTCGATAGGCTTTTCTGGGACGGTGTCCTTGCTGACGTTCTCGTTGATGCTGGAGACGTCTTTTGGAGAAAGCTCTTCAGGCAACGAGTCTCGGGTTTTTGTCTCATGTGATACAGGTTGTACCACAGGCTCCACGGATTGTACCTTCTTGGATTTCTTGTCTCGTTGATCTGATTTCTTCTTGGATGAATGTTCTTCTTTTTTTGATTTCCTATTAAAATTGAACCTGGTGAATAATGAAATCCAATTAAGTCTAATTATTGCACATAGTTTTAAATAATAAGTATGGACTTTTGTGTATAGGCTTTCTTTTTATATATAGGCAAAAATAAGTAACAAAACTGCAATAGGCCGTATAACATCAGAAAATTAACATATGAAAATAAAAATTCATAACTTCAGCTGATAACTTGCAACCAATCTTATGCTAGGAAGGGATAGGCAGTGACGGCACCAGGAAGTTTTTTCGGGGGAATTGAATTTCAGGGGGGGCAAAATCGACAAATTTTGCGTAAAATTGCGTAAAAAGTGGTCATTTACGTCATTTTGGGGTTTTGCATTAAAAAATATTTGGCCCCCTAGCGCCGCCATTGGGGATTGGGATTTCAAGATAGAGTAGCAAGTATAAATGGCACACCCTTACATAGCCGATTTCGCCAAACGTTTGACAAACCTTTAGCGATCGCAAACATTTGCCAAAGTTTTTAGCGGGCTCGCCGTCTGACAAGTTTAGAACTGTCAAGCTTTCGTCAGGAGTAACTCTGACTTTTTCAGGACAAAGTACTTGAGAATGTGACATGTACAGTAGACCTCCCTTGCGTACTGGTGGCTCTGAAAAGAGCCGTTCACTGAAGACTGTCTCTTGTCAACAGATAACAAGCAGACCTCGGCCTCGCCTATCTACTAATGTAATAGGTTTGGTGCAGCGGCGTAGCTGCGATTTTTTCCGGGGGGGCAAGCCTGTATGGGGCGGGGGCCCAAATCCACCAAATTTTCCTGCACTTGGGGGGGGGGGGGAAGGGGGGCGGGCCCAAATAGACAATTTTGCCAGGCTTATTGATAATAATCGTATGGTATTGCATATCGTATGGATTCCCCATCTCTCAGCCCCTCTCTCCCTCTCTCTCCTCACTTTTTTCCTCTCTTCTCCTCCTTTTCCTCTTTTTTTCCTTGCACTGGGGGGGGTAGGGGGCAGGGGCCCAAATAGGCATTTTGCCAGGGGGCACTGCCCCCTGCCCCCCCCCCTGGCAGCTACGCCACTGGTTTGGTGTCTCTGAAAAGAGCCGTTCACTGAAGACTGTCCCTTGTCAACAGAGAACAAGCAGACATCTTCTATCTACTAATGTAAAAGGTTTCATGGCTATGAAAAGAGCCGTTCACTGAAGATTGCCCCTTGCCAATAGGCCTAGAGAACAAGCAGACCTCGTCTATCTGCTAAATTTAAAGGTTTGGTGGCTCTGAAAAGGGCCGTTCACTGAAGACTGCTCCTTGTCCACAGAAAACAAGCAGACCTCGCCTATCTGTGATTAACTGCAGAGAGTTTGCAACAAAGTATGTTGCCCCGTACCTCTTTGCATGCTTTATGTAATTATTATAAGCTGCCTCTTGCCTATGATATCGGTGATCATCGACTGACGTCAGATGATTATTTGAAAACGATTGGATACTTGATGAGCGCACATATATCACGTCATTGCGGACGTGGTAGAGATTAACGGCTTTGTGATTGGTTGTTTGAAAATAGTGAGCGCCACATACGACTGATGTCTTTGCCGTTATATCATCATTTTTATTAATGTATACTAATTTGATGGTTTCATCCACAGAGGTTCATGGTTCAACGACGAAGGTGTCATCAACAAAGCTGAACCAAGTAACGGGTTCCAAAGGATACGTATCCCGGGGATACGTATCCAGTGCTTTGGTTTCAGTCTAATCAGTCTAAGTCCCAAACTTTGAAACTATAAAATAATATTGATCAAGTATGTTTTGGATTTGGACCCTGGTACATGTCCTGGGCATTTGTATACAATCGTTATTCTGCCCTACCTGCATGACAAAAGGAAGTACTGACCAATTTCATACTATTGAGATATAGGACAAAAACACAATTTTGTTTGATTTGTTTAATAATGAAGTAAATACTGCTTGTATGTATTTTGCTGTGTTAATAAAGATAGATTGAACAAGAATTGTATTAAAGCCATAATGTGTGATTTGCTTCACAGCGACGCCCTCAATTTTACTCGGATTTCTACTTTTTGCATAATTATAATGCCCAGTGGTGTACTAAAATACCACGTAAAAGACTAAGCCTGAAGTGCTTTATGAGCAGTGTTGTAGTCGAGTCCTCGTCATCCGAGTCCGAGTCCGAGTCCGAGTCCTTGGTGTCCGAGTCCAAGTCCGAGTCCGAGTCCCTGCCAATTTCTGATGTCCGAGTCCGAGTCCGAGTCCGAGTCCTCAATGTTCGAGTCCGAGTCCGAGTCCGAGTCCTTATGTATCAAATTCAAGCATCGGGGTTTTCACCAATACTTTATCAACATAGGCCTATACTTAGCCAGAATTTTAGTTCTATATTATTTTCTTGTAAATACATAATTTGCTTGTCCCACCTAGCATGCCTAGAATTGTTTTGGGGCTGTGCAATAATTATGCAGAGCCTGGGGAGGGATGAATTAGCAAAAAATGCTTATCCCTCTCGGCCTGCCAAAAATGCTTCCCCCGGCCTGTCATAAATCTTTGCACCCCCTTTGCACATGCCATTTTTTGAGATCCTAATTGACAAAATTTGCATATATAATGTAAACGTTTCTGTACTGTTTTCTTTGAAAGGTGCCCCATATGAGCCAAAAATTATTTGTCCCCACCCCCCTCTCGGTTTGCCAAATATTAGTTCCACCCGGCCATAAAAATTCTTACCCCCAATTTTCCCTTCCCCCATGCTCATAATTTTTGCTCAGCCCCTTAGATAGCATACCTTGGAAACAGACTGAGTATCACAGACTCGCAGTAACTTATTAGGCTTGTGTTTTAAAGAGGCAAAAGATGCAATATGACGTCACTACCAAACTTCAGGTGCCAAACGAAGGGGTGTTGGATCTGGTGTAGGCCTATGCAGTATTATTCCGGGGGTGAGGGATCATTAACATGTAAAGGCAGTGGCGTAGCGCGGGTCATCATATTGAGGAGGGGGGGCAGAAGCCATTTTTTGGCACTTTTACTATGGGATTTTCTCAATTTTGCCATCGATCGGGGGGCACATCCCCTGTGCCCCCATGACGCTACGCCACTGTGTAAAGGTGGTACGGGTATGTGCGGCGGTCAAGAGTCCCTTTCCAGACTCTCCTGCAGTTCCTTAAGATCCCCATTTGCATCATGCTCCAGTTCATTAAGCCTAACACTCTGAAAATTGTAGCTCTTCAGCTCAAATTTGGAAACATTTTGAATTTGTTAGCTCCAAAGCCTATAATTTCGCCCAATTTTAGTTCACAGACCTCCACAAAAATGTTGAAATTTCAATTCATCAAGCCCCTATTTTTCCCCCAAATCAGTTCTTAGTTAATTCCCAAAGTTTGGCACCGGACACACCTACCAAAATTTAACTTGAGTGCCCCAAGGTATTATTATTCATATACATTCTAGATTTGCATCTAACAAAGCAGTCATATCAAAACAAACAATCATGATTAAAATCCATTTAACCAATTAAAGATAGGCCTATAACTGAAAACAATCTTGCTTTTTGGTTGTATATTTATTTACAAACTGAATTTATTTGCATGCAAAATTACTTAGATTAATCATGTGATGTGATCATTGATCAAGTGCAAGTTTACAATGAACAAAAATAAAAGACCTAAAAAGACCCTATTTTGCCGGACTCGAGGAGGACTCGGAGCCGAGTCCCCGAGTCCTTGGGGTCCGAGTCCGAGTCCGAGTCCAAGTCCTTAGCTCCCGAGTCCAAGTCCGAGTCCGAGTCCTTGAAAAAAGGACTCGAGTCCGGACTCGAGTCCGAGTCCGAGTCCCGAGTCCTCCAACACTGTTTATGAGAGTTAATTTAACTTTTCGCCAGCCCATCGGGCTGGTACCTATTTCTGGGATGGTGTTTGTATGCTCAAGAGATTAATTTTTATTGGTATTGGAATGACTTTTGTTTAAAACTTTTTGTAGTTGAATTTTTTTAAAAATATTTTAATTCGATTTGTAAGGAAAAGTAAGTATGTTTTGCCGTTTCAACGAACGAAAACGAATGAGTATTACCAAAGTTATGTTTGAACTAATTATGACTTTAAAGGTTCTAGGTATAGGCCTAAATGTAACAATAATAGTTAATATATAGCATCATATGGTCAGCAGAAGAAAATCTGATGTCATATCAGTGTCCTTGACCGGGGGTCCTTACTCCTTGACCACTGAACAGCGTGATATCATGTTGATAACAGGTCTATAGAATCAAAATCTTCATCATATCCCCGGATCATATCACAGATTCTCAACAATCTGTGATCATATGGACCATATTGATGCGAAAGTAGTTATCTATCATATCCTGTGTCGTTTTATGGATAAAAATGACTCAAAATGTTATTGATGAAATGGTTGCTATCATAAACATCAGTTTTGTCTTTTCAACGGGAAAAATCCGATGCAAAATAAAGTTTTTAGGGCCTAGCTATAATATGGGCATAATTTATGCATGTAGGCCTATAGTATTGAACAATGTACCCCATTTGACATGCACTTATAGATAAATAAATTGTCTTACTTTATTAATTTAATAACTTCTTTATTATAAATAAAATGACACATAACTAGTTGATTCATAAAATTACATTCAACAAAATGATTGAAGAGAAAACACACAAGGCACTAGGCAGACTGTTATAGAATGGAGTAGGTAAGATGCCATGTCCATAGCTTCGCAGGAGTTTCCGACTAGCAATCAACATGATCAGCACATTCAGAACAAGAAGAGTCTTTCAAAAAAGACACAGTTCACGGATCAGGTGTATAGTAATTTGTTCTTTAACTTTCCATTTTCATATCTAACCTACTCTGCACTGATCTTACAATAAATTAGTGATTTGAGGCATAATGACTCCTACATCCTGACTCTGGCTATATAACTCTCCATCCAGCAAGAAACTCATTATCACTATCATAGCTTATTGAAATTCAATTAATATACCATGCAGATAATAATTATTTGGGATCCAATTTAGATAAGCAAACATTACTGGGTAGATAACAGGAATTAAGCTTTGTCAGTTGGAAGGAATTGAGTAAATCGCCTGTATCAAAATAGCAGTGTATTTTTCATATATATATGCAGTAATATGCTCAGCCTTATCACAAAATAAACAATAGCATTGACCTTACCCGCCAATCAGTAAAGCCTATTATAATCATGTGATGGTTTAATCCAATAGTAAACATGCTTAGAAAAAAGGCAAAAAAATAGTCCTGGCTGCCATTGTCTCAATACAAGATAAGATGTGCTAAAAAGTCCTCGTCATGTGGGGTCGGATTAGATGAAGGGATACAAACCTGGGTATGAGGCATTAGGAATTATTTCCTAGCCTCATAACAACAGGTTGATGGGCTACAATAGTTATTCAAGACACAGTGTATGTAAGAGATAAACTGTGCATATGAGATATGGGTTCAAGTGGGGGAAATGTTCACGGCACACAGTTTAAGAGTGAAGATTGTAGTGAGTAACCAGTCCTTTATAAATGTGCTGGCCACTATCTATTATAATATAGTAGGCTTAAACTATACATTGCGAATTAATTAAGTTATTTTAAAATAAAATGTACATGTAAGTTAACTCAAACCGGCAGTGTATTTGTGAAGTGGTATATCGAAAGCAGTGAAATCGGACATTCCTAAGCGAAGATATTGAGTTCGTAATTTCTGGTATTACAAAATTGGAAATTGAGATATCGTGGGTAAAAAGCTGAAAAGACAAACAAACAACAACAACAACAACAACAACAAAAAAAACAACAAAAAAAAAAAAAAAAAAAAACAGACCAGAACAATTTGGAGTAATGAATTAAAAGAGTTGACATGAGATTAGGAATTAATGTGTTCTGCTGTTTCAGTGTGCATGTTCTCATCGTTGATGGTTTGGTGGACTGACATGTAGATGTAAGCGTGATCCTAAAAATGCCTTTCACATTGACCAAAACTAATTACAAGACCTCTTCTACATTGAGGCTGGCTTTCCCTTTTAAAGGGAATTTTTATTATATTAAAACCGGGTCGACCCGGTTTTATACTGCTTGCTAATAACATGTCAGCTTATGTGTACACACGTCGAGCGCGATGCTCTGTGTATAGGCCTACATGTTACGATCGGCGAGCGTACATGACACACGCATTGTCATGATTGTAGGCGCTGGAATGAAATCACAATTTTCTTCGTTATACCTCATTTGTTTGGCTCGAAATTAAAAGGGGATAATGTGATCAGTGAAACAAACATTTAAATAGGAATCTATTCTTTATGCAAATCACACATTATTGCTTTAAGGGGGCTTACAGTACGATATCAAACATTAAAATTCCACTACACAATACTTACATTTTTATACTCTTGCCTGATGCCAGCCGTGATGATAGTGATCCCCGCTTGTTTCCCTCCGAATACTCCATCACGACCAGTATCAATAAAATATAAATCACAAAATCGTTCGTTGATCAAAAAATTAAACAATTAATTTGGCTAGATATTTATTTATCATATTTATGAAGCGTCTGGGATTGCTGCCTGAACTTTTGTGATGGCACGAACATGAGATGTTGTTTTGACTTGGCTATAATATTTCTTATTAAACCTTTTTATATAACCCTTTACTAAGATCCTTGTCATTAATTCTGATTGGTTGGATTCGCGTGACATGATGTTCGATTAAATATTATTAATAGTATATATTTTTTTTACTTCAGTTCTTAAAAAAAGTACACGATTCAGTCATGGTTAAAGCTCGACAGGGCCAAACCATGGACAACCCGTTGGATATTATGCCTAATATCCATTCAATAGTTATAAAAATACAAATACAAATACAAATCCTTATTTGATCCCAGACTAGTTCCTCTTTTGAGACGTATAGATATATCGATTTGAATTACAGACCATGGAAATGGATTTGTCATACTTGGTCAATAATATAAAACCTTGTATCTCGTTGTGCTTGGTCATCTTATTTACCTGAAAGACCCCCGGGCGAAGGACTATTTCAGTGATCCCAACGAAAGTATAACAAGCTTGAAGAGTCCTTGAAAAAAGACAAAGTTTACGGATCAGGTGTACAGTAATTTGTTCTAACTTTCAATTTTCATATCTAACCTATACTCACTGTGCCTATACTCCATCTGCACAGATTTGACAATAAATGCGTGATTTGGGACGTAATGATACTTACCCCAACCCCTCCCCCGCGATCTACGCCTATGTTTTTTTAACTTTTAACTTTTCCCAGCCAATCGAATCGGGATGGTGCGTCCACACGACGGTACCGATACCTCGAATAGTCCCTACTCATACGTACGCGTGCGTACGTATACGCGAAACTGCAGTGTCTTTAAAAGAGAGTTCATGTTTCACAGAAAAAAAACCCCAAAACAAAACAAAAAACAAAACACAAGAACACAATCACAGTTTTAGTTTTTCCCTTTACTTTCGTGATAACAATTCTTTATATCATAACTTTGTAGCATGCACATTGTAAACATCAAGGGGCGTAGCAAGCAGGTGGACAGAGTGGGTCATTCCATGGGCCCCGAGAGTTCAGGGTCCCCGGGCAAAAGCGAAAATTAAATAAAGGGGACACTGGGAGATGTTAAAATGGCCCCGCAATGTTCCTTGTCCTATGGACATGTTCATGGGCCCCGCGGGTCTTGCTACGCCCCTGAAAATATATGTTGTAACGAAATATACACAAATACATGGTGAAGTAGGCCCTATACATTTACCCGATTCAGATTCAAAATTGCAAATCAATTTTTTTTTCCCTTTAGGTCTCGGTGGCTGTTGAGATTGGATTAAGCACTTCCTTTCTCTTGACCCAAAGGCTGACAGAAAAATTGTTAACTTGATTGTTGGGAGTGGCCTCCTTTTCCTTGTTCTGGATCTGGATCTGGATATTTGTGTCGGTAGAACACCTCCTAAAAAAGGCAACATCACCAACTTCTTGCTGCTAAGTGGATGGACGAGGCAACTAATTTAATTTAATTTCTGAATCGCTTTCTTGAAGCTGGCCAGGGTTGGTGCCTCAACAACTTTTTCTGGTAAACTGTTCCATTCAGGTATGGTTGTTGGAAAAAAGGTGTCCCCGTATCGTCTGGTTTTGTATCTAATCTGGGTGAATTTTTGTTTGTGCCCTCTTGTTGCCCTAGTCTGGTGCTTGATGTGGTATGATGAATCTATATCTACCAGGCCATTTTTGATCTTGTAGAACATGATGTTACGTTGGATTTGACGCCTAGTCTGCAAAGACTTCCATTCCAGTTCTGTGAGAATTCTGGTCATTGTCCCCTCTTCCCTGCTGTATTCCCTCTTGCAAAATCTGGCAGCTTGCTTTTGCACTCTTTCTAATCTGTTGGAGTTTGTTTGAATCTTTGTATCCCATGCAGAGGCGGCGTATTCTAACAATGGCCGCACGAGCGTTGAATAAGCAGTTGTTTTAACGTCTTCTGTACACCCCCATAGGTTGCGTCTCACTAGCCCCAAGACACGTTGCGCTTTCGTACAGGTTTCCAAGATGTGATCTCCCCAGGTCAAAGTGTTGTTGAAGGTAACACCGAGGTATGGATGTGTAGTTACGCTCTCAAGTGTCTGTCCACAGAAGTTGTAGCTGTGTTGTGGGGGGTTTCTCATCCCAATGGTCATGGTAACACATTTCTTTGGGTTAAAAGACATTAACCAGGTGTTCTGCCACTCTTCCAGTGTATGAAGATCTTCTTGAAGGATGGAGGATTTATTACCATTCTTAACCGGAGCATACAACAAACAATCATCTGCAAACAATCGAACTTCCGCAGACAGCTTTGCTGGCAGATCGTTAATGTAGAATAAGAAACCTATTGGCCCAAACACTGTACCCTGGGGTACTCCGGACATCACCTTGGCTGGATCAGATGCCACTCCATCAATGATGACCCGCTGTGTTCTTCCTGTCAAGAAGTCTTTCACCCAGTCAGCTATCTGCCCTGACATCCCATAGAAGCGGAGTTTATGGACAAGTCTTCGGTGTGGTACCCTGTCAAACGCTTTGGTGAAGTCAAGCACCGCTGCATCGACGACATTTCCCTGGTCCAGCTCCTTTGCGATACCATTCACGGTTAAGACAAGCTGCGTCTCAGTGGATCGTCTCTGTCTGAAACCATGCTGATTATTATTCAAGATGGAGTTGATCTCAGCGTGCTTCATCACATGACTGGCGACAATGTGCTCCAAAACTTTGCAGATCACAACCGTCAAAGACACTGGCCTGTAGTTGGAAGCATCAGTTTTCTTCCCTTTTTTAAAAACTGGCGTGACATTTGCTTCTTTCCACATAGTTGGAATTTGCCCGGTGTTAATAGAAGTCTGATAAATGTCCGTGAGAAACGGTGAAATGCTGTCAGCCGTCATTTTCAAAAACCACGGCGGTATCTCATCGGGGCCTTGGGCCTTAGATGCATTCAGATTTTTGAGTTGCTTTACCACCCCATTGTTGTCGATGACCAGAGGCGAGATCTCTTCATAAGGACTTTCTCCAAGATCAGGTAGTTCATCAGAATTTTCCGAGGTAAACACGCTAGCAAACTGGTTGTTCAAGATGTCCGCCTTGGTTCTACTGTCGCTAATAATGACACCATCTTTTTCCAAGTCAGCTACACCCAGATCCTCGCGCCTGAGATTTTTCACGTAGTTCCAGAAAACCTTTGGATTTTCCTTAAGCGCTTCACCCAGTGTGTCCCTAATGTAGTTCATCTTGGAAACTCTAAGACTGTGGTGAACCTCCTTTCTCATGGAGTTATATTTGTCCCAATCTGATTTCCTGCCGGAAGTCTTTGCAATGTTATAAAGTCTCTGTTTTCTTCTGCACTGACGTCTCAGCGTTCTACTAAACCAAGGTAAGTTATAGCGGGTCGATGACTGCTTATGAGGGACATAGTCGTCCATGATCTGAAGGACTTTCTCGTGGAATTTTGTCCACTTTTCTTCCACACCAAAACCAGCCGTTTCACCACTATACTCTGGTAAAAGTCTTGAAGACAGTTCTGTATCTGTTCCCAATCAGCCTTGTCTCTGAGGTAGACCTTCCTTTTAACTTTCCTTTTTCTAGTCGGTGTAATGTTGATGTCCACAATCACAATAAAATGATCCGCAACTCCATCAACCACCGCTGTCTTGAAAATTGATTGATGATTGTTTGTAAATACCAAGTCCAATATGTTTCTCGCTTCATCTTGCACCCGAGTTGGTTCATGCACCATTTGACTCAGTCCATGATCCTCACCCAGCTCGATGAGTTTTCTAGCTGCTATCCTGCTGTAACCACTTTTATTGGTGACAGATAGATTAGACCAATTAATGTTCGGAAGATTAAAGTCCCCGTTGAGCATGACATGGTGAGTAATAAGCTTATCACCCAGTCTGGACAATGCAGCCGAGAGATGATCAACATGATCTCCTTGCGTATCCTCCTGCGTACGATATGCAGTACCAATTATCAAAGATTTCCTGCCTTTCACTTGGATCTCTGTCCAAATCACTTCACAATCACCCGAGTTATCCTGGATTTGGGATGAAATAAGTTCTTTTTTAACTGCTTGTAGCACCCCACCACCATTTGTCACTGTCTTGCGGTCTCTTCTGTACACCACATAGCTGTCTGGAAAGATTTCACTACTGCTAATGTCAGAGTCTAACCATGTTTCTGTGCCACAAATTACATCAGGCTGGTGAAGTTCAATCAAGGCCTCAACATCGGCAGCCTTGGCGCATACACTCCGGAAATTTACTAAAAGAACACGAAGTTTGCCATGACTCCTTTGCTCACTGTAGGTCTAGATGGCTGTCTTCTCTTGGGCAATGATGATGTATTGGTAGAGTCTCTGTTCGGTTTTACATGCATCGTACTTACGGGTGTCTGTTCTTCGACCTCAGAATCCTCGGAGTCGAGCAGAACCGAGTCCGATGATCCCCAGTCGGGCAACCTGGACAAAACCATTGTGTATCGGAATCTTGAAGAACCTGGTAACTGTGCTCATCAACATCCACACAATGTGTGTGGAACCAGTAATCACAGGTGTCACACTGCAATCCTTGGTGGTGATTTAAGACAGGATTTAAACACGCAGCACATGGGGCGCTGCAGCCGCCACAGTACCAAATTGATTTGTCTTTAACAAGTTTCTTATAACAATTGTCACTAACATCAGTACATTTCAGATGAAACCATTCACTGCAATCATTACAATTTAACTTTCTGGCATTTCTGCGCATGACATAGCCACATTTACCACAGGTAACTTGGCAGGTCTGAGACTGAGGCTTAGTAGGCCCTGGGTTTACTTCTATGTCCCCACACAAAATGATGCACACAAAAGATGTTGGTCTAGTGATATACTTCTCTGAGCCTCTGATTTCTTTATGAGTTTTAACCATGTCCAAAGCGAAGTTTTTTAAGTTCAGCAAATGCGATTTCCAAATAGGGCTTCTCCAATACAATGTACACTTGGAGATGTTTTCAGGCAATAAATCTGTATCAACACCCGTCTGAAGTCTGCAGGAGATTGAATAATTGCCCTCTCTAACACAATACAGTTCTGGAATGTTCACCCTCGTTATTTGTTCGAATCCTAGAAACCTTACCGGAATCCACGTGTTGTTGTCTTGAGATTCATCATTTACCCTGTTAACTTGATGGATAGTTGGGAAATACAAAGCCCGTCTTGTTAGGTGAAATGTAGCCAACACAAACACCGTCCGTCTGAAGGTATCCAGCAAAGATTTCCGCTCTGTATACATCCTTTCAGCGGTAGCAAAATTCCACAACCAAGCAAAAATATCCTCAGGCAAAATGGCCGCCGGCAAATGTTCACACAAAGGAAAGTGGGGTATTGCACTAAATCACTAATTTAACACAGCTCGAAACACCAAAAATAACCGAAATTCACACCAAAATGAACACCAAATGTTTAAAAGACGTCACAGCGTCGATAAAAAGCCAAATAGGCGTTAAAAATGTTTAAAATTTAAGATTTTAAAAGTCTTTTGGGAGCAGCATTTTTGTTTCACGTCCATCCACCGCGACAGCGTAATAATTTTGTCTTCAAATTCTCACTTCTCTTTCTATACAGGCCAGCATGTTTATATAGGCTTTTTAGTCTGGCTTTAGCATTTTGTTAGAGCCTGGTCCCATCAGGACCCAAGCGTGTCTCGACACGGAGCGATTGTTTAAACAAACAAACAAACAAACTACTTCTATTTATATTTCATATTAATGACAGCAACCGCACATTAAATTTTTAAATAGGCCTATGAAATGTAATGGAATTAACTTTCTTCTTACACAACGAGCCATTCCAGTTGAAATTCATACACCCCCTATGGAAGACATGTCCTTAATCTTTTACACAGGGAGTGTGTGTTTCAAATGGGATTGCCTGAAGGACTCCGTCTACCATAAGGGTGTATGAATTTCAACTGGAATATGCTATGATCTTAGCAACATGACACTCATAAAAATTAACATTAATATTTGTGACAGAGGATAAATTGCGTTATACCACGCGCAGGTAAAGACCCAACCATGTGATTAAATTTACGATTTTGATTGGTCAAACGGCTGTATGTAGGTTTAATAAGCTGTGCGTAGTAGCTACCTGCACGTTATGACCCTAATGGCTTGCCATAGACGTGGGGGGCTCGAGCAAACTGAATGATAAAAAATATGAAAATGTTATATATCAGATATGTAATTTATAAAAGTTACATAAGTTATAAGTTATATAAGGTGGGTACATTTTATATGACCTTCAGGATAGGCCTGGAATCTCTAGAGAGCCTCCGTGACGGTGATTAATAAAAAAAAATCAACAAAATAATAAAATCATGCCAAGGAAATGCCATGATACACTTCCCTGATAATACCAATACGCACCTCGGGATAACATTATTAAAGTGCAAGTTCAAGTGTAATTTTTGAACAATTGCAATACTTAGACATTTTCGAAAATCGGAGAAATAACCAGTAAGAGTTAAAGAGGGTAAGGGGCTTTGCAATAATTATGAGCCCTGGTGGGAGGGTAAAATTGGGGGGGGGGGGGGGGGGCAAGAAATTTTTGCAGAGCCGAAAAGGGGGGCCAATTTATGGCAACGAGGGGGAGGCAACCGATTTTTGGCACACATTCATGGGGCGCCTTTTAAATAAAACACTCTAAAAGGGCTTAGGAAAACAGCTGAAAACAGTAGGCCTACGGAAACTCTGTGCAAGAGGGGGAGGGCAAAGATTTTTGACAGGGGGGGCAATCGATTTTTGGCGAGCCGTTTTGGAAATTTTACCCCCCCCCCCGGGCTCATAATTATTGCACAGCCACTAATATTGTTTAAAATCCATATCTATACATATATTAGCACACTGCAAAAAACATGTTTAGAAATTCAACACTTTTCTTGCACCACGTTTAACGTTTATAAACATGTTAAATTCCTAAACACAAGGCATCAAATTCCTAAACATGTGTAGATTTTAAGCATGTTTAAAAACATGGTGCAATGCAAAATAGTGTTTAGAAAAGTGTTTAATTTCTAAACACACTTTTTGCTAATAACGTTTCAAAGGTAGGCCTATATGTGAGGCTAAACACACACACACACACACCCCCCACCCACCCAAAAAGTTTCCTGTATAGGCTATAAGCTACATAAGGGGTGGGGCTATCATTTTCTTCGGAAGGGGGCCCAAATATACGGGGTGGGGTCATAGATTTTTTAGACCAAAATAGGGAGGGAGTTATCATTTTTTAACACCAAAAATAGGGGATCATAATTTTTGTGCGTTGCGCTCGCATTCTTTCGTGATCCTAGCATTACACTGCTCCATAGACAATACGTTGTAATTTCGTTCTGGTGCACCAGAACGAAATTCAAATTTCACGATATCTTTGCTAAACGAATTAATCTGCAAGAAATATTTTGTACATAAAAACATTATGTAGCCAGAGGTTTCCAGTGATATAAAAATCTCAACTTTTTTGAGAAAAGTGGGGGGGGTGAGGCTGTGGATCACGAAATGCCCTTTTAACAATTAAAATATGCGTACAATCCTTTTGTTATATTATGCTTTTGGCGCGCATCGCGGGCCTTCTTTACTACGAAAAGAATTGTACGCACTCCGCGCACTTTGTTCCGGCAATGTGTCCTGAGTCTGGAGGGGGGGTCATACAAATTTTCGACCCAAGGTGGGCATTAAAGGTGTGTGACCCGATTGTCAGCATCATCCCCCACTTTACTCCCATCAAAATGCAGATTTGGATATCAGGTGAAAGCTCATATTTTTCTCATTAACATATTGAAGTAAACTCATCTATACATTGTAGTATTCAAATAATATATACAATATAGTTTTTGTTCAGTAGCGTAGCCAACACTTTTTGCAGAGGGTGTACAGGGGGACAAGACTTCTTGGGAGCCTCCCCCTTTTCCCCTTCCCTTCCCCTTGTCTACGCCACTGCTTATGTTCACAAGTTTACGTATAGCACTCAAGTTACTGAAGTGTAAACCACGATGCCATGAAGTAGAAGGCGAATAATAATTTTTGCAAGATTGATCTGCCAAACGTTTGTTGCTCTGAGCTGGAAACTATTTTGTCCGAATCTATGATATTTGTTTCAGATACCATGTTCTTCACTGCCGATACCCTTTTCGGTGAGAGAGGTGTTGGTGTGGGTTGTTCGGATCCCTGTAAAATTTAAAGAGGATTAATGATTAAACAATCAATCAATCGATCGATCGATCGATCGATCAATTGATCAGTATATCAGTCAATCAATTAATCAACTACTCAATCAATCAATCAATCAATCAATCAATCAATGATTAAAGGCTTCAAAGACGATATACAGGGTGCCCCCAAAAAAAAAAGAGGCCCCTCATTGCGCCCTCT